>NC_067138.1:12275241-12601907 GCF_903995435.1 Acomys russatus
TTTGAAGCCTCAATATCAATAGCTCACTTTTGAAGTAGGGGAACTTTTTTTTTTTTATCATTTAGAGACAATAAAATGTGGCATTGTCTCCTTTCCTAGGAGCCAATATGCGAGACATAGACTGAAAGTTGTTACTCTTTGCCTCACTTCTCATAAGACATAGTGAAACCCTAACCCTCAGTTTCATACTAATAAAAGATGGAAGTTTAGGAAGGTGGATGAGTCATAAGCTGATGTGTTTTGGATTGTTGGTCTATGTCCCAGAGAGATACGTAGGTCCTTTCACCACATGATACCACAGGTAGAAGCATCATCTATAATCTACTCCTCACCAGATACTGAATCTGACAGTATCTTGATCCTGACCTTCTCAACCTTGAGAATTTGGAAACAGCCTTTTTAAATAAGATACAGAGGTTACAGAATTTCTTTGCAGCATCTCAAATGGCCTAAGATTTGATCAGAGCATGAAGAAAAGACCTACAAAGCTCCAGAGATAGCTTAAAAGTATCTCTGTCCTCTATGAAATCTAGTATCTCTAACACTATAATCCCATAAAACATACATTCTTACTATTAACGTTTACCAACTATCTATTATATAAAAGATACTTCTTAGGCACTGTGGGTTGAATATAGGACAACATAATAAGATGCTTGTGTTGTAAGAGAGCTCATAATCTAATGAAAACAGACAGGTGATGAACAAGAATAAACTATTGCCAAGATTTCTGACTGAGATGGCTTAGCGAAAGAACAAATAAAAATTAAAAGTATGAAGAAATCAAATGTTCCAGAGGCTATCATGAAAAGACCATCTACAGAAATTGATGTTTGGTATTTACACATAAAAACAACAATGAAGTATCTAAAAGCATTTTATCTGGCTGGTTGGAAGTTATCCCTCTCATGTCTTAAAAATTACTTCCAGTTAGGGAGGGGGCCACCAACCCACTCATAAAACATTCAACCCAAAATTTGCACTCCCTACAAGTAGTGTATGGATAAAGATATACCAGAGATAGAAGGAATGGCAAACCAATGACTGGCCCAACTTGAGACCCATCCCATGGGAGACAGCCAACTCCTGGTACTATTAATGATACTCTGTTATGCTTGCAGACAGGAGCCTAGCATAAATGTCTTCTGAGACACTTCATCCAGCAGCTGATGGAAACAGCCAAGCAATAGAGAGAGCTAGAGGAGTCTTCTGGAAGAGTTGGGGGAAGGATAGAAGGAGGCAGAGGGGTCAAGGACACCACAAGAAGACAGATAGAGTCAACTAACCTGGGCCCATGAGGGTTCACCAACCAAAGAGCATAAATGGGTAGACTTGGGCCCTATATACATATGTAACAGATGTACAGCTTGTTTTTCATATGGGTCCCATAGCAATTAGACCAGGGACGGTCTCTGACTCTGTTGCTTGCCTTTAGATCTCTTTCACATAGCTGGATTGACTTGTCCGCTCTCAATGGGAGAGAATGTGCCTATTCCTGCTGAGATTTGACATACCAGGGTGAGTTGGTATCCATGGGGGGCCTTCTCTTATCTGAGGATAAGGAATGGGAGAATAGGAGAGGAGTGTGTGGGAGTGGGATGACTGGGAGGAGAGAAAAGAGGGGGCTGTGATCAGGCTGTAAAGTGAACAAAAGCAAAATAATTAACTTGAAAGTTTCCATTGGAACTAATCCTGTGACTCTCTCTCTCAAAAGACTTACAGAAATTGTATCATTTTTAAAATATTTGAAGCACATGAGGCTGAAATGTAGACAGATCTCTTCCAAACAAAAATATAGACATAAGTCTAATGTAGAATCAATCCTAGGAACATTAAAAAAAGAAACATCTTTAGGAAGCTGAAGATATGGGGCCCAGGATGTGTGTCTATCGAAATGGGGGTTAGTGAGGCATTGACTAGAAGTTATATTGAGGCCACAAAGTTAGGCCCAGCTGAAGGTTCTCTTTCAGATCATATCTCTTGTCCATACAACCCCAGTGGATTAGTGCATGATACATCTCATCTGTGGGTCAGAAAGCCAGGGGCCATGACTGCCTTCAAATGGTTCAGCACAAAGCATACATCAGGTGAGGTGCTTCTTCTTGGGCTCCAGGCTAGTAAGTAGGACCCAGAGCTCCAGATGCCTCCAAACCCAGCAAGTTGGACAACAATAAGAGGGCTTGACGATGCAGAGGGAGTAAAGATGACTACTGTAAAGTTCTTGGTAGGTTAGTACACAATGGGCTTTCTGAGGGAGAAGTAAGCCAAAGATAACTCATAACACAGCACTGTGGGCTCTGTGTTTGCATGCCACACTACTTACCTCTCACTAAAATAAAATAAGCTGTTCCTTCCTTGTATCTGAGAGATGTAAAGAGTAGTGTCATTTGAAATCACATAATCCTCAAAGAAATGAGAGTTTTATAAGATCTAATCAGGAATAGTAGGTATGAAAATGTAATAACACAATTGTTATAAAAGATGTGATAAATGTCTATATAATTGCAGACAAAACACATCCTTATATGGTGAGGACTGTTTTCTAGAATTATTCCAGAAGAGAACAATAGAGTATAAGGACACACTAAGACCAAACACAGTAAGATATGTTGAGGTCAAAACGGAAATGTGAATATTTGCATTTTATTGGAACTCCATATGGAGGGAAAGTGGAATAGGGAACTATCAAACAAAATAATGAATAAGAATATGTAAGAATTAGGGGGGGGCAAGTGGGCAGGGTGGATACACAAGGGGGTTGGAGATGAGTGGGACTGGGGAGCATGATGTGAAATTACAAAGAACAAATACATAGTTGAAAGAAACAAATATGTAAGAATTCTGAGTAAGGTATGCTTAGAATTTGCCTCTGTACAAACGAATGGAAGATGGCAGTTAGGATAATACACAGTGAACCCTATTCAGGTAAGAAAAATTAAATAAGCCTCTGTGGGAGTTTCTCTGTAATAAACCAGCTAAGCCTATTTCCATTTATGCCACAGTATTTGCTTCACCAGGGTCAATGGAAGCTGTTAGTGAAGTTCTATCACCCTTAGCCCATAATGTAAAAGTCAGAGATACCATCTATGATGATGCAACCAGCTGCTGGACACCAGCATGCTTAGGGAGGTGTCCATGACAAGCAGTCTGTGTAGACAGAACAAAATGTGGCACAGGAGCATCAGACTGAGACTATCAATGAGCACTTTGGAGGGTACTGTCAGAGAGTACAACCTCTGCCACTGCTTGGGTAAACCACACGAAGTCCTGGAAGTATGCTCAGGAACTTGCGGCCTTCTGACAGGTGTGACTGCCAGGAAGAGGCCTCCCAAGAGCAATGGGTGAAATAAAGCAATTTCCACATGGAGAAAGATCCCTGAAGTGACAGCGAGGAAATTGTGGTTGGTGAGTAGAGAACCTCAGACCTGGGATTTCTCCTACATATTAGGTTTCTAACTCTGGAGACAAATCTCATTTGAAAGAATATACTGAGTTTCTTGAATTACTAAGAGTAGAAGTCCCCCTGAGACCTGTGCTGATTGATTTAAAAGAGAAGAAGGAGGAGGAGGAAGAGGAGGAGGGGGAAGAGGAGGAGGAGAAGAAGAAGAAGAGGAAGAAGAAGAAGAGGAAGAGGAAGAAGAAGAAGAAGAAGAAGAAGAAGAAGAAGAAGAAGAAGAAGAAGAAGAAGAAGAAGAAGAAAAACAGGAGGAGGAGGAGGAGGAAATTATATCATCTATCCTAAGAAGAAACACTGACTGAAGTAACAATGCCATATATTTAACGTTATTTTTCATTCTTATGTTTGACTTTTTAATTTTATGATTCATACTTTTCTAATTTTATGCTTCTGATTTGTTTTGTCTCCTGCCTGATGTGCTTAAGCTTTTATGACCGTTCTTTCTTCTCTGCATGAAACCTGAAATATTTTCCCACCCAAAGAGTGGTAGGTAACAAACATCTAAGCAGAAACAACTTACTAGAGACTCTCATATAAAAATAACACAACAGCAGCAATAACAACAACAGTAAAAGGAATGAGAAAAGGTAAATATTCAAAATGAAAACACACTCATTACAATAGACGTGTAAAACACAACCTGGGAAACAAAAGTGTGAAACTTCCACAAGCTTGTCACTGCTCCCATTAGGTGCGGAAGAAGTGAAATAGCTGAATGCCAGTACCAAAGATTTCCAGATCCTTATCTTTAGAAAGATATGTGATCTCATAGAGGACTGAAATAAATTAGAAAAGGAAACAAAATGGGTGAAAATTCAGTAACTTGGGGAAGAGATTAAAATGTGTGGAATAGAAATTCCCCTAGGGAAAATGAGATGAGAAGAAGAATCAAGGAGATTGATTCATTCCAGGGTTTCTGTTTTGCTCTTCTTTAGAGTCTCAATTTCAGGCTCAACGAAAACTGATATCACTACTTACCAGAACCTCCCAGTAACAATAAAGAACATTTATAGCTACATAAACTAATATTTAAAATCAGATCTCAAATTACTAGCCTAATGATACAACACATAAACATACTAAACAGGAGAAATTACAACAATCATTTTAACAGGTGAAAAATGGCAAAATTCAATAAGGCTTCATAAGAAAAGTCTTGAAGAAACTAAGAGTAGAGGGAACATACTTTGACACATCAAAGACTATATACAGCAACCCATTAGGGAACATTGCACTAAATATGTAATATTGAGAGCATTTCCTCCATGATCTGGAATAAGATAAGGGATCTGCTATATCTTTGCTTCTTGGTATAGTACTTGAAGCCTTAGAGGATTAAGATAGAGAAAAAACAAGGAAGATATCAATAGGAAAGGGAGAAGTCACAGAGGATGGTATGATCCTATATTTAAAAGCCTAAACAATTCTTCAAGAAAATGCTTAGACTTGATGAATACTTTCAGCAAAATAGTATGATACAAAGACCAACAAACAACTATCAGAAGTTTCTTTTTTCTATGTCAACAATAAATTTGTTGGGAAAGATGTTAAGAAAAAGAGCCCATTCACAATATTGCCTCCAAAATTCTAAGGCATAATGAAAGACCTCTACAATGAAAATACCTGGGACATGGAAATAGAAAATTGAGAAGATGGCAGATTGGAAAACACATGTGAAGAAAATAGTAACTGAACATAGTAAACATTTTGAAGAGCTTCTATGCTCACTGATTTGAGGAAATAATGTTATAAAAATGGCCACATTCCCATGGTAACATGAGTAAGCCCTCACCTATACTCCTGTAAATAACCCAGTAAACTCTGCCTCAGCAAACTGGACTTTGGTGGTATTTTAGTGTTATTAGGTTTCTGTACGGTATGAGTAGACATTTGTTTGCATCTCCCCAGAAAATGTGCCACATAAGGCCATGCTTTACAATGAAAGGAAATTCACAGTATGTGTCCATACCAATGATTTTGAGAGGCACTTGAAGACACTCATGAATAGCATCTAAAAATGTTGACACTCACCAATTGGAAAAAACACTGGCTACAGTGAGTGATGCCGTAAAGCTGGATATTCACATAAGAATGAACCTAAAATTGTATTTCTTATCTTGAGTACAAATCAATTCAAAGTAGATAAAAGATATACCCTGAATATGTAGATATAGGCTGAAATGCTGAAGCTGTACACTTGGAGATAGACAAGTACTTTCTAAAAAGGACTGTGAATACCTACGTAATAGTCCCAGGAACTGATAAGTAGGATTACTTTCGGTTACGAGGTTGCTACACAACAAAAGAAACTGTCAGCAGAGTGAAAGTGTGGCTTATAGGATGGAAGAAAATCTTCCCTAACTGTGCTTCAGACAGATTTTAATATCTATAGTTCAGTAAGAATTGCAAAAGTGGAACACCAAATATTCTCTAAGACTTTTGAAAAGTAACTTGGCTAATGAACTAAGCACACAGTTCTCAAAGAAGAAACACAAAGTGGCCATTAAATATTTTTTAAATGCTCAGCACATTTAGCCTTCTGGGAACTGCATATTAAAACTGCTTTTTAATTTTTATCACACCCCAGAGGGAATGACTAACAGCAAGAAAACGAAGAAAACAAAGGCTGCGAGGGAAATGGAAATGACCCCTTATTCATTGCAGTTATAATGTAAACTAGTGCAGCCAGAATGGAAGTCATTAAGGAGATTTCTCAAAAATGAAAAAATAGAGCCTTCCTGTACCCATTGTTTTGTATACAAATTTAACGAAATACAATTTAAAAATAATGAATGAGATTTTTCTGAAAGAGTTTGGCAGCACTAATTAGTGTTTATACAATACATTTTTATAATCAAAATAAAGTGACTTTTCAGATCACAAATATTATTACACAATGGACATGTTAAATAATCAGAATGGGCTCTTAAAAAACACAGCAGGGCCACGCTGCTCCATGTTTATTGCTTAGCAGAAACTGTTTCAGTGCTGTTGTGTGACAGCCCTTTCCTGGAGAGGACACAGACACACACACACACACACAAGCACACATGCACACATGCATATTTACTCATCCTCGAAAGTCTGACCCTGACAGACTGAAGTAATAAACACAACAATGTCCAATTGGGTGAACCAATGATAGTTTTATTTGGGTTACCAACAGGAATCTGGCCAAGGGGTTATTTAAAAGAAGCAAGAATAGCTCAACGGCATCTGCATTGCCGGAGGCAGAACTCTCAATAATCTTCCAATTTTGTGTGCTCCTAAACATGTGACCTTTTCTTTACCTTCCAATGGTATTGAAGGAAATGTTTGAATTCAGAGTAAAATGCTATCTAACACTAACTCAGGATGAAGGATAATGCCCTGTGAATAAAAGAGCTTAAGGCATCCTTGGCTCCATGCTAGGAAAAGCTCAGAGTGTGTAGCCACAGCTTCTGTGCTCAGAAGACTGTGTCAAACCAAGACAGCAAGAAAAGGAACCCTAGACAGTAACAGTGAGCAGGTGAAAGTCTGAATGGTCATGACTAGCTTTCTCCTAAACCATGGTATTAAGTTCTTAGCTTGTTTTTCTTATGTGTATTTTGGTAATTAAATTATTTATTTCTCCTAAGGACAAAAAAGTAGCTCTGAGGTGACACAGATGAGTGTGCAAGACATGGAATTTTAGAAGCTAACTCTTATTTGTACTGACTTACTCAATGCTATCTCCCCAGGCAGCCAAACATTAAAATTGTATAAGACAATCTATACACATACATGTGACAGATACTATTTAGCATGTCTATTCAGAGACATTGTGTAATTTGAGGAAGGACAAGGAATTCCACAGGAAGCAACACGTTTGTAAGAGTAGTTGTCACCATAGAATTGTGCATAGGTGGTTTTTATATGCAAAGAGTAGATTTCTTTCTGTTTGTAGTAAAATGATTTCTATTATATTGGCTTCATGGTATTAAAAGGTGGCTATTAACCCCCCTGACAATCTAGCATAATCCTGCCAGTCACCATGGAGAGTGTACAAAGAGCTAATTTACCAGCTAGATGTGAGTAGCTAGGTTCAGATAAGAGAACCAAACGTTCACACCAGAATAGCAATGATATTTAGATGATGCCAGGGAAAGCCTAGTAAAGTCTTGAAATGCCCTGCAGGGCCAGTAGTTAACTGTTAGAGGCAAGAAAATCAATTACTCCAAAGTTTTTTAATTAGTCAAAAACGTCAAGATTGGGAGGTGAACCTATACACCTGCTTTAACTTGTCCAGCCTGTAGACTTGCTCTGAATGCCTTTTTCAAGGGCATGATCTCACACAGTAGCCAGGCTGGTCTCAGACTTGGCCAACGCTTGCCTAAGCCTCCCATGTACTGGGATTATAAGTATGAGCCACCCTTGACAGCTCTGTTCTGAATACATGAGGGCAGGACAAATACAGGCCTTCCTACAAAATTTATAAATATTTAAAAACTATATATCTAACTATTAAATGTTAGATATAGTCTATCTGCTCATGGACAACATACTTTATAATTAAGAATAGTAAAACTTATATTTATGGTTGTGGGCCTAGCCTTTTGGAGGGGGAGACCTGGTGGCACTCAGAGGAAGGACAGCAGGTTACCAAGAGAAGACTTGATACCCTATGAGCATATACAGGGGGAGGTAATCCCCTTCAGGAACAGTCATAGGGGAGGGGAATAAGGAGAAAAGGGGAGTGAGGGAAGAATGGGAGGACACAAGGGATGGGATAACCATTGAGATGTAACAAGAATAAATTAATAATAAAAATTAAAAATAAAATAAAATAAAATTTAAAGAGGGAAAAAAAAAAGAATAGTAAAACTATGGTTGTATACTAAAAATTTAGATTAGATTTTTGTTGTTATTTAAGAAAAGGTCTGACGATGTGCCCTAGGCTCTCCTTGAATTTATTATGCAGCCCAGACAGGCCTTGAACTGAGGCAATCTATCCATTACAGCTTCTAATTCTAGGCATGCGTTCCTATGCCTGACAAAATGCAAATTTCATGTGAATTCTATTCTTATTTTGCATATCTCAGTACTTGCTAATTGAACTAAATATTTAAATATAAGACTATATAATATATAAATATTATCTTTGTTATATACCATTTTTGCTTTCTTAATCATGATTTTATACTAGACATTTATATTTTTGGTACTGAAGTGAAATATCAATAAATAAAATTCAGTTTACCCAAGGTGTTTAATTTTGAAAGTAATGAATAGAAATTCAAACTGATTGTAAAAATAGTTATTTTATTAATAAAAAATTTAAGTACCATGTATTTTAGAAGTAATTTTCTTCACAAATACTAGACTTGCCTAATAAAAATGAAAGCACAACTTACATTTAATTCATATTGATTATAAAATTTATTCAAATAAATTTAATACTTCTGATTATGTTATGAAATCTTATGTATCATTTGATCTAAATGTGAGTCTATAAAATTCTAATTTTTGAATGAATATGTATTTGGTGTGTGTGTATATGTGTGTGTATGTGTGTGTGTTGCATGTGTGCATGGGTGTAGATGTGTAACAGTGCATGTGTCTGGGTATACATGTGGACGTCAGAGGACAGTCTCAGGAATCATGACCAGATAGACGGTCCACCTTTGAGGCAGTTTACCTGGTCTTTGATGTCTATCCAATGTTACTGCCAATGTAAATGATTATTAACAGACAGATACTATATCTATACTCCCGTAGGTACAGACTCAGGGTAACGTGCATCATTTGCCAAATGTTTCTAGGCTTCCTTGCTCAGCTGCTGCAATGATTTTTATTACTATACAGCTATTTTTGGAAGTATGACTTGGAACACAAAGAAAGGGAAGAAACTATTTTCATCACATTGGAAAATTATTGTTTATATGCAATAACCTACTACATTTATGCTCATGAATTTTCAAAACAAGGCACTGGAGAAAATGTCTTCATTTTTACCATAGACAGAATCTGCCTAAAATGGTACAAGCTTGGATGCAGGCAGAGTCGATGGCCAAACTGCCAAGACAGGGTAAGAAAGTCCTCACAAATATGTCTGTCACATATATTGGGCCAGAAGGCTGAAGACAATGCTCCAACATAATAGAGAGTTTTGGGTGACTGTTCAGGCAGCAAACTGTCTCTGTCATCTTCTCATTTGGGAAGCTGCTAACCTTTACTTCTGGTGTAATCAGGTAATTAATTTTCTTCCTTCTTATGTTTCTGATGGGGATGAATACCAGAGAGTTTAGTTTTACAATTAAGCTTAGTTGTTTAGGGGTTAAGATGTTTTTAGGTCTAAATAGATGTTTTAAGTTGATAATGACAAGATATGAGAGATATTGATTTACATTCAGAATTTTAGATGCACCAATATAGAAAATATCTTTTCTTCAAGGCTGTCACTACAAATAGCCAAAACACTAAGAATGCAATATTTATATAAATTCCTGATTGTGCCATGGCTCTTCTTGCTATTGGTAGTGTGTATATATATATATATATATATATATATATATATATATATATATATATATATATATATATATATATATATAATGTATATTTAAAAATAAAAAAAGTTTAATTAAAAAATTCGCAAAAAATTCTTAGTCTAAGGCATTCTAACATTGAATTCTTTTCTGTGTTTCTTTCGAGTGTGGCCAGTAGGACAAAAAGCATTCAGATATAGGTGTGTTTTGTTTAAGGCATGGAGAAGTAAGTACACATGCACTTTGCCAGATTTGTTTTAATTAAAAGAGAAGTCTGGATCTCTGGGTCACACTGTGATCATGTTGAGCACAAAAACACAATGATATCATAACGTAGTTAGACATCACTTCATGGCCATGCACTTTTAATACTGAGAATTCTCTAAGTATAGTACTGCAGTACCCATGCAGAAGGGTCTCTTGCATGCGCCCAAGGGTGCTATATTTAAAAAAAATATTTTCTATTTCTACTTATTAGCAAACATGACAGCAGTGGTTTTCAACATGTGGAGTTGCATATCCTTTAGGGTTGCACAGCAGATATGCTGCCTATCCGATACGTAAGAAACTGTAGTACATTTACACCATGGAATACTATTCAGCTATTAAAAACAAGGATTTCTTGAAATTTGTGGTCAAATGAGTGGAACTAGAAAAGATCATAATGAGTGATTAACCCAGAAGCAGAAAGACTCAAATGGTATATACTCACTTATAATTGGACACTAGCCCAAGGGGCATGTCCCATGAAATCACTTACCAGGAAATTAGGATAGATGTGAGAACATCCTATTGGGACTTTAGGTGAGAGAAGCATGGGAGAATGGGGAAATAGAAGGATCCAGAGGGTCCTAAAAACCTACAAGAAGAACATTATGAGGGGCAGATCTGGGCTCAGCGGTTCTGCTCAAACTATAGCACCAACCAAGGACAATATGTGCAGTAAACTTCGAACCCCTACCCAGATCTAGTCAATGGACAGGAAATTCTCCACAGTTGAGTGGAGAGTGGGGATTGACTTTCACACGAACTCTGGTGCCCCATATTTGGCCATGTCCCCTTGATGGGGAGGCCTGGTGGCACTCAGAGGAAGGATAGCAGGCTACCAAGAAGAGACTTGATACCCTCTGAGCATATACAGGGGGAGGAAGTCCCCTTCAGTCACAGTCATAGTGGAGGGGAGTAAGGGGAAAATGGGAGGGAGGGAAGAATGGGAGGCTACAAGGGATGGGATAACAATTGAGATGTAATATGAATAAATTAATTAAAAATGAAAAAAGATAATTGTAACAAAAGTACAGTTATGAAATAACAGCAAAATGATTTTGTCGTTGAGGTCACCACAACATGAGGAACTGTATTAAAGAGTCACTGCCTGCTTTAAAGGTTCAAAGTTTGTCATTAAAAGGAAGAAATTTGGTCTCCTGTCATTGATAGTCCGTGGTATTGTAGGAGAGGAAAGAACCCTTGAGTAGTTGGTATCATTAACATGTTGCAATTTGTAGCCACATACTTCCCATGGATTTTTTTAAAAAAGCTCTTCGTCAAACATGGCCACCCTTATGGCTAGCACTTCTTGGTTCCTAATTTAGAAGCCTTTTGTAAAGATCACAGCTCTCAGATACTGATGATTAAATGCCTATTGTCGGGATCCAAGATGGCGGCGAGCAGTGTGGACCGCGTTTGGAGGCTCCAGTGAACAATTCAGGGAATTGCACAGATTTCTGAGCCAGGAACACCGAGGTCCGAACATCACGGCAGCGGGAGTGCTCCACGGTTCGGAGGGACCAGGGTGCGGAGGACCTGCGTGCCCCTGCACACGGGAGGAGCGTGGTTTTTCTCTGATCGGAGCGGCAGCGGTAGAGGCGGCAGCACCAGCGGCACCAGCAGCGGCGGCTGAGGTTTGCAGCTCATAGCCTTCCGGTGGAGGCAATTGGTGTGGTGGCTGGTGGGAATTGCTGCGGGAGAGGGGACTCGGGGCAGAATTTGGGTCGCGTGGAGCCTTTGGACCCAGATTGGACTCGGCGGACAGTTCGGCCCCAGAGTCCCGGGTATTGGCCCGGCCCAGCAAACAATTCTGCCTGAGGCACTAACTCAGCGTGGCCATAGCTCCCCTGCTGTGGCGCAGGCTTAGTTGAGCACGCTGCTCCACACTAGGCACTACCTCAGCTCAGCGGCAGCTCCCCTGCGGTGACACAGTCTGGGCGGAGCACTTGGTTTCACCACAGGCGCTAACTCAGAGCAGCCGCAGTTCTCCTGCTGTGGCGCAGGCTTGGTGACGTGCTCGGTTCCATCCTAGGCACCACCTCAGCTCAGCGGCAGCTCCCCTGCGGGGACACAGTCCGGGCGGAGCACTTGTTCCACCACTGGCGCTAACTCAGAGCAGCCACAGTTCTCCTGCTGTGGCGCAGGCTTGGTGACGTGCGCGGTTCCATCCTAGGCACCACCTCTGCTCAGCGGCAGCTCCCCTGCGGGGACACAGTCTGGGCGGAGCACTTGTCCCACCACTGGCGCTAACTCAGAGCAGCCGCAGTTCTCCTGCTGTGGCGCAGGCTTGGTGACGTGCTCGGTTCCATCCTAGGCACCACCTCAGCTCAGCGGCAGCTCCCCTGCGGGGACACAGTCCGGGCGGAGCACTTGTTCCACCACTGGCGCTAACTCAGAGCAGCCGCAGTTCTCCTGCTGTGGCACAGGCTGGACAGAGCTCTCGGTTCCACCAGCTCTAAGACTCTGGTTGGACACAGTGTACAGTTTGAATCCAGAATTCCTGGCTGAGATTGGTGGTCAGTTCGGGCCCTGAGTCAATAACTGACCACAGCACGCACTTTGGGCCAAAAGGCCCTAGTGGAGCTTGGTGCGTAGTCCCAGCCCAAAAATTCTGGCTGGGCCCTGTGTGCATTTTGGGCCCAAAATCCCTAGCTGAGCTTGGCAGACGGTTCTGGCCCTGAGAATCTAGCTGAGTTCTGCCCGTGGTTCGGTCCCAGTGCTCCTGGCTGGACTTGGCAGGGAACACAGAAGGCTGTGGATACCTTGGCCTGACCCAACGCTCATTCAGAGACCCAGAACAATTGCAGGATCCACAGCAGAGAGGGACTGAGGATCACTGGCTGTGAGAGACCAGAACAACAGGGCTAACCTCCTAACATCCACACCAGTGAAGCTTTGAGCTCGCAGCCTAGGGAAATCGTAAGAAAACAAGTGAATCTATCATCAGACACCCTCCATTCAACTCTGGAAGCTACCCAACAAAAACAAAGACGGCAAGATGTCTAAAGGACAACGAAAAAGCATACGCAAAAAAACCCAAAACAACATGGCGTCTCCAGTTTCCAGCTATCCCAAAGAAAACCACCCAGAGAACTCAAATACAACGGAAATACAAGAAAATGACCTCAAATCCTTAGTAATGAGGATGATAATGGAGGAAACAAATAAAATTCGTAATCAAATGCAGGAAGACGCAGACAAACAGGTGAGAGACATAAAAGAAGCACATAGAGTGGAACTGGAAAAATTGCAGGAAAATGCAAACAACCAGATGAAAGAAATAACTAAAACGGTTCAAGCTCTGAAGACCTATAAAGAGGCAATGGAAGAAACTCAGGAATATACAAAAAATCAGATGAAAGAAATAAAAAAATCAGTTCAAGATCTGAAAATGAAAATGGATTCAATGATAAACACACAGACAGAAGAAAAACGAGAACGTGAGACCTCAGAGAAGAAGGCGAGCAACACAGAGGTGAGCTTTTCTAACAGAATCCAAGAGATGGAAGAACGAATCTCAGGGCTAGAAGATACAATCACAGATATTGAATCAACCATTAAAGAAAATGCCAAATCTGGAAAACTCCTGACACAAAACATCCAAGAAATTAAGGACACCATGAAAAGAAGAAATTTGCGGATAATAGGCATTGAAGAAAGAGAAGACATCAGACTCCAGGGCCCAGAAACTATTCTCAACAAAATCATAGAAGAAAATTTCCCCAATCTAAAGAAAGAGATGCCTATAAACATACAAGAGGCCTACAGAACACCAAATAGAATTGACCAGAAAAGAAAAACTGCCCGCCACATAATAATCAAAACACAAAACTTGCAGAACAAAGAAAAAATATTAAAAGCTGCAAGGGAAAAGGGCCAAATAACATTTAATGGTAAACCTATCAGAATTACACCTGACTTCTCAGCAGAGACCATAAAACCCAGAAGGTCCTGGACAGAGATCCTGCAAACCCTAAGAGAACACAGATGCCAGGCCAGACTACTTTACCCAGCAAAATTATCAATAACCATTGATGGAGAAAACAAAATATTCCAGGACAAAAACAAATTCAAACAGTACCTATCCACAAACCCAGCTTTACAGAAGGTACTAGAAGGAAAACTCCATCCCAAAGGGTCAAGCTACAACCAAAACAACCCAGGATATAGATAACTATCCCATGGCAAAAACACAACTACACAAACGCTCGACTGGAAACAACATCAAAATTAAGACTCTTAACAGTCACTGGTCATTAATATCTCTCAACATCAATGGCCTCAATTCTCCAATAAAAAGACACAGACTAACCGAATGGGTACATAAACAAGACCCAACATTCTTCTGCATCCAAGAAACACATCTCACCCATAATGAAAGGCATTACCTCAGGGTAAAAGGTTGGAAAAAAATATTCCAAGCAAATGGTCACAAGAAGCAAGCAGGTGTAGCCATTTTAGTATCGAACAAAATAGACTTTCAACCAAAATTAATCAAAAGGGATGAGGAAGGACACTTCATACTCATCAAAGGTAAAGTCAACCAAGATGACATCACAATTCTCAACATCTATGCTCCCAATACAAGGGCACCCACATATGTAAAAGATCTCCTAAAAAAGCTTAAACCACACATCGATCCCCACACAATAATAGTGGGAGACTTCAACACCCCACTCTCACTGAAGGATAAGTCATTGAAACAGAAACTAAGCCGAGAAATAACATCATTAACCAATGCCATGGGTCAAATGGATCTAACAGATATCTATAGAACCTTTCACCCAAACAAGAAAGAATACACCTTCTTCTCTGCACCCCATGGAACCTTCTCCAAAATTGATCACATCGTAGGTCACAAAGCAAGCCTCAACAGATACAAGAGGATTGAAATAATACCTTGTATCCTATCAGATCACCATGCTCTTAGGCTGCAATTCAACAACAACAGAAATAACAAAAAGCCTACACGTTTGTGGAAACTAAACAACTCTCTGCTAAATGACACCTGGGTCAGGGAAGAAATAAAGAAAGAAATCAAGGAGTTTCTGAAATTCAATGAAAATGAAGAAACAACATACCCAAATTTGTGGGATACATTGAAAGCAGTGCTAAGAGGAAAATTCATAGCACTAAGTGCCTTTAAAAAGAAATTGGAAACATCGCACATAAGCATCTTAACAACACAACTGGAAGCCCTAGAAAAAAAAGAAGCAGAAACCCCCAAGAGGAGTAGACGCCTGGAAATTATCAAACTCAGGGCTGAAATTAACAAATTAGAAACTAAGAAAACAGTCCAAAGAATCAACAAAACCAAAAGCTGGTTCTTTGAGAAAATCAACAAGATAGACAGACCATTAGCCAAACTAACTAAAAGGCAGAGAGACAGTATTGAAATGAACAAAATCAGAAATGAAAAGGGAGACATAACAACAGACACTGAAGAAATTCAAAGAATCATAAGATCCTACTTTGAAGGCATATACGCCACAAAATTTGAAAATCTAAGGGAAATGGACGATTTTCTTGATCAAGTTCACTTGCCAAAGTTGAGTGAAGAACAGATAAACAAGTTAAATAGTCCCATTTCCCCGACAGAAATAGAAGCAATCATCGATGGTCTCCCAACCAAAAAAAGCCCAGGGCCAGATGGTTTCAGTGCAGAATTCTACCAGACCTTTAAGGGCGAGCTAATACCGATACTCTTCAAGCTACTCCGAAAGATAGAAATGGATGGAAAATTACCAAATTCATTCTATGAGGCCATAGTCTCATTGATACCTAAACCTCACAAAGACTCAACAAAGAAAGAGAATTTCAGACCAATTTCTCTTATGAACATAGATGCAAAAATACTAAATAAAATACTTGCAAAACGAATACAGGAGCACATCAAAGATATCATTCATCATGACCAAGTAGGCTTCATTCCAGGCATGCAGGGATGGTTTAATATACGGAAATCCATCAATGTAATCCATCATATAAACAAACTGAAAATAAAAAACCACATGATTATCTCCTTGGATGCAGAGAAAGCATTTGATAAAATTCAACACCCATTCATGTTTAAAGTTTTAGAGAGATCGGGGATACAAGGCACTTTCCTCAACATAATAAAGGCTATATACAGCAAGCCAATAGCCAAAATCAAAGTAAATGGTGAGATACTCAAGGAAATTCCTCTCAAATCGGGAACAAGGCAAGGCTGCCCACTCTCTCCATATCTCTTCAATATAGTACTCGAAGTTCTAGCCAGAGCAATAAGACAACAAAAGGAGATCAAGGGGATCCAAATGGGAAAGGAGGAAGTCAAATTATCCCTCTTTGCAGATGATATGATAGTGTACATAAGTGACCCTCAAAACTCCACCAGAGAACTCCTAAAGCTGATAAACACCTTCAGCAAATTGGCTGGATACAAAATTAACTCAAAAAAGTCTGTAGCCTTCCTATACACAAATGACAAGCTTGCAGAGGAAGAAATTAGGAAAACCACACCCTTCACATTAGCCACAAGCAATATAAAATATCTAGGAGTTACCCTAACTAAGCAAGTGAAGGACTTGTATGAAAAAAATTTCAAAACTCTGAAGAAAGAGATTGAAGATGACCTGAGAAGATGGCGTGATCTTCCTTGCTCATGGATCGGGAGAATTAACATAGTAAAAATGGCCATCCTACCAAAAGCAATCTACAGATTCAATGCAATCCCTATCAAAATAACTACACAATTTTTTAAAGACATTGAAACTTCAATTCTGAACTTCATATGGAAAAACAAAAAACCCAGAATAGCTAAAACAATCTTGTACAATAAAAGATGCTCCGGAGGAATCTCCATACCTGATCTCAAACTGTACTATAAAGCAATAGTACTTAAAACAGCATGGTACTGGCACAGCAACAGGCTGGTTGATCAGTGGAATCGAATCGAAGACCCAGATATGAATCCACACACATATGGTCACTTGATTTTTGACAAAGAAGACAAATCCATTCAATGGAAAAAGGATAGCATCTTCAACAAATGGTGCTGGTCTAACTGGAGGTCTATGTGTAAAAAAATGAAACTGGACCCATATTTGTCACCTTGCACAAAACTCAAATCCAAGTGGATTAAAGACCTCAACATAAAACCAGAGACACTAACTCACTTAGAAGAAAAAGTGGGAAAGAGCCTGGAACATATTGGCACAGGAGACAACTTCCTGAACAGAACACCAACGGCCCAGGCCTTAATGTCAACCATTAATAAATGGGACCTCATGAGGCTGAGAAGCTTCTGTAAGGCAGGAGACACTGTCAAGAGAACAAAGCGACAGCCTACAGACTGGGAAAAAATCTTCACCAACCCTACATCTGACAAAGGTCTAATATCCAAAATATATAAAGAACTCAAAAAATTAAACACCACCAAACCGAATAACCCAATTGAGAAATGGGGCTTGGAACTAAACAGAGAATTCTCAACAGAGGAGTATCAAATGGCTGAGAAACACTTAAAGAAATGCTCAACCTCCTTAGTCATCAGGGAAATGCAAATCAAAACAACTCTGAGATTCCATCTTACACCCATCAGAATGGCTAAGATCAAAAATTCAAGCGACACCACATGCTGGCGAGGATGTGGGGAGAGAGGAACACTTCTTCATTGCTGGTGGGAATGCAAACTAGTACAGCCACTTTGGAAATCTATCTGGTGCTATCTCAGAAAAATGGGAATAGGGCTTCCTCAAGACCCAGCTATTCCACTCCTTGGAATATACCCAGAAGATGCTCCAGCACACAACAAGAAAATTTGCTCAACCATGTACATAGCAGCCTTATTCATTATAGCCAGAACATGGAAACAGCCTAAGTGTCCCTCAGTAGAAGAGTGGATAAAGAAACTGTGGTACATATACACTATGGAATACTACTCAGCTATTAAAAACAAGGAATTCCCGAAATTTGTGGATAAATGGATTGAGCTAGAAATGATCATAATGAGTGAGTTAACCCAGAAGTAGAAAGAATCAAATGGTATATACTCACTTATATCTGCATACTAGCCCAAGGGGCATGTCCCACGAAAGCCTTCACTTACCAGGAAACTGGGACAGAGGGGAAGGCATCCTATTGGGACTCTAAATGAGAGACGCATGGGAGAACAGCAAAATAAAAGGATCCAGAGGGTCCTAGAAATCTACAAGTAGAACAATATGATAGGCAGATTTGGGCCCAGGGGTCCCGCTCAAACTAAGGCACCAGCCAAGGACAATACAGGAGGTAAACTTTAAACCCCTTCCCAGATCTAGCCAATGGTCAGAATATTCTCCACAGTTGAGTGGAGAGTGTGATACGACTTTCTCACATACTCTGGTGCCTCACATTTGACCATGTCCCCTGGAGGGGGAGACCTGGTGGCACTCAGAGGAAGGACAGCAAGTAGCCAAGAAGAGACTTGATACCCTATGAGAATATATAGGGGGACGTAATCCCCCTCAGGAACAGTCATAGTGGAGGGGAATAATGGGAAAATGGGGGGGGGGGAGGAATGGGAGGATACAAGGGATGGGATAAACATTGAGATGTAACAAGAATAAATTAATAAAAAAAAAAAAATTAAAAAGCAAAAAAAAAAAAAATAAAAAAAATAAATGCCTATTGTCCTGTGGGATAGAAGAGGGAAAGTAACTTTGATTAGAGCTAGAACAGAGAAATATTCTACAGCCCAGCAGGATGGATGTGTGGCAGGGGAACCCACGAGGAGTCTCAGGATCTGTCCTGTGCTTAGGAGTAATATCAAGATTACAGAAATGATGGTTCCTTGGTGCGGCCATGGACATAGTCGCAAGAAAAGGTTGCCAGCCATAGAAGCCTCCAACATGGGCTTTTCCAATGCTGAAAGCCATAAAGCTTCAAGTGTAGTGTTGGCACGTAAGAGGAGCCCTTTCTGAATATAATATTCTGTTTTGAATAAGATGAAAGGATTAAGAAGTACTGTGGAGAACTCATACTGACTGACTTTTCTGGCTAAAAGACTGACCTAGTTTTCCTTATTAAAATAAAGAAATACCATTATACGTGCCTGAGTTTATATCATAAGTTTATTATTGCATATTATATACATTTTCATTGCATGCCATTATTTTTCCAGTCATCCATGTGTTAAATGTAACTTACCATCATAGTCATTAAGATACTTGAAATTCAGAGATAATGGAACAGTATTTAATATCCTCTAAACAATACTTTATATTCATCTACATTAATGAACATGACTTTTGTCTGCATTGGTTGTATAGTTGTACAAATATTACTACTCAAACATGTACCTTCATGTCAAGATTATAGTATCTGAATGCTGTGTATGTGCATGATGTCGTGATACATGTGTCTGTAGAAGTTTGTGTGCAAGTACCTAGTGTGCCAGCTCATGTATGTACATGTGGCAATCAAAAGATGACCTGTGTCTTCCTTGATTTGCTTTCCACTGTAATTTTTTGAGACAGGATGTCTTAATGAGCATGGAGCTCACAGATTTGGCAAGTCTAGCTAGGTTCCCAAAAAGCTGCAAGCATCCTCCAGTCTGTATTGCTGGTGTTCCACCATACATGCTTTTCAATGTGGACTCTGGGGATCCGAACTCAAGTCCTCATGCTTGTGTGTGTGTGTGTGTGCGCGTGCATATGTGTGTGTGTGGGTGTGTGTAATATTTTAATGAGAAGATGACTCAGGGTAAACTGCTTGCTGTGCAAACTTGAAGGTTAAAGTTCAGATTTGTAGAACCCACACAAAAGGCAGATGGCATGACAGCTTGATGTAATTCCAATGTGTGTGGTAGAGATACCAGGGAATCTCCTGGTAAAGTGTCTAGCTAGACTCTGAAACAATGAGCAAGTCAACTGCGGGATCAGCAAGAGAACTTGTCTCAATACATAATGTGTACAGCAATGGAAAAAGATGTTGAGCATCAGCCTCAGTCTTCTAATAAATAAACACACACTTGCATGTGTGCTCACACACATACAAACATGCATATACATGTCTGCATACATTCCAGATATACATACACTAAACAAGTTATAAGATATAGGTTTAAAGAAGAAACTAATATTTTACTGGGCTTCCTGGAGATAAATGACATGACACTGGATTCAGATAAACACACACACACACACACACACACACACACACACACACACACACACACACAAACTATAAAATATACCATTATTATAAGAAATTGTAGATTTGAAAAAAATAAACCTAGTGTTATAAGTGGGCTTCCTGGAGACAGAAGGCACAAAATGTGCCAGGGTAAAAATATCTACAAAGCAAAAAGCTGGTGATTCTGAGCCCAAGCCTGTGCTTATAGTCTCCGCAACAGCATGGTTTCCAATAAATTTTGGAAAACTTAAACCAGCACAGGAAGCTTCTAATTGGTGCAAAATTAGACAGAATTATTTTAGGAATATTCTTTAGAGGTAAATGTAATGTTTTCTCTTTGCCTCATGCAGGAGACTAATTATTATTTTCAACTTTTAAGGCTAATTATTGTTTTCAACCTTCTTCTCAATCTTTGCTCAGAGGAAGACAAAGATGGGGACCATATTTTTTGGTACAAATGTTGTTAGTGTCATAACTTTCATAACAGCTGTCTTTGTCCCAGTGGGTATACATGCCTAGGAGTGAATTGCATGAGGAAACAATGTTGTTTGAAAATAAACATTGTTCTATATTCGATGTGGAATTACTTTTTCAAATCAGGAAACCCAGACATAAAAATCTCACCCATTGCTTGCACTCAGAAATTGTTCATCTTCTCTAGAATATTCTTGGACCATTAATAGTCTCATTATGGAAATCTCAAAGTCCTGGCACAAAATATTACTGTTGGGCTGTCGGGCTTACTGTTTTTGCCTTCCATGCCCCCAGGTTTAGGATCATTTTCGGAATGAATTTCCGTGCTGTAGTAAAGTTCTAGATGAATGTCTGCTGCTTACCTAGGCTTGTGACAGTCAATACAACGATGCAGAGTCCTACATGTCAACATAGCATTCCATTTGCTCTAAATGTGTTCACAAACCAGACCTCATACTATCTGCCTTCAGAGGTTCATTCAGAAGGTATGTCCAACAGTACTCTGGGGTAAGAAAATAGCATCGGGAAATTAGAAAGTTTGTTCAAAGTAAAACAGCTAATAAATAATGCTGGAAAAACAGTCTAGAAAATTTAAATTGAAAGAAGGATTTTTTTCCTCTATTAAATTGTCACATTTCTACTTTTGACAAGGTAAGTGCCCTTTTAACAACACTTTCCTTTGTTGAATAAAATTCATCTCAGATATTCAGAACATAGAGCTTCATTTTCATTCCCCCAGCTAAGTTTTTACTTCGTGGGATATGGTGGATGACGGAAGACAACACACATCATCCTCACGGAATTAATCAAGGTCCCTGAACATTTTCCCATTTAGAGTGAAATTTTCCTTTGACTTCTTCAGTCTCTAAGTGTCAATACATCTTGAGGACCAAGATAACAATAAATCAGATCTTATTATTTTCGGTCAGTTTCTCATCAGTTTGGGACCTTCCTCCTTCTTTGTTATGGGGTCTTCTGTTAATCCCAGAGAATCTTCAGAGGAATAATGGGAGGCTAAAACATGGAAGAAGATGACATCCAAGGCGGTGTGAAATGCTTCTTCTGAACATCATGCTGTGGGCTACAGAGATGACCCTGTTACTACTCAGACGACCTGAGTTTGGGTCTCAGTACCCACGTCAGATGGCTCGCAACCACCTCCTACTCCAGCTCCAGAGAACTCAAGACCTCTGGCCTCAGTGGGTAAATATATTCACAAGCACAAGTTCTTCAGGCCACATATATGTATATACATAGTTAAAAATAAAGCACTATGAAATAACTATTTCAATCACTTTGTATGCTACTTATTTATTACATTGCAACACACAGGTAGGTGTGTAGAGGGAAAGAAGTATGTACTATACCAAGGAAAAATTAAGCTATTATACTTGATAAACTACAAAGATAAAGATAAAAAGACGCAAATCTATAACTTTTCTTAGCTGTATACCTGCGATAGCTCTTGTAGTCACTATAAGCTAGCTTTTCTGAAGTATCCATGGTAGAACTGTTCCAATTTTTTCTCCAGAAGTACCAGAATTTGTGGATGTTCAGATCCCTATACAATGTATAATCTATGCATATCCATTCCTTTATTTTACACCCTTTCTAGATAACTAACTGAACATAAGTCTTTGAGAATAGTAGTTGTTTATTGTTAATGAAAACTTAGAAGAAAATACTATATGTTTAGTATTGTGTAATTTTATTAGAATATTTTCTATGCAAGGTTGATTGAATTCACCCTTTCAGAGTCAATACACTAAGAAGATAACATTATATAGATTAATTGTCTGTTTCTACAGGTCTAGAAGTACTCATTCTATTATGGCTATATAACACAGTGGGTTTATTTCAAAGATAACATGCAATATTATATCTTTGTATCTTCCTCTTAATGCAAGGCAGTATATAAATGACTATCTTCACTTCTGTGGATTTATGCTGTGTACCTATTTGGTTCAGTGCCTTTTATTGGCCTCTGTGGAAGGTTGTGCCTGCTAGAAATTATGACAAAATCCTGGCCCATTAGAGTTAGTCACAGAACACAGCCCCTAACAACAGTTTTTTTTAAATCAATTTATTTTTTAAACTTATTCAGTTTACATCCCTATTATAGCCACCTTCCTTGTCTCCCCTGGTCCCCTCTATCCCTATCCCATCCTTCTTCTCCTCCCATTCCCTGACTCTCTCCCCTTTCTCTATCTGATTCTCCCCCCTCCCACTCTCCTAGTTCTAAGAAAGGTGGAGCTCTCCTCCCTTATCAACTGGTCCCAGCCTATCAAGTCTTATCAGTATTGCCTGCATCCTATTCCTCTGTGGCCTGGCAAGGCTACCTCAGCAGGGGAAGTGGTCTAAAAGCAGGCAGCAGAGTCCATGGCAGAGATAGCCTCTGCTCCCCTTACTAGGAGACCCACATGGATACCTAGTTGCCTACCCACTACATCTGGGGACCTAGCTCCTCTCCGTGCGTGGTCCTTGATTGGTGCATCAGTTTTTTCAGGCCCCACCCTGGGCCTAGATTTGTTGTCTCTATTGATCTTCCTTTGGAGCTCCTGTCTTTTCAAGGTCCTTCTATCCCCCCAACTCTTCCCTAAGACTCCCTGTTCACTGCTCCAAGTTTAGCTGAAGCATCTGCTTGGATCCCCAGCTGGGTGGAGTCTTTTAGAGAACATCTATGTTAGGCTCTTGTCCTAGTCCTTCTCTTGAACTTCTTCCAGTGTCTATTCAATTTGCCCTCCTGCATGAGAATTAAGCATCCTCCCTAGGGTCCTCCTTATTTCTTATCTTCTTTATGTCTTTTGAGTATATGCCTAGGAGTGATATAGCTGGGTCTTGAGGTAAAGATGTTGCCAATTTCTGAGAAACCTTCAGATTGATTTCCAAAGTAGTTGAGTAAGTTTTTGCACTCCCAGCAACAATGGAGGAGTGTTCTCCTTTCTCCACATCCTTGCCAGCATGTGCTGTCACTTGAGTTTTTTTTTTTTTTTTTAATCTTAGTCATTCTGATTGGTGTAAGATGGAATCTCAGAGTCGTTTTGATTTGCATTTCTCTGATGACTAAGGATGTTGAGCATTTCTTTATGTGCTTCTCAAGATAGTCTTCTCTTGATAATTCTCTGTTTAACTCAGTACCCCATTTTATAATTGGATTATTTGGTTTGTTGGTGTTTTCTCTCTCTCTCTCTCTCTCTCTCTCTCTCTCTATATATATATATATATATATATATATATATATATATATATATAAAATATACACACACAGAGATATAGGATATTAGCAGATGTAGGGTTGGTGAAAATCTTCTGTAGTCTGCAGATTGTCATTTTGTTTTATTGACTGTTTTTTGCTTTATAGAAGGTTTTCAGTTTCATGAGGTCCCATTTATTAATTGTTACTCTTATAAAAATTACCATGTTACCGAAAGCAACCTGCAGTTTCAAAGCAATTCTCATCAAAATACCAATACAATTCTTTACAGATCTTGAAAGAACAACTCCCAACTTCATTTGGAAAAACAAAACCCAGAATAGCTAATACAATCCTGTGCAATAAAAGATCTTCCAGAGATATCTCCATCCCTGACCTCAAACTGTACCTTAGAGGAACAGTAAAAAGAACTGCATGGAGCTGGTATAGAAATAGACTGGTGGATCAATGGAATCAAATCAAAGACCCAGAAATAAAACCAACACACCTATGGACACTTGATTTTTGACAAAGGAGCCAAAAATCATACAATAGAAAAAAGATAGCGTCTTCAACGAATGGTGCTGGACTAACTAGATGTCTACATGTAGCAAAATCCAAGCAGATCCATATTCATCACACTGAACAAAACTTAAGTCCAAGCGGATCAAAAACCTTAGCATAAAATCAGACACACTAAATCTATATTAGAAGTGAACATGGGGAAGAGCCTTGAGCACATTATCACAAGACACCAGCTTTCTGAACAGAAGAGCAGAGTTTTTAGTACAAGTGAGCCACTTGCCACTGTGTGTCCAGGCTTGTGCACATTATATTGACAACAGTGGAAAACAATATGGAGGCCTAGAGATTCCCATCAACTTGAAATAAAAGATAAAATGCAGTAAATATTTCCCTTGCTGTAGGCTTCACATGTGGTGACTGTTGTCTCAGCAGTTAAGAGAAGGAGGCCCATGGCTTCTTCAGACTAATGGCAGCAGCAGGGGGTGGGAACAGTTGACAACAATCACAAGGCTTGTGAGGAACGGAAAACTGAGGAACAGCTTGTAGAACTAAAGCCAATTAAGCATATGTTTCAAATTTATTACTATTTTAGAAGGAACTGCTGTTGAAATAATTCAAGGTATTTTTATGGAGAGACAGATTTGTGTAGTGGGTCTTTCAACTTACATTGCTCTCATAACCAGTTATTGCTATAGCAATGCTACACTGCATCCTTCCTGAATCTGTGTGCTGTAATACCTTCACAATAGTGTAACAGGGAGCTCTTGCCTCCCAACACAAGGCTGTGCACATTGCCTCTTTTGTCTTCTCCTTTTTCTCCCTCATATCCCTAAGCTGTGTCCCTAATACAAACCACATATTCATCGAAACCACAGCTGGGATGCTGCTATTTAAAACTAGTATTGACAACTTCCCATGCTGATGCATTGTACTGTAAAACTCCATTTCCTTATTGCAGTTATTTGTGGATCTACAGGGTTAGGCAGGGTTTGTTATGGACAGGCACATTTAGCATTCTCTATGAAGATGCAGCCTATTGAGTCAGGCTTTTTGGAAATTTCTGAGAGCCTCAGGTCTACACTGATGCACACACAGGGATTGATTTCCTTTGTGCCTGAAGACACTGCTGCTAATTATGTTGCTCTATATCTTTGTGAGTGGTTGAAGAAATGAATCAATGTAGGACTTTTGGTCTTTGACATGCACTCTCACTGACTCATTCTTTGCTGGAGACAATGTTTGTGAGGTCTAAATACTAATACAAAAACTTATTTTTCATTCCAATAATCTACCCTCATGTTCTACTGAAACTCTTCAGAAAAAGACAAAACAAAATAAGGCTTCATTCCCACTTTTTAGAAAGCTAAATCTGGATTTCCTATACACACGTGCATGTGTGCACGCATGCATATACACATACCACTCACACCTATTTCCATTAAAGATTAGAAACATCAAACAGATTCCAAGCTGTTTCTTAATCCAATTAATTGATAATAACTTATTCAAACCTTTTGAAGCCATCTTTGAACTCCAAATGGTTCTAAGATCAATTAGCAATGTCCACTGCAAATGCAACAGTAGAGGGTGGCATGTTTTCCATGTATTTCCATTCCTTACCCAAGAGGTGGTGAGTGCCTGTCATCAAGTGCTGAGTGAATACATGACCATTTAGGTCTACTAATTGAAGTGAAAAGAAGGTACACTAAATCTGAGTGAAACAATTAGAAAACAATTAAATACTGGGAACTCTGGAGAAGAGAAGAAGGGACAGTGTTGGGAAGGAAAATGTTCACCCAAAGAATTTGTATTTAAACTTTGTGTGTCTGAGGTAAAGAAGAGGTCAGAGATGCAATATATAGGAGGAAGGTGTGTGTGTGTGTGTGTGTGTGTGTGTGTGTGTGTGTGTGTGTGTGTGTGTGTGTACATGCTCATGGGCATGTGTATAAATATTTTATGGTGAAAAGTGAAATACTGAAGTTTACAGTGTAGAATTGTTGATATGCAGTTTATGCACAAACAGGATGAACCAGTGCAGGAAATTCCTAAAGGTGGAGGTCCAAATAGGAGAGTTGGGAACACAATCATGGTGTTAGACATTGCCTGCTTAGGAAAAGGGAGTGGTCAGAGGCAAAATACACAGTATATTTTTCAGGGTTCACAGTTATATTTTCCAAATATTTGCCATAGTAAAGGAAAAATCATGATATTTTAAGTCCTAAACTAAGTACTATTAAATAATTTAAACTTCCAACAGCATAATTATTAGGTACACTGAGAAACTGGTGCAGTTGCAGACTTTGGTGCAATATACATCAGTTAGACCTCGGATGTTGAAGGGGGCAAGAACCAGAAATATTTCTTTTTATGCTTGTAGTTATGGTTACTGAGAATCAAAAAGTAGAATGATAAAGAGAAAAGACACCATACAGAGGAGCCTAACAGTCTTTGTGGAGAGGCATGTGTGAATTGAGGAGGTAATAGATATTGTTGGATGTTGTGTGACCACAATTTGAGGTCCATATGTGCACTCTAAGGCACTATGGCCTTGTCATGGAGAAAGTTACCAAAGGATATAATAACAGCTTAATAGTTTATAGCTTTGGAATTTGACACTTTCAGTATGATTACTACTAATAAGACACCAAGTTAAATAAGGAGAAAGAAGCCACTCGAAGAAATAAGCTGAGGACCACTCGCAGGAGTGTTTGGGTAAGAATGGAGTTTCAGACTGGTTTCTACTGTTATAGCCAGTTACTTTTCTGTGATGCTGGTAGGGTGCCATTTTAGACAGTGCATCATTCTTCTATTATATAGGGCAGTTCTTCAAAAGTGTTGTCAAGAAAGAAAGGAATAGAACAATACAAATTATGCACAGTCTTCCTCCTTGAAGCAAATTACCTAAAATGGCTATGGGAAGACAGGAGAACAAGGTATTTATCATAAAACCAGCAGAAACTAGCTTATCTTGAAGCTATCTTAGTTTATGAGTGACAAGTATCGTTTGACAACTAGGATGTAGAAATTCTATCTTCATCTCACAAAAGCAGGTTACAAGTCATTGGCAGTATGTGCATGCAGATTGCTGTGAATCTGTAATCTGCTTTAAGTTTCTGTGCCAAGGGAGCATTACATGAACAAGAAAGCTCCCATTTCACATCCAAAGAGCTTTAAAAGAGACGCAAAGTGTCAAAGAAAAACATGACATTGCTTTTGTGAAAGAAATTCATTTCCTTTGTCAGGCACGTGCATCTCAAATTAGGTGTTCAATAAATACATTTAGAATAAATTAATGACCTGGTGTGTGGGATTTTATTGGAATCTTTGTCAGAATGGAACAGCCACAGTTTATGTAATGTGCAACACTAGCATGAATGTAAAGATAAAGTAGAAACACGCTATCAAGGATGAGAGAAAGTAAGAACATTTCCTCAGAGAGCAGCAGGGAACCTTAATGTATCTGTGGACTTTGGAGGCTTTGGTTAAGCAATCCTGGCAGGTGGAGAGAGAAAATCTCCTCCTGAAAGAAGAATTGACTAGCATAGAGGCTGAGTCTCTGCAATGCTGAGTTTCCAGGGTCTGTGGAGGGAACTACACTGGATCACAATGCACTTGTGTACTGGATTGTGGAGGAGCTACTCGCCTCTGAGTGGAATAACAGAGTCATTTGTAGAAACAAGACTGTGGTGCATTTGTAGGCAGGGAGACCCCTCCATGCCAGTCTACCTTCCCTAGAAAAGACATGAAGGCACAGCTCACGTTGGCTATGAACTGATGTCAAGAAGTGAAGAAATTGGAGTTAACTGTTTTTAGAAGTGAAAGTACCACACATAATGACATTTGAAGTAGCGTCCCAGCTCCTTGACCTACTCCACAGAAAACCCATGCAATTTATGGTACAGTTGCATTCTGGAGAAAGGAGTTTCTGCCTGTAAGTTTGAACAGCTGTTTCTTAAGTCTTCATAACTTTCCAAAGCAGCAACATCTATGCTGAGACCATCATGTACAGACTTGAACCCACTGAAGCATCACTCAGAAGCTAGCCAATCTGTTGCCTGTGACCCTTCTCTGCCATGTGCCATCTGTCAGGTTGTCAACTTGGATTGTCACCCACACCATTCCTTCTCCAAGCTGCATCCATGCATAGCTGGGGCCAAAGAGCAAGCTCCTCTAATGATGTTAGGTTTCATTTATTTATCTAAATACAGTGTCAGTCTATGCTCAAGAACTTTTTCTTCCTATTAAAATTTTTAGCATACTAGAATAAGTTCTGAATTTTAACAAAATAAATTCCCACAACTTCTATACTAGTGTAGAAAACTATAATAGGCACTTTTATGGTCATTTGAATATAGATTATTCTAATGGCATTATTTATAAGAAAAAGTTCTGAATATTTGCTCAAATTAAAATAAAACTCTGTCATGACAGATGTACTTTCTTTTAACCAGTTTTTAAAATAATGCATAAACAATTACACAAAAACAATATAGGAAGCATAGTACTAGTAATAAAATTACATGAAATAAACAGAGGGTGGACGGAAATAATTTTTACTGTGTTGATTAATTGCTACTTAGAAAAATTCTTGAATTTATTTAGCAAAATCAATCTTTGTAGATACACGTGTGTGCCCTAACATCACTGAGCATTTCTTTTTCTTTTCTTTTCTCTTTTGTATGAACATGCCTTTTTGACAAGCTAAATTAGCCTCTTGTCTGTGTTTCAAATATGTAAACCAACAAACTTCTGGTAAGTTCTTTCTTATATCACAGCAATTGATGATGAGCATAGTAAGCAATTCACTTGTCTTTTTCCACCACCCCTATCTTCTCGCTGTTACTTTAGCCTTTTAGGGTTAAAGCAATAATAAGTAGAGACTAGAGCATCTCAGTGAGCCCAAGAGTAGGTTTTATTGTATGACTCTTCATTCACACACTCAAGGCAGGTCATGCCCCAGGCCCAGTGTCAGTCTTGACAGTTTCTTTTTCATTGACCTAAATAATGATGGTAACTCAATTCATTTTTCCTATAATGTAAATTTAGCTTTAGCTTCAGTGAAACCCTTGTCTATCCTGTAAGAGTGATACTTCTATACCTCTTGGTGCTTTGTTGTATAATCAGGGTGGAAGACAGGATGACTGGAAATTGTGACAAAATCTTAAATCCTTTATGCTGCTGTTAGACTACTAAAAGCATCTGGCTTGGACATTGGGGAGGGCACTGGGAGGAAAAGTAAGTGGAAGGGGCCTATTCAGTTGGCTCTGGGGCCACCAATGTGACCACTGGTACAATAGCTAGTAGTTTGTACTGCTGTCTTTGGCTGTGTGAATCTGATAAGTAGATTGCACTTGCTAGAGAAGCTGGGATTAGCTTCACTGCTGATGTAGGAAGATACCAATAAATGATATTTAGTGGCTTATTTAGAAGCCATTAAAGGTATAAATAGAATTAAGGTCAATTTAGAACTGGATGCATACTTATTTATTTTCATAGCATGCATTGAAATTGAAATTTGCTTAATTGTCACTCCATTTTTACATATCTGAGCAGATTAATAAGATGTAGCTTAATATTTAGATTTATTGACATGCAGTATTATCGGTATTCCAATGTTTAAATTAAAAAGGAAACAATTTTATATTTACCCACCTTCGAATGTGTTAATTTAAAACAACTTAATTGGTTCTCTTTGTTCCAAGAAAGTTTAAATTAGTGAATTAACTCACTAACTTTTTATAATCAGGAATTGCTGTGAGCACCATCTTATAGACAAGAAGACGCAGGTGCTGGCCGATACAAGCTTTTGAATGTGTGTCTGCCTCGTGGCCTCCATGCCTCATTACCAGGTTCCCTTGATGCTGCTTCTGGTACCTGTGCTCCTCAGGAACAGATCAGTGACCAACAGTAACATCTCCTGTGGCCACAGGAAGGTCACCACATGGGGAAACGTAAGGTGCTCATTAAGCTGAACAAACTAAACTGACATTCCTACAAGTCACTGGGGGAATTCTGACTCTGTCTGTGTTCTGCTCCTCTAAGAGAACTTATGAATGATTAGTAACTTGTCCTGCCAAAGCAAGCTAGGCCTTATCATCTCATGGGCATGTGTAGCTAGGAAGGGACAGACATATACACGTGCAGTTAAACGTGCCCACCAGTATATAGCTGTAGACATAATTATAGAATACATGAACAATTTGTGCCCAGACCATCACAAACATTTCATATATTTAACTTCATGACAAATTTGAGCATGAAGGTACAGTGACTGTTTCATGGTTATCATAAAGGTGTGGAATTGAGATGCAGAGTGGGTTTAGGACCCGCCCCAGGTTCTGTACTAGTGTAGCTAGGCTTTATAAACCAGCAGCACAGCTCCAGGGATCACTCATCCACGTTTGCACAGTGGCTCCTTTCCACACCACTTCTAACCTGCAGTTGATGAAGACGAATATGCAAAACCTGTAACACGATGGCTCAAATTCAGTCTTTCAACCAAAACAACACATGTATTTCTAATTGTGAGCTTTAATAACCAGTACAATTTACTAATTCGATGAAAAAGCTTCTCATAGGAACAGTTATTACTCTCCACAGAAATTCCTGTGTTGTAAAGAACTGAAGATACATTTATAGTGGGACTCAGCTGCCTTTAGGGTCTGTTCTAGTGAGTCAATAGCAAGATCAATATAAAAGAACATATCTTTGCTAATAACTAGAATGGTTGCTCTGCACTTATTTTTTAAGTAAAACAAAGATGAGCTATGCTGCTGTACCTGAAATTTTAATTCAGACTCTTTTGGTAACAGTATTTGAAAACGAGCAGTACTTCATTAACTTCGTTTTATTCCAGTTTTGGTTCCATGCTTTTAATCACTTCTCTGACTACTTCTGCAAGCTGAAGTGATTTTAGGTCTTCTGTCACTCCTTTCACTGAAAGGTCGATGCAGGATGATTTCATCACATCCTCTAATGCATTGGGCTTGGGCGCTACTGACAGCCAAGATTTATTACTTGGTGTGTATAATTCTTTTGCCAATGAGTAAGTACAATGGCCATGTTTTCTGAAAAAAAAATGAGGATGTGACCTCCAGCATATGTTCTGACAATAAGATGGAATGTATAATATCAGTCCTGTCAGTGATATTTATAGCACATTATCAGCCTCTGTGTGAGGGCTTTGTGAACAGTTGGAAAATACAAAATACAAATTTCTTGATTGTTCTTAATGATGATGGAAAACAGAAGAAAAGCAAACTCCTTTCTAACAATTGAATTTTGTGCCAATCCTTTTGTCCACTCACTCACCTTCTTTAACTCCTTATTCCCATTTGACATATTTCATGAAGCTTAAAATCATTAAACACTATTGGATGAAGATGAACATGTAGTGCATAATATCTGCCTTTAAAACTGTCCATATTACACTCGGAGAGCTAGAGTACTGTGTTATTTAATAGATCCCTCATGAGGACTTTCAGAAGGAGTACACAAAGTAGAGAAACACTGGAGAAACCAGTCCAAGCAGATTAAAGCATTGATAGGTAAATATAGCGTTTTGTAGGTTTCAGGGTCAGATCAGAGCATGCAGGCAAGGAAAATTGAACCCAAGAATCCCAAACGATTACTTCCAAACTTGGCTTTTCCTTCATCTTGTAACTATGATTGTCTCTATAATGCTTTTTTCTCAGATAGAAATCATCTATGGAGCGACATCTTTAGGTGTATGATTTATCAATTTAATAACCTTAGCTTTGTTTCATAATTCCCAGACCATCACAGTCTCTACAATTATTTCCTTAGTCAACCTCTCTTTGTCTCTGTGGCTCTGTGGCTCTGTGGCTCTGTCTCTGTCTCTGTCTTTGTCTCTGTCTCTCTCTCTCTCTCTCTCTTGCTCCCTCTCTCTCTCTCTCTCTCTCTCTCTCTCTCTCTCTCTCTCTGTGTGTGTGTGTGTGTGTGTGTATGTGTGTGTAGTTCTGTCTAACTAGATTTGAATCTGGTGGCAGTTTTGAAAAATGTGAGGAAGGCTCTTCCCCAAGAGAAATATTCAATGTGGCTGAGCAAGAATGGTTCCCTAAGGAAAATTGTAAGCAATTGTTAGTCAAAGAAGTGGATACTCATGAAAAAAATATCACTTCTTATAATTTAAGTTTGTGCAGAAAAGTGCTTTAGACTAAGGGAGTTATCTAAAAGCACACACACACACACACACACACACACACACACACACACACACACACACACACACACACACACACTGAAGTTATGTTCAAGTATTATGGACCCTACCTGTGGAACAAGGTCTTTTCTAAGGCCACCCAGACTCTTAACTTCAGAGGTGAAACAAATGGTTCATTATACATAAGGGTCAGAATTTCCCTTATGACTAGTGAGCAAACAGCAGGTTTGCTACAGTGAAAATTATGGAGTCAAGTAGATTTATCTGTTCATAAAGAATATGTAGTTACATATAAAAGAAAAAAGACACAAACCAAAGGAAGAGACCATACTGCCTCACTTGATACAGTGTGACAGTTACAAGATTCTGTGAATCACTTTAGTGCCTTCCTTTTCTATTTACAGCATAGGGAAAGCAAGAGAAACATTGTATAATGGAAGAATCAAGGACCTGAAGGTGAAATCCCTAACTTGAGTATTACCTAGGTTACAATGTATGTGGGTGAGTGTGCTTGGGGGACTCATTTAATAACTCTTGGGTTCAGTGTTTACATTTTCAGTATGGAAATACATATAAAACATATAACTAAATATTTAGAATTATTTAAAGATTAAATAAGATACACATTTAAAATTCTTTTTTTTTATTAATTTATTCTTGTTACATCTCAATGTTTATCCCATCCCTTGTATCCTCCCATTCCTCTACCCCCCCCCATTTTCCCATTATTCCCCTCCCCTATGACTGTTCCTGAGGGGGATTACCTCCCCCTATATATTCTCATAGGGTATCAAGTCTCTTCTTGGCTACCTGCTGTCCTTCCTCTGAGTGCCACCAGGTCTCCCCCTCCAGGGGACATGGTCAAATGTGAGGCACCAGAATACATGAGAAAGTCATATCCCACTCTCCACTCAACTGTGGAGAATATTCTGACCATTGGCTAGATCTGGGAAGGGGTTTAAAGTTTACCTCCTGTATTGTCCTTGGCTGGTGCCTTAGTTTGAGCGGGACCCCTGGGCCCAAATCTGCCTATCATATTGTTCTACTTGTAGATTTCTAGGACCCTCTGTATCCTTTTGTTTTGCTATTCTCCCATGCGTCTCTCATTTAGAGTCCCAATAGGAAGCCTTCCCCTCTGTCCCAGTTTCCTGGTAAGTGAAGGCTTTTGTGGGACATGCCCCTTGGGCTAGTATGCAGATATAAGTGAGTATATACCATTTGAGTCTTTCTGCTTCTGGGTTAACTCACTCATTATGATCATTTCTAGCTCAATCCATTTATCCACAAATTTCGGGAATTCCTTGTTTTTAATAGCTGAGTAGTATTCCATAGTGTATATTATATGTACCACAGTTTCTTTATCCACTCTTCTACTCATGGACACTTAGGCTGTTTCCATGTTCTGGCTATTATGAATAAGGCTGCTATGAACATGGTTGAGCAAAGTATCTTGTTGTGTACTGTAGCATCTTCTGGGTATGTTCCAAGGAGTGGAATAGCTGGGTCTTGAGGAAGCCCTATTCCCATTTTTCTGAGATAGCACCAGATAGATTTCCAAAGTGGCTGTACTAGTTTGCATTCCCACCAGCAATGAAGGACTGTTCCTCTCTCCCCACATCCTTGCCAGCATGTGGTGTCACTTGAGTTTTTGATCTTAGCCATTCTGATGGGTGTAAGATGGAATCTCAGAGTTGTTTTGATTTGCATTTCCCTGATGACTAAGGGGGTTGAGCATTTCTTTAAGTGTTTCTCCGCCATTTGATACTCCTCTGTTGAGAATTCTCTGCTTAGTTCCAAGCCCCATTTCTCAATTGGGTTATTTGGTTTGGTGGTGTTTAATTTCTTGAGCTCTTTATATATTTTGGATATTAGACCTTTGTCAGATGTAGGGTTGGTGTAGATCTTTTCCCAGTCTGTAGGCTGTCGCTTTGTTCTCTTGACAGTGTCTCCTGCCTTACAGAAGCTTCTCAGCCTCATGAGGTCCCATTTATTAATGGTTGACATTAAGGCCTGAGCCGTTGGTGTTCTGTTCAGGAAGTTGTCTCCTGTGCCAATATGTTCCAGGCTCTTTCCCACTTTTTCCTCTAAGTGGCTTAGTGTCTCGGGTTTTATGTTGAGGTCTTTAATCCACTTGGATTTGAGTTTTGTGCAAGGTGACAAATATGGGTCCAGTTTCATTTTTTTTACACATAGACCTCCAGTTAGACCAGCACCATTTGTTGAAGATGCTATCCTTTTTCCATTGAATGGATTTGTCTTCTTTGTCAAAAATCAAGTGACCATATGTGTGTGGATTCATATCTGGGTCTTCGATTCGATTCCACTGATCAACCAGCCTGTTGCTGTGCCAGTACCATGCTGTTTTAATTACTATTGCTTTATAGTACAGTTTGAGATCAGGTATGGAGATTCCTCCAGAGCACCTTTTATTGTACAAGATTGTTTTAGCTATTCTGGGTTTTTTGTTTTTCCATATGAAGTTCAGAATTGAACTTTCAATGTCTTTAAAAAATTGTGTAGGTATTTTGATAGGGATTGCATTGAATCTGTAGATTGCTTTTGGTAGGATGGCCATTTTTACTATGTTAATTCTCCCGATCCATGAGCAAGGAAGATCATGCCATCTTCTCAGGTCATCTTCAATCTCTTTCTTCAGAGTTTTGAAATTTTTTTCATACAAGTTCTTCACTTGCTTAGTTAGGGTAACTCCTAGATATTTTATATTGCTTGTGGCTAATGTGAAGGGTGTGGTTTTCCTAATTTCTTCCTCTGCAAGCTTGTCATTTGTGTATAGGAGGGCTACAGACTTTTTTGAGTTAATTTTGTATCCAGCCAATTTGCTGAAGGTGTTTTATCAGCTTTAGGAGTTCTCTGGTGGAGTTTTGAGGGTCACTTATGTACACTATCATATCATCTGCAAAGAGGGATAATTTGACTTCCTCCTTTCCCATTTGGATACCGTTGATCTCCTTTTGTTGTCTTATTGCTCTGGCTAGAACTTCGAGTACTATATTGAAGAGATATGGAGAGAGTGGGCAGCCTTGCCTTGTTCCCGATTTTAGAGGAATTTCCTTGAGTATCTCACCATTTACTTTAATTTGGCTATTGGCTTGCTGTATATAGCCTTTATTATGTTGAGGAAAGTGCCTTGTATCCCCGATCTCTCTGAAACTTTAAACATGAATGGGTGTTGAATTTTATCAAATGCTTTCTCTGCATCCAAGGAGATGATCATGTGGTTTTTTATTTTCAGTTTGTTTATATGGTGGATTACATTGCTGGATTTCCGTATATTAAACCATCCCTGCATGCCTGGAATGAAGCCTACTTGGTCATGATGAATGATATCTTTGATGTGTTCCTGTATTCGTTTTGCAAGTATTTTATTTAGTATTTTTGCATCTATGTTCATAAGAGAAATTGGTCTGAAATTCTCTTTCTTTGTTGAATCTTTGTGAGGTTTAGGTATCAATGAGACTATGGCCTCATAGAATAAATTTGGTAATTTTCCATCCATTTCTATCTTTTGGAGTAGCTTGAAGAGTATCGGTATTAGCTCACCCTTGAAGGTCTGGTAGAATTCTGCACTGAAACCATCTGGCCCTGGGCTTTTTTTGGTTGGGAGACCATCAATGATTGCTTCTATTTCCATAGGGGAAATGGGACTATTTAGCTTGTTTATCTGTTCTTCATTCAACTTTGGCAAGTGAAATTGATCAAGAAAATCGTCCATTTCCCTTAGATTTTCAAATTTTGTGGCGTATATGCCTTCAAAGTAGGATCTTATGATTCTTTGAATTTCTTCAGTGTCTGTTGTTATGTCTCTCTTTTCATTTCTGATTTTGTTGATTTCAATACTGTCTCTCTGCCTTTTAGTTAGTTTGGCTAATGGTCTGTCTATCTTGTTGATTTTCTCAAAGAACCAGCTTTTGGTTTTGTTGATTCTTTGGACTGTTTTCTTAGTTTCTAATTTGTTAATTTCAGCCCTGAGTTTGATTATTTCCAGGCGTCTACTCCTCTTGGGGGTTTCTGCTTCTTTTTTTTCTAGGGCTTCCAGTTGTGTTGTTAAGATGCTTATGTGCGATGTTTCCAATTTCTTTTTAAAGGCACTTAGTGCTATGAATTTTCCTCTTAGCACTGCTTTCAATGTATCCCACAAATTTGGGTATGTTGTTTCTTCATTTTCACTGAATTTCAGAAACTCCTTGATTTCTTTCTTTATTTCTTCCCTGACCCAGGTGTCATTTAGCAGAGAGTTGTTTAGTTTCCACGTATGTGTAGGCTTTTTGTTATTTCTGTTGTTGTTGAATTGCAGCCTAAGAGCATGGTGATCTGATAGGATACAAGGTATTATTTCAATCCTCTTGTATCTATTGAGGCTTGCTTTGTGACCTACGATGTGATCAATTTTGGAGAAGGTTCCATGGGGTGCAGAGAAGAAGGTGTATTCTTTCTTGTTTGGGTGAAAGGTTCTATAGATATCTATTAGATCCATTTGACCCATGGCATTGGTTAATGATGTTATTTCTCGGCTTAGTTTCTCTTTCAATGATTTATCCTTCAGTGAGAGTGGGGTGTTGAAGTCTCCCACTATTATTGTGTGGGGATCGATGTGTGGTTTAAGCTTTTTTTAGGAGATCTTTTACAAATGTGGGTGCCCTTGTATTGGGAGCATAGATGTTGAGAATTGTGATGTCATCTTGGTTGACTTTACCTTTGATGAGTATGAAGTGTCCTTCCTCATCCCTTTTGATTAATTTTGGTTGAAAGTCTATTTTGTTCGATACTAAAATAGCTATGCCTGCTTGCTTCTTGTGACCATTTGCCTGGGATATTTTTTTCCAACCTTTTACCCTTTCATTATGGGTGAGATGTGTTTCTTGAATGCAGAAGAATGTTGGATCTTGTTTATGTACCCACTCAGTTAGTCTGTGTCTTTTTATTGGAGAATTGAGGCCATTGATGTTGAGAGATATTAATGACTAGTGCCTGTTAAGAGTCTTAATTTTGATGTTGTTTCCAGTCGAGCGTTTGTGTAGTTGTGTTTTTGCCATGGGATAGTTATTTATTTCCTGGGTAGTTTTGGTTGTAGCTTGACCCTTTGGGATGGAGTTTTCCTTCTAGTACCTTCTGTAAAGCTGGATTTGTGGATAGGTACTCTTTGAATTTGTTTTTGTCCTGGAATATTTTGTTTTCTCCATCAATGGTTATTGATAATTTTTCTGGGTAAAGTAGTCTGGCCTGGCATCTGTGGTCTCTTAGGGTTTGCAGGATCTCTGTCCAGGCCCTTCTGGCTTTTATGGTCTCTGCTGAGAAGTCGGGTGTAATTCTGATAGGTTTACCATTAAATGTTATTTGACCCTTCTCCCTTGCAGCTTGTAATATTTTTTCTTTGTTCTGCATGTTTTGTGTTTTGATTATTATGTGGCGGGCAGTTTTTCTTTTCTGGTCAATTCTATTTGGTGTTCTGGTAGGCTCCTGTATGTTTATAGGCATTTCTTTCTTTAGATTGGGGAAATTTTCTTCTATGATTTTGTTGAGAATAGTTTCTGGGCCCTGGAGTCTGATGTCTTCTCTTTCTTCAATGCCTATTATCCGCAAATTTTTCTTTTTCATGGTGTCCTTAATTTCTTGGATGTTTTGTGTCAGGAGTTTTCCAGATTTGGTATTTTCTTTAATGGTTGATTCAATATCTGTGATTGTATCTTCTAGCCCTAGATTCGTTCTTCCATCTCTTGGATTCTGTTAGAAAAGCTCACCTCTGTGTTGCTCGCCTTCTTCTCTGAGGTCTCACGTTCTCGTTTTTCTTCTGTCTGTGTGTTTTATCATTGAATCCATTTTCATTTTCAGATCTTGAACTGATTTTTTTATTTCTTTCATCTGATTTTTTGTATATTCCTGAGTTTCTTCCATTGCCTCTTTATGGGTCTTCAGAGCTTGAACTGTTTTATTTATTTCTTTCATCTGGTTGTTTGCATTTTCCTGCAATTTTTCCAGTTCCACTCTATGTGCTTCTTTTATGTCTCTCACCTGTTTGTCTGCGTCTTCCTGCATTTGATTACGAATTTTATTTGTTTCCTCGATTATCATCCTCATTACTAAGGATTTGAGGTCATTTTCTTGTATTTCCATAGTATTTGAGTTCTTTGGGTTGTTTTCTTTGGGATAGCTGGAAATTGGAGACGCCATGTTGTTTTGGGGTTTTTTGCGTATGCTTTTTCGTTGTCCTTTAGACATCTTGCCGTCTTTGTTTTTATTGGGTAGCTTCCAGAGTTGGATGGAGGGTGTCTGACGATAGATTCACTTGTTTTCTCACGATTTCCCTAGGCTGGGAGCTCAAAGCTTCACTGGTGTGGATGTTAGGAGGTTAGCCCTGTTGTTCTGGTCTCTCACAGCCAGTGATCTTCAGCCTCCCTGTGCTGTGGATCCTGCAATTGTTCTGGGTCTCTGAATGAGTGTTGGGTCAGGCCAAGGTATCCACAGCCTTCTGTGTTCCCTGCCAAGTCCAACCTGGAACACTGGGCCCGAACCACGGGCTGAACTCAGCTAGATTCTCAGGGCCTGAACAGCCTGCCAAGTTCAGTTAGGGATTCTGGGCTCAAAATGCACACAGGGTCCAGCCAGAATTTTTGGGCTGGGACTACGCACCAAGCTCTGCTAGGGTCTTTTGGCCCAAAGTGCATACTGTGGTCTGTTATTGAATCAGGGCCTGAACTGACCACCAATCTCAGCCAGGAATTCTGGATTCAAACTACACACTGTGTCCAACCAGAGTCTTAGAGCTGGTGGAACCGAGTGCTCTGTCCAGCCTGTGCCACAGCAGGAGAGCTGCGGCTGCTCTGAGTTAGCACCAGTGTTGGAGCCAAGTGCTCCGCCCAGACTGTGTCACCGCAGGGGAGCTGCCGCTGAGCTGAGGTGGAGCCTAGAATGCAACTGAGCACCCCACCAAGACTGCACCACAGCAGGAGAACTGCAGCTGCTCTGAGTTAGCGCCAATGGTGAGACCAAGTGCTCCACCCAGACTGTGTCACTGCAGGGGAGCTGCCGCTGAGCTGAGGTGGCGGCTAGGGTGGAACTGAGTGCTCAGCCAAGCCTGTGCCACAGCAGGAGGACTGCGGCTGCTCTGAGTTAGCACCAATTGTGAAACCAAGTGCTGCACCCAGACTGGGTCACTGCAGGGGAGCTGCCGCTGAGCTGAGGTGGCGCCTAGGGTGGAACTGAGTGCTCAGCCAAGCCTGTGCCACAGCAGGAGGACTGCGGCTGCTCTGAGTTAGCACCAATTGTGAAACCAAGTGCTGCACCCAGACTGGGTCACTGCAGGGAGCTGCCGCTGAGCTGAGGTGGCGCCTAGGGTGGAACTGAGTGCTCAGCCAAGCCTGCGCCACAGCAGGAGAACTGCGGCTGCTCTGAGTTAGCCCCAGTGGTGGACACAAGTGCTCCGCCCAGACTGTGTCACCGCAGGGGAGCTGCTGCTGAGGTGAGGTGCTGCCTAGTGTGGAGCTGTGTGCTCAACTAAGCCTGTGCCACAGCAGGGGAGCTGTGGCCGAAGCTGATTTAGTGCCTCGGGCAGAATTGCTTGCTGGGCTGGGCCAGTACCCAGGACTCTGGGGCCGAACTGTCCGCCGAGTCTAGTCTGGGTCCGAAGGCTCCACGCGACCCAAATCCTGCCCCGAGTCCCCTCTCCCGCAGCAACTCCCACCAGCCACCACACCAATCGCCTCCACTGGAAGGCTATGAGCTCCAAACCTCAGCCACCGCTGCTGGTGCCGCTGGTGCTGCTGCCTCTGCCGCTGCCGCTCCGATCAGAGAAAATCCACGTTCCTCTCGTGTGCAGGGGCACGCAGGTCCTCCGCACCCTGGTCCCTCCAAACTGTGGAGCACTCCCGCTGCCGTGATATTCGGCCCTCGGTGTTCCTGGCTCAGAAATCTGTGCAAATCCCTGAATTGTTCACTGGAGCCTCCAAACTCGGTCCACACTGCTTGCTGCCATCTTGGATCCCTAACTAATGGCTTTTAAGGGTCTTAATTTTGATTTTGGTTCCAGTAGATAATTTGTGTGATTATGTTTTTGTGATGGTGTAGTTATCAATTTCCTGTGTAGCTTTGGTTGTATCTTTTTCCTTTGTGGTGGAGGTTTCCTTTTAGTGACTTCTGTAAGGCCGAATTTGTGGATAGGTCCTGTTTGAATTTGATTTTTCGTGGAATATTTTGTTTTCTCCATCAATGGTTATAGGTAGTTTTACTGGATATAGTAGTCTTGTCTGGCATCTGCAGTGTCTTAGGGTTTGGAGGACCTCTGTCCAGGCCCTTCTGGCTTTTATGGTCTCTGCTGAGAAGTCACGTGTTATTCTGATAGGTTTGCTATTAAATGTTACTTGGCCCTTTTCCCTTGAAGCTTTTAATAATTTTTCTTTGTTCTGTATATTTTGTGGTTTGATTATTATGTGACTGGAAGTTTTTCTTTTCTGGTCTATTCTATTTGGTGTTCTATAGGCCTCTTGTATGTTTATAAGCATCTCCTTCTTTAAATTGGAGAAATTTTCTTCTGTGATTTTGTTGAAAATGTTTTCTGGGCCTTGGAGTCTGGAGTCTTCTCTTTCCCAATGCCTATTATCCTCAGGTTTCTGCTTTTCATAGTGTCTTTGATTTCTTGGATGTTTTGTGTCACGAATTTTCCAGATTTAGCATTTTCTTTAATGGATGCTTCAAGAGCTACGATTGTATCTTCTAGACCAGAGATTCATTCCTCTATAGCTTGTATTCTGTTAGAAAAGCACTCTTCTGTGTTTCTCACCTTCCTCTCTGAGCTCCCTTGTTCCCATTTTTCTTCTGTGTGTGCCTTTATCATTGTATCCATTTTCATCTTCAGATCTTGAACTGTTTTATTGATTTCTTTCATCAGGTCGTTTGTATATTCCTGAGTTTCTTACATTGCCTCTTTATAGGCCTTCAGAGCTTGAATAGTTTTATTTATTTCTTTCATCTGTTTGTTTGCATTTTCTTTAATTTCCAGTGCCTCTCTATATGCCTCTTTTATGTCTCCCACTTGTTTGGCTGCATCTTCCTGCATTTGATTACATATTTTATATGTTTCCTCCATCATCATCCTCATTACTAAGGATTTGAGGTCATTTTCTTGTATTTCAGTTGGGTTTGAGTTCTCTGGGTTGCTTTCATTGCGATAGCTGGGATCTGTAGAAGCCATATTGTTTTGGATTTTTTTGTGTATGATTTTACACTGGCCTGTAGTCATCTTGCCATCTCTGTTTTGGGGAGGTACCTTGTGGATTGGATGAGGATAGATTCACCCATTATCTCATGATTTCCCTACACTGGAAGCTCTTATGGTTCACTGGTCTGGGTGGCAGGAGGCCAGCCCTATAGTGTTTGTCTCTCAAAACAAGTGATCCCCTGCTCCCCTGTACCATGGGTCCCAGAATTGTCCTGGATCTCAGAATGTGTGCTGAGTCAGGCCAAAGTGTCCACAGCCTTTTTTACCCCTTTGTGACACTGGAGCTCTCCAGAGACTGATGCAGCTCTACTCTCTGTCTCCCTGAGATTTTCCTATTCCTAGAGCTCTGATGCTCTACTGGCCTGTGGTTCCGGATACATTTCAGAACCCAGACCATCCACAGAGTCCTGATTAGCATCACAGTGCCCAAACCACACACATACTGAGTCCAGTTAGCATGTAGGAACCCAACCCAAGCATTGAGTCCAGTTCACATCTCAGGACCTAAAATGTCTCAGGGCCCAACCTATGTGTTTAATCCAGTTAGTGCTGAGTTCATTGAGAGTCCAAACAGCACTCTGAGTTCAGCTAGGGTCTCTAGGCCCAATCTGCATGCTGAGATCAATTAGGGTCTCAAGGCCTAAACCACATGCCAAGCTCAGTTAGGATCTCTGGGCCCAAACCACCACCAAGCTCACCTAGGGTCTCAGGGCTCAAACCCTGTGCTGTGTTCAGTTTGGGTCTGGGGGGAGTCCCCTCACCCACAGCAATTCCTAGAGGTAACCATGCCAATCACCTCTGCCAGTGGGTTCCCTGTCAGCCATTTCCAGCTACCAACCTCAGCTGCTGCTGCTGCTATGGTCTGCTCTCCAGAGGGTCCCTGCTGCCCCCATGTTAAGGGGTACACAGATTTTCTGTATTTTGTTCCTTTTGAACTGTGGTGTACTCCCACTGTAGTGGGGTGAGGAGCTTGGTGTTCCTGGTTTAGAATTCCATGCAATTCCCTGACTTCTTTACTGGAGCTTCTAAACATGATCCACACCACTCGCCGCCATCTTGAGGTCCCCCTTCAAAAAAAGCACTTTTTATAACACAATTCTTTACAGATCTTGAAAGTACAATTTTCAGCTTCAGATGGAAACACAAAACCACAGACAAACAAACAAACAGTAACAGGATAGATAAAAAATTCCTGAATATAAAATACCTGCTGTAGGTATCACTCTTCCCAATTTCAAGTTTTACTACAGAGTTATAGTAATAAAAATAGCAAGATATTGACATCAAAACAGATACATGGATCAATGGTCTGATTTGAAGACCTAGACATGAACTTACACACCAATGGACATCAGATTTTTGATAAAGGAACCAGAAATACACTAGAAAAAAGACAACTTCAGTGGATGGTGTTGGTCAAACTGGATGGATGCATATAGAAGAATCCAAACAGATCCATACTTATCACCTTACACAAAAGTTAACTCCAAATGTATAAAAGACTTCAATACTAAATCAGGTACACTGAACCTGATAAAAGAGAAAATGAAGAATAACCTTGAACTCATTGGCACAAGAAAAGACCTTTTGAATAGAATACCATAAGCACAGGCACAAACATCAAAAATAATAAATGGGACTTCATGAAATTGAAAAGTATCTGTAAGGCAAAGAATGCTATCAATCAGACTAAGTGGCCATCTATGGAATGGGAAAATATTTTTACCATTTCCATATGTGTTAGAGGCCTAATAACCAAAATATATAAAAAACTAAAAACAAACAAAAAACAAATAATTTGATTTAAAAACTGGGATACAGCTCTAATCAGAGAATTTTCAGTAGAGGAATTTCAAATGACTGAGATACACACACAAAAAAAGGTCAACATCCTTAGTCATCAGGGAAATGCAAACCAAAACTACTATGAGATTCTACCTTACACTGTGAGAAAGGCTAAAATCAGTAACACAAGTGACAGCACGTGGTGGTGAGGATGCAGAACAAAGGAACACTCCTCCATTTCTGGTGGGAGTGCAAACTTGTACAACCACTGTGGAAATCAATGTGACTCTTGCTCAGACATTGTAAATCAACCTTCCCTAAGATCCAAATATACTACTCCTAGGTATATAACAAAAGATTGCTTCCTTCTACCACAGAGACAGTTGCTTAACCATATGCATTTCAGTCTTATTCATAATAGTCAGAAATTGGAAACAACCTAGGTGCCCTCAACAGAAGAATGGACAAAGAAAAGTAGACACATTTACACAGTGCAGTATTACCCACCTTAAAATAAATGATATCCTGAAGTTCATAGTTTAGTGGACAAAAGCAGGAAAAATAATCTTGTGTGAGGTAACTCAGACCCAGAAAGACAGATAACATATGTATTTTCTTATATTAGATATCAGTTGTTAATAAGAACCTAATTACAATTTCTACAGCCATAGAGGTTAGTATGCACTAAGGGACTATGGGGGGGGGGGGAAGACATACCTCCCTAGAAAAGTGAATAGAATAGATAGTTATGGATGGATAGGGTAGGAACTGCAATAGAGGATCAAGTGGGAAGAGAATGGGATGTGGGATGGAATACAGGGGAAATTGAATGGTGGAATGGAAACCTACTATAGATTAAACTTCCTAAAATATATACACATATGAAGGTGATCTTACACATATGAAGGTGATCTAATGTAACCATCAAGAAATGAAGAAGGCAGAACACCAACTGGATATCTCTTACCATAAAATGACACTTCCAGTACCTAGATTGGGTTATATCTATTTGAGTGTTGCCAAGGTTATAGGTTGCCTTTCATAAGCTACAGGGCTCGTTGCTGAAGACAGCATCTACACAACTCATTGAAAGTTGGGAAGTAGAACTGTTGCCTATGCAGAGCACCCATCCCTACGTGTTAGTAGAACTGTTGCCTATGCAGAGCACCCATCCCTACGTGTTAGTAGAACTGTTGCCTATACAGAGCACCCATCCCTACGTGTTAGTAGAACTGTTGCCTATGCAGAGCACCCATCCCTACGTGTTAGTAGAACTGTTGCCTATGCAGAGCACCCATCCCTACGTGTTAGTAGAACTGTTGCCTATGCAGAGCACCCATCCCTACGTGTTAGTAGAACTGTTGCCTATGCAGAGCACCCATCCCTACGTGTTAGTAGAACTGTTGCCTATACAGAGCATCCATCCCTACGTGTTAGTGTCTTTGGTACTGAAAGGTACTCTGCAAAGTACTAAAGGAGAAATGTAAACACCACCCCAGCTACAAATTCTTTGATCTACAATGGTGGCCTGTCTGCCAGATTTTGAGTGCAATAGTGGTTCAAAGCCCGTGGGAATAACTCTCTAGTATTTCACTTGACTTAAGGTACACTCCAAGAGATGGGACTCATACCAAACACTGAGTATCCAAGAATTTGAGACTAGATAGCCAGAGACCTAGGTAAATCCAAACACTAGTGTTAAAAATGTAGCACAAAATGACTCCTATTGCTATACTCATAGACCAGTGCTTTATAAAGCGGTCATATGAGAAGCTTTGCCATGCAACATATAGGAACAAATTTAGAGGCTCACATTATGGGGGAGAGAGAGACAGATGGAAGGAGGGAGGGAGGGGGAGAGGGAGGGAGGGAGGGAAGAAGACAGAGAGAGAGAGAAAGAGAGAGAGAGAGAGAGAGAGAGAGAGAGAGAGAGAGAGAGAGAGAGAGAGAGCACTAAATGGGATGTCTCCATCAAATCCCTCAACTCGAGGTTCAGGATGATGTTGAAGATGAGGTAAAAAGAGTGTCAGAACCAGAGGGGATAGATGACACCAATAAAACAAAGCCCTAGAATCAACATGATCCACATACATATGATCACTAAAAAACTGAGGCAGCATGCACAGGGATTGCACTGACCTGCACCAGATGAGATTCTAGACCTTAAAGGATAAGTGGATGCATGCCCTCATCTCTAACCCAGGACCAATCTTCAATTGATAAACTCTTGTAAATGAAAGCTTTGTTTTCTCCATAGAAGTCTCACTGGGGAAACTACTCATAAGAGTCGTCTACATGCCTAGCAGTAGGTGGCCAACAGAAAATGAACTCAGTGGCATCTTTGGAGGATTCTTATCACAAAATGACATGTCAGGGACAACCTTTCTTTCTTTCTTTCTTTCTTTCTTTCTTTCTTTCTTTCTTTCTTTCTTCTTTCTCTCTATTTTATCTTACTGCTTTTAAAAATTATAAATAATTCAAATACATAATGCGAAAATGAGTGTGAAACCTTACCCTGACTACAAAACGTGCCAGGATAAAGATACAAAAGATAGACCAAAGATTGAGGGAATGTCTAAACAAGCCTGGTCCAACCCACTCCACTCCATGGAAGTGAACTGATCTTCTTTACAGATGAAATGCAATGTATACACTTTATGCTAACTTACATATGTAATAGAGTCTGGAGTCTATATCTTCAGGAGACTCATAGGATTTCTAGTGTCTATAATTCTGGAATGTGTCATGTAGAATATGGTGATACATGGGGTAGAAATGGCTCTGTTTCTTCAGCAGAAGTTATTAGCAGGCTTGTACCAGTTACCATGCATGCAATCTTATGCTTGAGAGGCTCAGAGTTTTTCAGATAAAGCATTGCATATCATTTCATCAAGATTTTGAAGAAATGGCTTTAGTAATTATAAATAAGATGTCATCTTGTTTTTAGCTCTTATCTTTAAACTTTGCACTTGCCTTTTGTGATGTTTTCAAAGCATATTTAATAATTTTTAGGAAAATGCTATTTTGTATAGTAAGCTTAAAACTAAACTGTATGATTTATATATGCACAAACACAGGAAACTAGAGAAGGCTCAGGGTAACATTGTTCAGCCTTGGTTTTGCCTAAAATTTTATTTTTCTACTTGAATAGCAGAGCCATATCCATCTTATATTTCAAGTATCATCCATATAAAAGAATAAATATTAAAAACACACATTTTTGTTTGCTATGTGAAATAATCTCTAAAATTATATTTTGCACAGTCTGACTACCAGAGAATATTTCCAGCCATAGACCATGCTTACTTAATAATAATGCTCATATTTGAAAGTATCCTGTGATTTGTTATTTCCCCTGTACATTAGACAAAATTGCCTTTGATTTTATGTTAGGAAAAATGTATGAAATGAGCAAAGCAAAGGTGAGGAAACCTGAAAAGACTGCCTTTTCAGAAATCAAACCAAGCCATGGCTACTTTCCTTGCTTCACACTGTATCAGATCAGATTGAGATAACACTATGAGGAGGTATAATTTATTTTTGAAAAATAGGCTTCTTTTATTGAATATGTGCTGTATCATGTAATCATTAACATGAAGTATCAACTTGACTAGATTAAGAAGTGCTGAGGACAGTTAGGGAGGAACACCATGGGTGTATCTGAGAGAACATTTCTTGCCAGGACAGACTAATTGGGGAAGATCTGCCCTGACTGTGGCCAGCACCATGCCATCTTAGGTTGAGGTCTGGATAAAAGAAAAATGGAAAGGAAAAGAAATTGAACTGATTGAAAAAAAAAATCACCCTTCTCTGCTTGCTGATCTGCAGAGATATGAGCAAACAGTTTCTTACAGTTTTTGCTAGGAACTAGTCTCACCATCCCATCATGGGGTATTTGAAGCTCAAAACAAATGACACCACATCACTCAGACTGTGACATAGTTATTGTACACTTCTTTTATCATAATTTACTATTTGTGGAAGGCAAATAAAAAAGAGAAAATGTACAGTTTACAGAGAAAATAATATTTAAAACATAATACAATTTGGTAAAAAGTTTCCAGGCAACAATCCGTCCAATCAGTCTAATCCCACAGGCACAATAAAGTTTAAGATGTGACTACCTAGTAACTCTGTGTATGTGACCCACGAGAGTGGGTTCTATAGCTAAAAGCCTAGAATATAGTGTCATCTCTGACCCATAGCATAGATGTCAGTAGCCATATTATCATATTTACCCTAAGGATGGGTAAATGTCTAGAAAAGGGACAGTAGGGAATAACAATTCTTGAGAATTTGGATGAGGTCTGCATCTACAGACAGCAAAAAGGTCATCAGGTTGTTAATAAAATACACTGTCAGCATTCTGGATGGAATGCAGGCATTTGATTTTTATCTCTCCCACTGAGGAGACACTCCTGCATGACTAACATTCCTGGTTCTCTGTGATCACAAGGCTTATGTGGCCTTAACATGTTCCAATTTGTGTTCCCTTTATCTCCTTCAGTTGTCTTATTGCTTTAGTTAAATTTTCAAGTAATGTATTACATAGATACAGGGAGAGTGAACAGTTTGGTTGCTCTCAATTTTAGTGGAATTTCTTTGAGTTTCTTTCGTTTAATTTGATATTGGCCATAGGTTTTCTGTAAAATGCCTTTATTATATTTAGATATGGTCCTTATATCCCTATCCTCCTCAGGACTTTTAACATGAAAAATGGGAAACATACCCAGGAGTCAGACTGGTTCCAGCAGAGGAGATAAGGAACTGGCAGAGGGGAGTAATAGATGAATGAGTCAGAGACAGAGACCCTGGCTGGGAAAATCTTGCATCTCTGACTGACTAGCAACCAGGGAGGTTTGTTGTTTAAACAGATTCCACAAAAGAGGCATAATTATGACTTAAAAAGAAATACACATCATATAATTTTGGCCCTGGGCCAATGTTACAAGTACAGAGAGAATAAGTATTATCAATCTCAAATCATTTTACACTAAGCATTTTTGACATATGACAATTCATTCTTCAGGAAAGTGAAATATTAAACAGATAGAAAAGTAGCTGATTCAGTCTAGGCAAGTTCCAAACTCTTGATCTATCCAAAGTGGTTGAAGTATAACTTGTAAGCATTAATACTTCTTTGAAAGTCTGGTAGAATTCTGCACTAAAACTATCTGGCTCTGGTTTTGTTGTTGTTATTTTTTGTTTGTTAGTTTTGTTTCTGTTGTTGAGAGACTTTCAATGCCTGTTTTTATTTCACTAGGGGTGATAGGTCTATTTAAACTGTTTATCTAGTCTTAATTTAACTTTATAAGTTAAGTTGAAAAACTGTAAAATTCTTTTATATTTCCCAATTTGTGGAACACAGATTTTTCAAAGCATTTCCTTATGATTTTGTGGATTTCCTTGGTGTTTCCTGTTATGTCTTCCCTTTTGTTTCTGATTTTGTTAATTTGGACATTCTCATTGTGTCTTTTAGTTAGTTTGAATGAGGCTTTGCCTATCTTGTTGATTTTATGGAAGAACAAACTCTTTATTTTATGTAGTTTTCTCTTTCTTTCTATGTCATTGATTTCAGCCTTAAGTTTTATTATTTTTTTGTGATTTACTCCTCTTGGGTAGTCTTACTTCTTTTTGTTCTAGAGCTTTAAAATGTGTTTTTAAGGTGCCAGTATGAGAGTGCTTCAGTTTTTTTTTTTTTATAGGCACTTAGCACTTTGAACTCTTCTCTTATCACCACTTTTGGTGTGTCCCATACACTTAGGCATATTGTGTATTCATTCTATTGAATTCTAGAAAAATTATAATTTCTTTCTATACTTCTGACTTGACCCATTATTTATTCAGTTGTTCAGTTTCCATGAGTGTGTAAGCTTTCTGTTGTTTATGGTGTTGATATCTGAGTTAATGAAATAAATTGAAGAAAATATCAGAAGATGGAAAGATCTCCCAGGTTCATGGATCAGTAGGATTAACATAGTAAAAATTACAACACTATCAATAGAAATCTACAAATTCCATGCAATTCCCATCAAAAGTTCAACACAACTGTTTATAGACTTTGAAAAGATAATTCTCAACTTTATAAGAAAAATTTTAAAAACTAGGATATCCAAAACAATCTTGAATACTAAAGGGACTGCTGAAGGCATCACTGTCCCTAGTTTCAAGTTCTATTACAATGCTATAGTAATAAAAAAACCCCACATGTATTGGAATAAAAATGTACACATTGATCAATGAAATTGAATTGAAAACCCAGACACAACCACACACCTATAGACACCTGGTTTTTGAATGAAGCCGAAAATACAACGTGGAATAAGAACACATCTTCAACAAATGGTGCTGGTCAAACTTTATATTTGCAGGTAGAAGATTGTAAATAGATCCATATCTATCACCTTGTGCGAAATTCAAGCCCAAGTGGATCAAAGACCTGAACATAAAACATAAAAGTTGACACACTGAACCTGATAAAAGAAAAAGTGGGAAATAATCTTGAACACATTAGCATAGAGGATAACTTTCTGAACAGAACACAGGTATCATAGGCCCTATAATTGACAATTAATAAATGGGACTTTATAAAGCTAAAAATCTTCTGTAAGACAAAGGACATTGTCAACCTGACAAAGTGACAGCCTAGAGAATGGAAAATATTATTATGATTTCCACATCTGAGTGATGCCTAAAAGCCAAAATATGTAAGGAACTCAAGAAACTAGATATCAAAAACCAAAATAATCCAATAAGAAAATGGGGTATGAATCTAAAGACAGAATTTTCAGCAAAGGAAAATAGCTGAGATATAGAAAGAAATGCTCAATATCCTTAGCCATCAGGGAAATGCAAATCAAACCTACTTTGAGTTTTTACCATATACCTGTCAGAATGGCTAAGATCAATAAAACAAGTGACAGGTCATGTTGGCTTCCTGTGGAGCAAAGGGAATACTCTTCCATTGCTTGTGGAAGAGAAATTTTGTGCAGTCACTATTAAAACCAATATGAAGTTCTTCAGAAAATTGGAGTCACTGAGGACCCAGCTATATAGCTCTTGGGCATATACCTAAACATGCTCCATGAGGACATTTGCTCAAATATGTTTATTGTTGTCTTATTAGTAACAGGATGAAACTGAAAACAATCTAGATTTCTCTCAGTTAAAGAATGGAAAAAGAAAATAGGTTAGATTTAAGTGATGAAATATTACTCACTAGGTAAAAAATGACATCACAGATTGCCAGGCAAATGGATGCAACTACAAAAAAAAATTATACTGACAGAGATAACCCAGAAGCAGAAAGACAAATATGATATGCATTAAATAATAAGTGGATATTAGTTGTTAAGTAAATAATAATTAATCTACAACCCACAGACTCAGAGAGGTTAAGTAAACAGGGCATCTCTAAGGGAGATACACGGAACTCCATGGGCAGGGGAAATAGAATAGATTTTACAGGTTGACTTGGGGTTGGGTATTAATAGGAGTCAGAGCAATAAGGTGTAGGGAAAAGGATTGCAGCAAAGATTTCAGGGAGAGATTGCTGAAACTGAGATTGAGGGGGTACTTAGGGGGTGTCGATGTGGAAATCTAGTGAAGTGGAAGCTTCTTGGAATCTAGGAGGGTGACCCTACGGAGGGCTCCAAGTAATGGAGGAAATGGAGTCTGGAATACCATCACTTATAGCCTGGTAAGGTTTCTTGTGGTGGGCTGAGGGAGTCCTGTGAACTCCCAATACAATCCAGGCTGATGCTAGGAGAAATGCTTAATCTCTAAGAAATGACAGCTGGCCTCCTTTGCTGGGGACAACTTCCCACATCTCATTGAACATAGAAACGTTGTGCTTGTGTCTTCACTGAGCCTTTACCACTACATCCTAATGTCTTTGGTATAGGAAGATTCTCTACAGGCTACTGAAAGAGAAACCTGAACAACGACCCATCCACAAAATCTCTAACCTATAATATGTCCTGCTTGCAAGATGCTCTGGGGCAACAGAGGCACAGAACTTGTTGAAGTGGCCAAGCAACATCTAGTTTAACTTGCAGCCTAATGCTGCCTGGATGATCAGGAACCAGAGACTGGATAGCACAAAGACCTAGGGTAAAAGCAACATGATTGACAAAAAAATAAAAATCAGTGAAATGATCCCTAATGATATTCTGCTATATTCAGATCGATGCCTTGAGCAGTCATCATTAGTGATGCTTCCTCTGGCAGCAGATGGCAGCAGACCTACAACAAGACATTGTGCAGAAAGTATTTCTAAATTGGACATTTCCATCAGTTCCCTCTCCTGTGGAAGAGAGGGAGAAAACATTGCAGGAGTCAGAGGGAATGGAGGATACCAAGACAGCATGTCCCACAGAATCAAATAAGCAGGTCTCTTATGGCTTCACAGAGACTGAAGCACAAGCACATGACATGTATGGCAGATTATCTGCCTATAACTTATGACTATTAGGTTGGTTTTAGTGGAACTCTTAACAGTAGGAGTGGGTATATCTCTGACCCTTGGTTGTTCTTAGGACTCTTTTTCTCCTACTGGGTTGCCTTTTTCATTCTCAATATGAGGAGTTTTCATGTTGTCTTGTTGTATCTTGTTTTGTCTTGTTGGGTTGTTGTCTCTTGTAGCCGAACTCATTTCTTAAGGGAAATGGAAGGGGAGTGGATCTGGGAGAAAGGAGAATTGGAGAAAATCTGGGAAGCAGAGTTTGGGGAGAGGAAACTGTTGTTGGGACATATTGTATGAGAGTAGAATCTATTTTCAATAAAATATTTTAAAAGATTGTACAATACTGAAAAGACTCTGTGGTTCACAATTGAAAATTATTATAAAATATTCATTTGAAAGAATAAGACTGAAAAGATAAAGCACCCTTTGTGTCCTGCTGGAAAATTACCACCTAAGAAATGTTTTTCTAGGCTCGCTTGGGAAAGTGTGAGAAGAACGCTATGGATGTGGTCTTTGGGGATTGTTACATCTTGGGACTGATAACAGAACTTGACATCACAAGTGCAAGAGTATGTTTTTGCAAATATGAAGACTATTGGAGTGAGGGGGTCACAGAAGTTTATCAAGGTTCTGAAAATCTGGTAAATTCAAGTAATACCTAGCAGTCATGTGTTTTCTGCATGAATCTTCAGAGTAGGTTATGGATGAAACTTTTCAGGTGAAGTTTTAGTTTTAATGAAGACATGAAGATTCCAGAGAGTCCAGAAATGCACTGAAATTTACCAAGGAAATCTGGAGACACTGTGAAGCAGGCCCAAAAGAGGGGACCCATATGTTGCAAGCAACAGAGCTGGATAGAGGAGCATGATTCACCAAGTCAGCTGGAATACAGCTCTCTCATGCCTCCAGATATCTGGCATGGAGCTTCAAGGTATCATATTTTCTTTGCTGATCTTTAGTCTCCTTCTGGCCTGGTGGTTCTTTGGTATGCCCTTATAAACTGCTGTAGGAACCAGGATATTTTCCCTGTACCATAGCATATAGGAAGTACATAACTTGATTTGCATTGTTACAGAGGCTCACAGTTCAGAGTTTACATTCAATCTTAGAAAAGACTTTGAAACAATGTAGACTTTTGTCCAACATTATAGATGTTGAAATGTGGAGGACTCCTGGAGATGAGCTAAATGCATTTTACACTGTGAGATGATTTTGTGCCTTTGAGAATAAGAGATGGACTATTATGTTTTAAAAGTGATGTGTTTGGGTCTCAAGTTGAATAGGAGTGGACTGATGTTGGTATATTTTGACTACCAACTTTATTGGGCTAAGAGATTTATAGGGCATTAGTGACTCACACTTATCATATATCTGTGAGGGCATTTTCAGGGAGGGTTAATTACAATGGAAAGATCCATCCTGAATATGGGCAGTACCTTGACATGGGTCTGGGTCTAAGTGTGAGTAGTAAAAATGAAAAAAGGAATTTAAATGGACTGCTTACATTACTCTTTATCTGTGTTTTGATTTTCCCAGTGAAGCAAGCAGCCTCCTGCTGACAAGGCCAAGGTGGTACTGCTACCATGCTTCCCCAACATAATGGATTGTATAAACTGAACTATGGGGCAAAAGAATCCCTTCATCCCTTACATTGCTTCTTTTTATATATTTGGTCACAACAATGAGAAAAGTCACCAAAATTGTCGCCAATATGACCGAGTATCTCATAGAAAAAAAAAAAAAAGATAGCCATTAGGAATTTTGATTAGAAAACTAAGGGTTTGTCATATAGCAGTTGAGTTGCAGTGACAGAATTTAGAGTCTTTTTTTTCTCTTGATATGGGATCTTGTTATAGAAGCCAGGCTGACCTCAAAGTCATGCTACTCCTGCCTTATAAGTGCTAGTGTCATATTTTTGTCACCCTTCCCAGGAAGGGGTCAGTATTTTAGAGGACTAATGAATGCTGTGAGAAATGACGGTGAATGAGTGTGTACATGGCAAGTGGATGATTGAGCAAACTGGGAGTGAGCATGGCAGCAGCAAATCCGGGCAGACATTTCTACAAATTCCATGGTGTCTCTGAATACAGGGGACAAGGAGAGTAATGGAGTATAAACTCCTACCAAAAAAAATTTACTGAAAAAATTTAGAGTTTATGTTCTAAAAAGAGAAAAAGAATGTATGTAGAGTTAGAACACTGGTTGAGAGTGTCTCTGTATCATTAAAGATGTGCCAGGAAAGCAGTAGCAACAAGCAAAATGAAACCGATGTCGTACTTTCTCTATGTCAGCACTGCTAATATTCTTCTTTTTCTATTACTGGGCTTTCATTTTTTTACTATTAGTTTGTGGTTGTTTTATCATTAATTATAATATTTTATTATTTTAATAATATTAACTTAAGACTGTCCTTACTTGGACACATATTTCAGGTTTTGCATCTTTGCCCTGCCATGTGTTTTGGCTCTGAGTAGCTGGGAGCTTCCCAATGCATTATGCTCCTTAGCTACAAATGATGTGACATGGGACAATCTGTGTCAAAAGCAGCCACTGAAAACTACTCTTGGCAGGTGAATAATCATACCTTTTAAAAAGAAGACCTTGCCAAACATACTCATCAATTAAATATATTTAAAAGGTACTACACAGAAAGCCAACTAAAATAAATGCAGACAACAGGGAGCTGCTGCTACCTGTCTCTTACAACGCCAGTGTCCCAACCAGTAAAAGTACTGAGGGCTAAGATGTGAAGCAACAAATTTCATTCCTTCCTTCAGAATGGTGCAGCAATGTGACATAACGGTTTAGAGTTTTCATAGAAAATTAAGCTCACTATTACAGAATGACCAACAATTTGATCCAAGGACTTGGATCTTATGTTTGCACAAAGACCTGCACACAGATATATACAGAAGATTCTTCATTCATGGTAGCCAGAACTTGCAAGCAATCAAGATATCTTCCAGGAGCTGAGCTGATAAAAAAAAAAAGCTGTGGTATATCTAGACAGCACTACAGAATGGAGGCTCAAGCCATAAAAGGAATGTAGGAACCTTAAATGTACATTGTGAAGAGAAAGAAGCAAAGTCATATTATATAACATAATTCACATTCTAGAAAAGACTATAAGGTAAATAAACTATCAATAGTTTCAGGAAGTTGTGAGGGAGTGGTGAGAAGATAGAGCAAAGAGGACTTCCAGAGAACTAGGACAGTTCTGTATGTTTTCAAATGGCAAGTCCTTATCACTATGTATTTAGTCAAAACTGCATAGGTAACATCGAGTGTACCTTAATGTACTCTAAACCTAGAGTCATCATGATGTGTCATTGCATAGTCAGCATTGGAAACAGACATTCTGTTGGTTCAATGGTGAATAATGGGAGGCTATTTATGAGTGCCACCAGGAGGGATATGAAAATTGAAGTTTCTTTTGTCCAGTTTCTGTGTGAACCTAATACTTATTTTAAAATGTAGACATGACATAAATATTTGTAAATTTCAAAGAAAAACAAAGCAACTGGACTAGTATGAAGTACTTCAGCATGCAAAAGGCCCTTGCCTGACAACTTGACCTCAATCCCTGGGACTCAAATGTTAGAGGCTGTGAATCAACTCTACACTTACCCATACACATACATACATACATACATACATACATACATACATACATACATACACACACACACATACACACATGCCCCACACATATACACATTCATGTACATACCTACATTTTCACACACACATTCATACACACACGTAAGTGCTACTTCTTAACTTTGGGGCTTCCTTAATGCCTCTACCTCCTTTCCCACCCCCCCAAACTAGGTAAGAGAGAAAGGTTAGTGGGGAGACAGGATGTAGACCTTTTCATACTTAGTTCCTGCTGGTTACCGTCTTTGGGTTCTTTGGGAAAATACTAGCCCCAGTCGGGATATACAGCAAGCCAGCAACCTTAGCAGCAGCTTCTTTCTTTGTCCCTCTCCTTTAAGAGTCCATGAGACATCTTTTCTCTCTGGGCTCTGATATTTATACTCTCTCAGAGTCCTCAGAATTAAACTAACTGCAGCTGGCAAAGACCGTGCCCCTCTTTGAGCTGCATCAGATGTGGATGAATTAAAAGCAGTTCTGTATCCCACACTTGGTATTAAAACAAAAACATACTTACATAGCATAACTGAGTTTTAAAGAAACCAAAACTTCTAATATATACACATATTGTCACATATACACTCAAAAACACCATACATATACACTCACGTATACACATACAAACACATATGCACACATATTATCACACACATATGCATCCACATCTACTGTCACACATACACACATATATATACACATACACACATATTGCCAAATACACATGTGCATACATACTCTAACACACACACACACACACACACACACACACACACACACACACACACACATGCACACACCTCTAATTATGGAAGAAAACCACAACAATATTGTTTAGTTAGGGTTTCTATTGCTTTGACAAAACACCATGACCAAAAAGTAGAGGAGAAAAGGGTTTATTTGGTTTATACTTCCATATTGATGCTCATTTTTGGAGGAAGTCAGCACAGGAATTCAAACAGAACCGAAACCTGGAGGCAGGAGCAGATACAGAGGCCATGGAAGGTGATGCTTACTGGCTTTCTCCCCATAGCTTGCTCAATCTGCTTTCTTATAGAACCAAGGGTCACCAGCCCAGAGATGTCTCACCCACAATGGGTTAGGTCCTCCCCCATTGATAACTAATTCAGAAAATGCCTTAAAGCTGAATCTCATGGAAGAATTTTCTCAACTGACGCTCCTTCCACTCAATGACTCTAGCTTACGTCAAGTTGACACAAAACCAGCCAGGACAAATATATATTTCCAGTAGTTGGAAATGGCCACTATTCACAATGTATCTACCTTCCTACACTAAATTCTATCTGTTCAAACTCATTTAAGTATTTCCAAATACTTTCCTATATCTTCTATTTCTGAAACTATTTTTGTAATTTTATTAATTTATTCATATTACATCCCAATGGTTATCCCCTCTTTTGTATCCTCCCATTCCTCCCTCCCTCTCTCCCATTTTCCCCTTACTCCCCTTCCCTATGACTGTGACTGAGGGGGACTTCCTCCCCCTGTATATGCTCATAGGGTATCAAGCCTTTTCTTGATAGCCTGCTATCCTTCCTCTGAGTGCCACCAGGTCTCTCCATTCAGGGGACTTGGTCAAATAGGAGGCACCAGAGTACATGTGAAAGTCAGGCCCTACTCTCCATTCAACTGTGGAGAATTGCCTGTCCATTGGCTAGATCTGGGTAGGGGTTTGAAGTTTGCAGCCTGTATTGTCCTTGGCTGATGCCATAGTTTGAGTGGGACCCCTGGGCCCAAATCTGCCTATCATAATGTTCTTCTTGTAGGTTTCTAGGATCCTCTGGATCCTTCAACTTTGCCATTCTCCCATGCTTCTCTCATCTAGAGTGCCAATATTAAAAACAAGGAATTCCCGAAATTTGTGGGCAAATGGATTGAACTAGAAATGATCATAATGAGTGAGTTAACCCAGAAGCAGAAAGAGTCAAATGGTATATACTCACTTATATCTGCATACTAGCTCAAGGGGCATATCCCATGAAAGTCTTCACTTACCAGGAATCTGAAACTATTTTTTAAAGTAAACCAGATTTAGTGTTTGTTATGTTCTTTGAAGTTTTAAAATATAAAACAATATTTTTCTTTGCTTACCTAAGCCAGGAAAAAAAAAAAGGTTTTTAAAATAGATTCTATCTAGTAAGAGACTTTAAAAACCTATTTTTGCTTTCTGTTTAAGTAACCCAAATAATTTTTTGCCAGGGAAGATTCTATATGCATGGTAAACAGTATCCACTAGACTGCTGGTTACTGGGTTTGTGAAATATAGCCAACATCAGTCAGCAATTCTACAGTGGTAAGCACAGGTGACTAGTGGCTATTGCATTGAGCAGCATGGGTTTTGTTGCTTGCTTCTGATCATTCTAACTTTCTATTCAAGTCTTTTATTTCTTGTTGGTTAAAAATGTAGAATTAGTCTAATGCTTGATGGATTCAAACTATAGTTTGCTGAGAATATGTCCTAGTGCTATCACTCATGGCACATTCTGTCCCATCAGCAGATAGTTGCTTTATGCTTACTTCATGACTAAGAATGGTAAGATACAGGCCAAGACAGGGATGGGGAAATCCAATGTCTTTATGGCATAGCCAAAATATTCCGTGTGAGCCTGGAATGTAGCTTTGAGGTAGCTAGAATGGAGCTGCACAAGCGTGTGGTTCTTCTTCTAATATGCTCCAAGTTTTCCCTTAAATGTTAGCAAGTAGTTCTTACATGAGCTTATTTCTTTAGCGATTACAGAATAATGACCCCCCAGCCTTATCATTGCATTTCAATTAACTGAGAAACTTTGTTTAACTCAGATTTGTACCATGAACCAAGACAAACCATGTCTTTTGGTTCACAATTCTAATTGTTTAAAGTTAGGAGCTTTGTTGGGAGTCCCTAGGAGGCTCTCTTTTACTTTCCTGTCTTTGTGCTTCTTTCTTGATTCCACATATGAGAGAAAGTGTGTATTCTAGTATTTTATAATTGCTATGACCAATGAAGCTTAGTTGTTTAGGGTTTAAGATGCTTTTAGTTCTAGATAGATGTTTTAAGTTGATAATGACAAGACGTGACAGAGATTAATTTACATTCAGAATTTTAGATGCACCAAGATAGGAAAGATGTTTTCTTCAAGGCTGTCAAATATAAATAATCAAAACACTAAGAATGTAACATTTATATTATTCCTGATTGTGTCACGGTTCTTCTTGCTATAGGTAGTTTATTGATATATATGTAATAATGTAAATGTGTACATAAAAATAAAAAGTGTTTAATTATTTAAAAAAGATTTATTTGTTTATTATGTATGCAGTGTCCTGCTTGTATGTTTACCTTCAGAAGAGGGCAACATATCACATTATAGATGGTTGTTAGCCACCCTGTCATTTCTGCGAACTGAACTCAGGACCTATGGAAGATCAATCAGCGCTCTTAATCTCTGAGCCATCTCTCCAGCCCTCTGTGACTAATTTATGATAAGAAACAACTTAAGAGATGGAAGTTTTAACTTTAGCTTATAAATCCAAAGGAATACAGTAGCTCAGAGTGGCCTAAGCAGTGTGTAAGAGTTGGAGGTGCTTGGTTCCATTGCATCTACACTCAGCAAAAAGGAAGTGAACAGAAGATGGGGTTGGACTATAAGACCAGGCTTGGTCTTAGTAACACACTGCCTCCAAAAGACCCTTCATCTTGTGAAGGATCTACAGCTTTTCCAAATGATGCTACCAGTAGGAGATATTTCACATTACCATCAGAACTCATGATTCTAGAATTTGTGAAACTGGCTTACTTCACTCAAAAATGATGTTATACAATTCCACAGTTTTTCCTGTAAATTATATAGTTCCATTTTATGACTCAAAGAAGCGGAGGTGTGTGTGTGTGTGTGTGTGTGTGTGTGTGTGTGTGTGTTATTTTTATTCAATTATCTTATAAAAAAACCAATGGATTCCATAATTAAGTGACTATACCTCCAATAAATATAGATTTTCATGTATCTCCATAAAAGCCTGACTTAATTCTTTGGGATACATAACCTAAAACTGGTATATCTGAATTATATGGAAGTTATATTCTGAAAATTTTAGGACTCTCCATATTGAATTCCATAGTGACAAGACTAATTTAGAGTCTTAACATTAACATTAATATACAGTTTCTTTTCTCCTGTATCTTCATAGTATTTGTTTATTGTTTTCTTCCTAGTAGCCTACCTGATTTGATATTTTCCTGCTGCACTTTATTCTATTGGATGTGCATAAACTCTTAAATTTTATATAATCCCATTAGTATAATTCTTGATGCTATTTATAGGGCTATTTGGGTCTTAATTATAGTCATTGCCTGTGCTTATCACTTGAAGAGTTTACACTATGTTTCTTGAGTAGTTTCAAATTTTCAGATATTTGGTTTCTTTGAATTGATTTTTGTACAGGTTCATAGGTCACGATCTAGTTTCAGTCTTGTATGTGGAGACCCAGTTTGCCTATTACTACTGTCATTGGCATTGATGACACACTGCTACACAAGACAGATAAAATTTTCTTTTTATTCAGAGAAATTAAAACCTGGTTCAAGATCCATCCTTTCAACCACTATGCCTAACAGGTACTTTAAAGTACCCTTCATAGTCATCCATCATGTTTTCCATGGTGCTTTTTACCAAAAACATAGTAAATATACTGCTCTTCATATGTTTTCCTCTCCAGGAAATACGTACCTGCTGCTTCCTGATGGAACCCCGAAGACAGTCATCACCATTTAAAATCACCTATTCAGCCGCATGGAATCTGACTATATTTTCTAAAGTTTCCCATATTTGTTCACACATCTCTGTCCCTGCTCTCACTTTGAGAGATGAAAGGCTCCTTTCCTGATGAAATTACAGTTATCTCAGAATTGATATCTCTCTCTTAAATGCAGACTTGCCACAATGTTTTTTTTTTTTAATAACATGTATATTAGGTCTTTGAAGTTTTTCTTTCATTAAAATGTGAGATTTTCCTTTTTTAATCTAAACCTCTGTGAAAAGGACTTTGTGGACTCACTACTGAATAAATCCATTATTTATTGTCAGAAGAGCCTGTGAGCCATACTGCACACTAAAACGCTATTGCATTAACACATTTGTAGCCCACATGGGGTGATTCAAGACAGTCTTTCTTCCTTAGGCCTCTTTCCCACCCCACCAGTCTCACTTTAATATTTTAGATAGCCTAATCACATGATCTATTGTCCTGACCATGTTACTATTAAGATTGAAAGAGGAATTATTAACAGTAACACTGAAAAAAGAACGTTATTAGCCAATTTTATAGGAGGTAACTCAGGTCATTATTTAATCAAAGGGATCTTAATTTGTGTTCCCACAATTTCCTGAGCTTACTTCAAATGACCTTAACCACGTCTTATAAAAGAACTTGTCTTTGCTTTGCTCATCATGGTCTTCAGAAAGCTTTGCATAGGTTTTGATGCCCCATAAATAGTTGGTATTCTTAAAACAGACATTGTTACATGAACACTCTCAACTAGGAATTTCACTAACGACCTGGACATAAATTAAACTTCATTGGTTGGTGAGCTAGTGTACTAATAACTCTCAGCATTACTGTACATAGAACTGGGGGAAGGTGTTGTATGGCTCTCGGTTGTTTCTAAGGTGCTGTTGCTATTCTCAAGTCATAGGGGAGGGGAATAATGGGAAAATGGGGGGGGAGGAATGGGAGGATGCAAGGGATGGGATAAACATTGAGATGTAACAAGAATAAATTAATAAAAATAATAAATAAAAATTAAAATTAAAAAAAATAAAAGTAAAAGAAAAAAAAGGAATGATTAACATCTATAAAGATTTTTGTTAGCAAGCAATGCAATAATATCTCTCAATGATATATCATCTTTAGGATATAGCTCATTATACTTATAAATGTCTGAAATTTTCATTGTGGTCTACTGTAGAGAAAGAACATTTCAAACCAGAGAAGAGAATGTTACATTTATTTATTTAATTTATTCAGATTACAACTCAATTGTAATCCCATCACTTATACCCTCCCATTCCTTGCTCCCTCCTGCTTTCACCTTATTCCCCTTCCCCAGGTCTAAGATTGAAGGGGACCTTCTCCCACAGTATATGGTCATAGGTTATCAAGTATCATCTTGTTAGCCTGCTTATTCTTTCATTGTGTGCCATCAAGCCTCCCTACCAAGAAGAGGTAGTCAAATATGGGACACCAGAGTTCATGTCTAAGTCAGTCCGTGCTCTCCACATAATGGTGGAGAATGTCCTATCTGTTGGCTAGATCAGAGTAGGGGTTCGATGTTTACTACTTGTATTGTCCTTGGATTGTCCAAATCCACCCATCATGATATTCTTCTTGTGTGTTTCTAGGACCCTCTGGGTCCTTCTATTTGTTCATCTCCTCTATTTGGCTTACCTAGAGTCCCAGTGGGATGTCCTCACATCTATCACAATCTCCTGGTAAGCGAAAATTTTCATGGGACATGCCTTTTGGGCTAGTGTCCAATTATAAATGAGTATGTACCATGTGAGTCTTTCTACTTCTGGGTTAACTCACTCATTATGATCGTTTCTAGTGCCAGCCATTTGTCCCCAAATTTCAGGATTTCCTTGTTTTTATAGCTAAGTAGTGTTCCTTACTGTAAATGTACCAGTTTCTTCATCCATTCTTCAACTGAGGGACATTTAGGCTGTTTCCAGTTTCTGGCTATCATGAATAAGGCTGCCAGAAGTGAATAGGCACACATATAGTCACTTGATTTTTGACAAAGAAGCCATATATATTCAACGGAAAAAGGATAGCTCAGCTAGATTCTCAGGGCCCGAACCATCTGCCGAGCTCAACTAGGGACTCTGGGCCCAAAATGCACACAGAGTCCAGCCAGAGTTTTTGGGCTGGGACTGCGCACCAAGCTCAGCTAGGGGTTTTGGGCCCAAAGCACGTACTGTGGTCAGTTATAGACTCAGGACCTGAACCGTCTGCCAAGCTCAGCCAGGAATTCTGGATTCAAACTGCACACCATGTCCAACCAGAGTCTTAGAGCCGGGACTGTGCCAAAAGCTCATCTAGAGTCTCTGGACCCAACCTGTCCACCAAGCACAGTTAGAGACTCTGGCCTCAAACTGCACACTGAGCTCCACCAGAGTCTCTGGGGTGGAATTGCACAGTGAGCTCAGCCAGGGACTCTGGACCCACACTGTGTGCTGAATTCAGCCCAGGACTCCGGGACTAAACTGCGTGGAGAATCCAGCCAGAGTCTCAGGGCCGCGATTGTGCACAAAGCTCAGCTAGAGTCTCTGGGCCCAATCTGCCCCGCAAGTCCAGCTAGAGACTCTGGCCCAAATGTGCATGCTGACCTCAACCTGCGTCAGAGCAGTAGAACTGCACATTGAGCTGAGTATTGCCTTGGGCAGAACTGAGCGCTGAGCCCAGCCTGCTTCACAGCAGGGGAACTGCGGCTGAACTGAGCTTGCAGCTGAGCTGAGCTAGCGCCTCGGGCAGAACTGCGTGCTGAGCTGAGCTAGCATCTCCATGGCACTACATACTGAGCTGAACTTGGGACTCAGGGGCTGAACTCTCCACCGAGTCCAGTTTGGGTCTCAGGGCACCGCACGACCCAAATCCTGCTCAGAGTCCCCTCTCCCGCAGCAACTCCCACAGGCCACCACACTAATTGCCTCTGCCGGAAGGCTCCGAGCTGCAAACCTCAGCCGCTGCTGAAGCCGCCGCTGTTGCCGCCGCCGCTGCTGCCACTGCTGCTCCGATCTGAGAAAATCCACACTCCTCCTGTGTGCAGGGGCGCACAGATCCTCTGCACCCTGGTCCCTTCGAACCGTGAAGCACTCCTGCTGCAGTGGTGTGGGGACCTCGGTGTTCCTGGTTCAGAAATCTGTGCAATTCCCTGAATTGTTTACTGGAGCTTCTAAACATGGTCCACACTGCTCACAGCCACCTTGGATCCTCCCTGTATTTTTTAAAATATCCAGACACATATATGTGTGTGTGAATATCTGAGACTAATGCCAGGAATAAGCCTTGATTACTCTTCTATCCTGTTCTTTGAGGCAGGATTCTCAGTCAATCTCAGCGCTCACTGATAAGGCTAGTCTTACTTGTCAGCTTTCTCTGGAGACCCATTGTCTCTGCCTTCTGAGCCTGAATCCATCCAGTGTGTATGTAGGCTCTGGAGACCTAAACCCTGCTCCTCAAAATCAACTATTACTTCCTCTGGAAAGAACAGTCATGCTCTTTTTCAGTTGTTTCAATTAAGAACATTAGTGCATTTTTTTAGTCAACAACCAATTACAAAATCTAGGCAAAGAAATGCACTTTGCATGTCTTACTAACCACAGCTTCTAGCAGAGATGCAGTTACGTTATCCTCTAGAGAGAACCAGCTACTTAGCCTTAATTTGAACGTCCTCGAAAGAAGAGTCTGCATATTTGTGCTATAGAATAGTGTCTGTGCAAATGTTCTCATTACTGAGTCTTTTATAGCAAAGTAGAGTAGTTTTATGGATTTTATTTTAAGCAGAAATTGGATCTTCATCTATATCAGGCCTGGACTGATGATTTATAGGGAAAACCTCGACCCAGTATCCATTTGTGTGAAACAAAAATCTCTGGAAGAGTTAACTCAGTGTGATATATGAAATCTTTGTGTTTTCACTTTTGCATGTGAAATGATATTAACTCAATTATAAAATTAAGTTGTAAAGTATGGTGTATAACATCATTTTTAAAAAATCTATTGAGTATATTCTGTTTGCCTGGCCTTTTTTTAATCATGGAGACAAAACTCAGATTCTGGACTTGCGTTCCTGTACATCTATTCAGGTGGGAAGTCTGTTAGGTAAACAAATACTTTTGTAGTGCATTAGAAGGTTATGAAACATACAGAGGAAATACATATCAAGAACGGGAGTGTGAGATTTTTAGTCATAGAGATGAAGTTTTAATCTTTTACACTTTATAGCACATGATCACACACTTTTAAGATTTAAAACAATGTGTACTTATCAAGCATCACAATGTTGCTGGCTCATGATCGCTGCACTTCAAGGCACTTAAGCTGGAATTCTGGTGTTCCACAAGGCTGCGCTCTCATCTGGATCAGAAATGGGAAGCATCTTTGCTCAGTGCCCTCAGGCTGTCAGCAGAGCTAGCTTCATTTTGTGTTGTTTAATTTATGACAGCTAGCTTCATCAAAGTCAGCATTGGGAAAGTGTCAGAACTGGATCTTTTGGCATCATAATTCCCTCTGATATGTTATGATAAAAGAGTGGTAACCTATCCTTTGTGTGTGTGTGTGTGTGTGTGTGTGTGTGTGTGTGTGTGTATGTGTGTTAAGATGGTTTACATCTTTGGGCTGCATCATCCCCCCTCTAATATATTATGATAGAAGAATAGTAACCTATCCTCTTTTCTGTGTTAAGATGGTTTACAGTACACTCTGACACTTGGAAGCAGAGATATAGATCATGGGGACCACTTGGGAAGACTGTCTGCCTGTACATTGATTTAAGGAGAAAGAAGATGGCTGCCAAAACTTTCATGAAAGAGGTGATGATAGATCACATCTCGGCAGGAACAATGAGAAACAACTATGTGGCTATTTTAGGAATGACATCCAGCATTAGTGCAAGCCACCTGAAGGGAAAGGGTGTTGGGCATTTTTGAGACATAACACAGAGGCTTATGTGGCTGGACTAGAATAATTTAGAAAAAGGTGGAAAACTTTGAAGCCAGAGAGCTACCAGTACCAGGGGAAAGGTGGAAGAGAGGGTAGCCATATTGTGGAAAATTCTTTTTGTTTTGTTTTTTATTCACTTTATACCCTGATTGTAGCCCCTTTCCTCTCTTCCCTTCCAGTCCCACCCCCTTCCTTATTCCCTCTATCCCCTCTCCCCCTACTCCTCAGAAAAGGGGAGTCCCCACCAAAACTCACCACAGAACATCAACTCACAATCACTTCCCCTGTGGCCCCCAAGGGGAAGTGATCAAAAAGCAGGCAACAGAGTCCATGTCAGAGAGAGCCTCCACTCTTAGGTATTTTTTGTTAGTAGCTATAGAATTTCACTTTTATATATAGTGACATCAAGCAAAAAAGGGGAGAGGTTAGAGTAGAGACACAATTTGATATAAATTATACAAAGATGTCGCTGCTTGTGACAAGGCAGGATGTGAGACTCACAAAAGTATGGGAACATCTTTGAAGACTACCAGATTAATTATAATACAAAGGTCAGTGGAAATGATAAGACCTGATAAGATAGAGGCACATATGAAATCAGATTGACCTTTGAATTAAGTTTTTTCTCCATTCTGTAGACAAAGTAGTATTTTCCAAACTTGTCACCATCATTTCATTGTCAATGGTGTTCCTACCCCAAAAATTTGTAATTGTATGAGAAACAAGCTCAAGCGGGTGCAGTGGGGCACGCCTTTAATCCCATCACTCTGGAGGCAGAGGCAAGTTGATCTAGACAGTTTTTGATGCCAACTTGTTCTACATAGAGAATTCTAGGCCAGTCAGGGCTATATAGTAAGACCTTGTCTAAAAATTAACAAATAAATGTAACAAAAACATAGGAGCAGGATAGATGGCTCAATTGTTAAGAACATTGTAGAGACTTAAGTTCTATTCTCAGGTTCATGGCCGTCTACAACACCAGCTTTAGGAAGATCCAACACTTTTGGTCACCAGGGATACTTGCACATATGTGCACATATTCACACTCATAAACACAATTTTAAGATTTTAAAAATAAATCTCTTAAAATCTCTTGATCTGGTAGTCCTAAGAAATTGAACTACAACCTGTAAATCTCTAGAAAGGGTAATCACCATTATCCACTAGGCTGCTTAAAATAAAGAGGCAAGCAGCAGCAAAAAAGAAAGGAGAGGCTGGTGTGTGTGTGTGTGTGTGTGTGTGTGTGTGTGTGTGTGTGTGTAGGGAAGGCTGTGGGATGCCTTCTATAAGTATTTGATCAGTAGCAGCCACACAAACTAACACCAGCTGACATAAATGAAACCAAAATTAACCTAGGCAAAGTCATATGTTAGGAGAAAAATTTTAAAATCTCTTCTGCTTTTACTGTATCTTATTTCTGACATACTGATACATTTTAGAAAAGGTGGTGAGACTTTCATAGGCCAGTAAGTGCGTTTGGGAAAAGAATATTTACAACAGCATACTGGTGGTCCTCGGCCCTTTTGTGAGCTGAACCTGACGTCCACAAAATTGCAGCTTAAAGCAACACTCCCCCTCCTCTCACTGTTTGTGCTCCAGGACTGAACTTGGATCTTGAAGTTCTGTGCCTTCACCATCTTGTTGGCCCAGAAAATTTGAGCTTTTATCAGGCATTTCTCTAGGCACAGATTATTTTCTTTTTCAAACTCTTTACTGGCCTGTAAAGAGAATAAGCTTTTGCTTTTCAGCCTCAAGAAGCGAAGGTGATTAAGGGAAGATCGAGAGCCCTGAGACATTGCATTTCTCTTGTTACCTCATCTCCAAAGCCAGAGACTATTATTTCCAAAGCCTCCTTTACTTACACACAAATGTGACAGTGGTAATTCACTAGGGTGGTTTTACTTTAGCTACTTGTTCTCACCGTTAAGCCATTTTCATAATCACTAATTAGATGTCATGGAAAGTATTACTGGAGGATAGATTTTGTTCTCTGAGGCTGCTGGTGCATCATGCTCCTTCTGTGTTGCCCTGTGTGAGTGTATACACATAACTGGCTTACAGAGCCTAGTGACTCTCGCCTCGTTATACTGTGACCATAGGTGGCCAATTACATTTCCTCTGTTTTTAATAATGTGGCTGCTGATTTACTAGTCCACATTCTTCTCTGGTCATTAATTTTTACGGGCTTTCGTCTTTTGAATCATCCGCATGTGGTTTGTTACAGCAGCAGTTTCTTGCCACCATGTATTTTAAGCTTATAAACAGAATACAAAATCATGTTGTTCCCATAGAAACGTTCAAACCCTGCAAAGCTAAAGGTTTGAATCTGTGACTGATGTTGTATGAAAGTTAGTGCCCTGTAGCGGCATACTCTATTTCCAGTGCCCTTAACAGGAAGAAGCAGTTAACCCCAACGCCATTACGTCTAATTGTTTGTTTTATTCTCCTTTTAAATTGTTTGGATCTGTTCTAACCATTGGGGCAGTTCATCACAGTTCCCCAAGGTAGGGTCCCTGAGAATAAGAAAATCCGTTCTAAAGAAGAGAATGGAAACCAAGGGTGGAATTTCTCCAGTTTTTATTTATTCATTCATTTGCTCACTCATTCATTCATTCACCTATTATTGTCAACTAATTGGGATGGGCAGGCCTACTTCGGTCCTGGGAATTTTAGTGATGAGCAAGGCAAAGTTTCTGACTTTGTGATGCTTACAATACAGTGAATATGAAAACCAAATTTCTCAAAATAAAATTATATATATACTAACCCATTGGTATTGATAAGAGCTGATATATGTGTGTGTGTATATATATATATGTATATATGTATATATAATTTTAATCAAGATAATCAATGAAAAAGTCACTGTAGCATATACAGTTGACCAAATACTTAATTGGATGCAAAAGCCTTACTGATTTTCTAGCTCTGATAAGGAAGTTGAAAGTGCTATACCTGGAATATGAACTTGCACACTTGTCTTCTGGCCAGTGGAAGAGTTCCAGTATCCTTGCCCCAAATACCATGAGGAGGAATTTGCCATGTGACATGGCAATAGATGAGATGAATGGGAAAAGGAAGTGATTATATAGTGGTTTTCAGGCCAAAGTAAGGTTACTGAAGTTTGGCTTCAGTGTGAAAAGTGTTGAACATCAAGTGCATTCACAAAGATTGCATATTTCTCTATTGGTGGTAAATAATTATCCACCAGGGAAAGAATAGAGGCAGGAAGGACAGCAATGTTGTTGTTGCAGCCATTATTTTGGTTTAGAAGATAGAACCTACAAGAAGGTTGGTATATGGGCTTCTGAAAGAGAACCAATGAGTCACACTGATTCTTTGAACATAATATGTGAGCAAAAGGAGCCAAAACAACTACTGGTAGCCATCATTCTAAATAACTGGATTAATGTTGATAGCACTCCCCAAGATGGAACACTGAGACAAAGAAGCTTTGAAGATGGAGTTCTGCCTCATATGTAAGATGTTGGATCTCTCCAATTAGAGAGCCTAAGCAAAATTTTGCTCATGTGTTTTAATGTACAAATTTGGAAGTTAGAATGATTAACACAGGGTTTATAAGTCACTGTTCTGGCATATAGTTCTGTAAAGACATCACAATTATGACTATCTGAAGCCAGGATTATAGCTCTCCATACATACAATATTGTTGTTCTATACAGGGCTCATTCATGACCACCAAACTGGAGTGTACTGTCATGCAATGATGCATCTGTGATTACTTAGTTCCGATATCTTCTCCAGGAAAGGAGCAGCTTAGGCCAGGGTAGCGTTCATGCCAATTTTTAAGCTGAGGGTACCCTACAGTGTTATTTCTCAGTGTTCATCTCCAAATGAATCACATGATGACTTATAACTTCTCAGCAAGTGGTTAAAGTGTCAAAACCAGAGGGCAGAGTAGGCAAGTGAAATGTTTTGAAAGCCAGTCACTTTTGTAATGTGTTTGTTAGTTAGCTTTGGCTGTACACATCTGTCATGGAGAGGTCACAAATACTTGCCCTGTGTACCTTTTGGCTTGTGGCTCCAGGAAAGTAGCAGTTCTGTGAGCTTTGCTGAGCCTCTTATATTGAAAACTTTGTGCTTCTTACAGGTTCAAGTACTGGAAAATACTGAGTTGATATTTGCTCGTGTATTTCTTCAATAATGTTTTCATAAAGGACTTCTTTTTGGCCATATGCTGTTCTTTAGCTCCCTAGAGAAAGTGTGAATTGAGAAATGGATACTAGAAATCAGAAATACAGAATGCTTGAATAAAAATTACCCCTTAATGTTTGGTATTAAGCACACACATTCCAACCTACCTGTCAATTATGTGTTACCCATACAGATTTACTGCTGCCCTTGTCAAAGCTTCCGACTGTGCCTAGAATAAGGATTCAGAACCACTTCAAGGTAGGTAAAAGGGTTGTGGTTGGCCTGACTCCTCCAGCCTCCACCCCTCATTGTCTGTTGTTTCTCCACACCTCTCTATACCTGAGCCATGATGTTTTCTGTGTTTTCTGTGTTTCATGAAGGATGGATGGTACCTTCTGACTGGTTCCTATGCCTCAGTAACTGCTGAGAAACAGTAATTTTCTTTGCATGCATACTGAACTGTCAGAGGTCCTCTGTTCTGAGACTCCCAGTATCCACCACTACACGGCTTAGCACAGAAAATTTAAGCAGACATTTTGCAGGCTCTTTTATTTGTATCTGTCTACCCTACTTTAAGATTCATGGAAAAAGAAAGTGTCTCTGTATAGTTAACTTCTGCAATTTTAAGGCTTAGCACGGTGCCTGGTACAAAACAAATCCATCAGAATGTTTATGTTTGAGGCTAGCTTGCCATCAAGGTGAATCCTTGCCTTAAATAAAGCAAAAAATAAGCAGATCATTTGCAAGTACTCTAAAGAGTTCTGTAGAGAGGTGTGTATCAGAACATACTCTTTTGATTATATAAAATATGTTCTTTCTATTTTTAAGACTTCCCTTGTTAAAGAGCCAGACTCACGTCTAGTTTCTAATGGAGCCATATTATCATTATACCATGACAATTTAGCTGGAAGGATTATTAAGATAAAAGATGTTGCATTTCTTTCTCTTATCTAATTTCTAAATGCAGAAAAATTAGGTTTGAGATTTATTTCTGGAAGTATTAAGAGCACGGACTGACTATGAAACTTGACTACCGATATTCCATTTTTCCCCCTAATGACAAAAGCTCTAGAGTCCTAGAACAAGATGAAGAGGCTTTCTTAAGGCTTTAATAAATTTACCTTTATGTATGAAAATAAATGATTATAGAGACCTGGATTTTAATATGTATTGTATCTACTTACTTTTCTGAAATTAAATCGTTCCTAGCTATGTGAACATCTGTCCAATTTTTTTTAAGGAACTGACATCTCTGTGAAATTTTTAAATCTTAAGACATAGCTTTGTCAAACCAAGAGGAAAAGGAGGAGGAGGAGGACAAACACAGAGGTTTTAAGTATTTAGTTCTTTAATTCTAGCTACAACTTTTCCATCCAATGCCCTTGAAGAGACTGATCCAGCCCTCATGGTGGTAGACATAAAGCTTTCCCACAGTTGGTAGGCCTCCCCAGAAACTTTTGAGTAACTAGCTAGAAATGCTCCGACACTGTAGACTCAGGAGGCTAATACATTCAACTCAAGGCAGAAGGGAGGTACATTAGTTGCCCAAACACAAGCTCACACATCAGTGAATAGAGAGCTTTCAGAATAAATTAATATGTGATGGAGACTCTCTTAGGCTCCTTTAAAATTACCAGTGAGAAAGAAAGGAAAGCAAAGCAGTACACTAAAAATTAAGCCTGAGATTGCCAGATTTGAGAAAATTCCCTGGGTATAATATAAATTTAATGTGCTTGATTTAAGATAGAAAACTCAAACAGCTATCTTTTTTATACCACGAGAAAGCTCTGTGCACTGAAGAAGGTAAGAACAAATCCTCTTCTGATTTATCACTCCATCTCTCAACAATAGCAGCGACAACAAAGAGCCTTAAACTTCATATTTAATAGGATGTAGGTCCTGACAATAAAGGGAGTAAAATATTTACACTTACTGAGCTTCTACTGTCTCACATAACCTGCAATCTCCCACAGAAATATGTCATGAAAATATGTATTGTATTGTGTGCAAACTGTACAAGTATCATGTGACTTGGTGCTTGGACAATGAATAGCCGCATGGACAAGATGACAGGAATGATGGAGTTAATGGAATGAGTGACAAACTGTATACTGACAAAGCCCAATAATTCATTTCTACATGTTATTAGAATTGCACATGTACATGAACCAAGTGAACAAATTGGCTTGAGGGTGTGAAGGGAGGAAGCAGAGGACTTTCCAGTATATTTAGAACTCTTAGTGACAAGATTACAAATGGCTAGATAAAGAATAGTAAGACTTGATCTGGAGGAAGTCAGCAGAGGTAATGCTGTGAGAGATCATTATTCAGTTCACTTAATTGACACCTTTGCACACACAGGGTGCACAGTCTGACGTTTGGACACATTTGCACACATTTCAGACAGACTCAATTAGGCTGAACAGCATGCCCTTCACATCATCTACAAATTTTGTTAAGATAAGATTGATGAAAGGTCTATTCTTTTAACAATTTTAAATTTTCAGCATATTATTATTATTTTTAACTTTGCTCACACTGTAGTATTCCTCTGCTCTGACAATTGAACGTTATGACCAACATCTTCTTTTTTCTGTGCCCTCTTTTCTGCTGTCTGGCTTTGACTTTACATTTATATGAAGACATTCTTTTAGCTTCTAAATATAAGACTACTGTAAAATATTTGTCTCTCAGGGTCTGGCCTATTTTCCTTAACATAATGTCCTCCAGTTAATATAATGTCATCCAAACCATCCATGTTGTCATGGATGACATAGTTTCTTCATTTCAAAGGCCATAGTATACATATATATATGCATATCACATCTTTATTTATTAATGTGTTGACAGACGCTTAGATTGTTTTATCATCTTGGCTAATATAAGCAGTGCTTACATACACATGGGCAGGTAGATGTTTCATGAATACACTAATTTTAATTATTTTGTATAAAAATGAAACTTAAATTATGTGTTTCTATATTTAAAAACTTATTGTATAACAATGAGATGGTGAGATGACTCAGCATTTAAGAACACTAGCTACTCTTCCAGAGAGTCTGAGTTCAAGTCCCAGTAACCAACTGGCTTATGACCATCCAGAAAAGGATCTGATACCCTCTTCTAGTATGCATGTGTGCATGCAGACAGAGCAGTCCTACACTAAATAAGCAAATAAATAAATAAATAAATAAATGTTTTTCTTCTTTTTTTCCTTTTTTATTATTAATTTATTCATATTACATCTCAGTTGTAAGCCCATTCCTTGTATCCTCCCATTCCTCCCTCCCTCCCGCCTCTCCTCCTATTCCCCTCCCCTATGTCTGGGACTGAGGGGGACCTCCTCCCCCTGTATATGCTCATAGGGTATCGAGTCTCTTCTTGGTGACCTATTATCCTTCCTCTGAGTGCCACCAGGTGTCCCCATCCAAGGGACATGGTCATATGGGGCACCAGAGTTTGGGTGAAAGTCAGATCTCCTTCTCCACTTAATGGTGGAGAATGTCCTGTCCATTGGCTAGTCTGGGTAGTGGTTCGAAGTTTACTGCCTATATTTTCCTTGGCTGGTGCCATAGTTTGAGGAGGACCTCAGGGCCCAGACCTGCCTGTAGTTTTCCAGGACACTCTGGATCCTTCTATTTCCTCATTCTCACAGGCTTCTCACACCTAAAGTCTCAATAGGATGTCCTTCCCTCTGACCCACTTTCCTGGTAGGTAAAGTTTTTCATGGGGACGTACCCCTTGGACTAGTGTCTCAATATAAGTGAGTATATACCATTTAACTCTTTTTTGCTTCTGGGTGAGCTCACTCATTATGATAATTTCTAGTTCAATCCATTTTTCCACAAATTTTGGAAATTCCTTGTTTTTAATAGTTGAGTAGTATTCCATAGTGTAAATGTACCACAATTTCTTAGTCCATTCTTCTACTGAGGGACACTTAGGCTGTTTACATGTTCTGGCTATTATGAATAAGGCAGCTATGAACATGGTTGAGCATATGTCCCTGTTGTGTGGTAGTGCATCTTCTGGGTATATTCCAAGGAGTGGAATAGCTGGGTCTTGAGGAAGCCCTATTCCCATTTTTCTGAGATAGCACCAGATAGATTTCCAAAGTGGCTGTACTAGTTTGCATTCCCACCAGCAATGAAGGAGTGTTCCTCTTTCTCCACATCCTCGCCAGCATGTGGTGTCAGTTGAGTTATTGATCTTAGCCATTCTGATGGGTGTAAGATGGACTCTCAGTGTCATTTTGATTTGCATTTCTCTGATGACTAAGGAGGTCGAGCATTTCTTTAAGTGTTTCTCAGCCATTTGATATTCCTCTGTTGAGAATTCTCTTTTTAGTTCTGAGTCCCATTTCTCTATTGGGTTATTTGGTTTGGTGGTGTTTAATTTCTTGAGTTCTTTATATATTTTGGATATTAGACCTTTGTCAGATGTAGGGTTGGTGAAGATTTTTTCCCAGTCTATAGGCTGTCGCTTTGTTCTCTTGACAGTGTCTCCTGCCTTACAGAAGCTTATCAGCCTCATGAGGTCCCATTTATTAATGGTTGACGTTAAGGCCTGGGCTATTGGTGTTCTGTTCAATAAGTTGTCTCCTGTGCCTATGTGTTCCAGACTCTTCCCCTCTTTTTCCTCTAACTGGATTAATGTCCAGTTTTAGGTTAAGGTCTTTAATCCACTTGGACTTGAGTTTTGTGCATGGTGACAAATGGGGGTCTAAAACAACAATAAAACCTGTTAAATTATTTATGTTCTGAGAAAGTATACTGCTTTGCAAAATGGAAGTACCAGTTTACATTCTCCTGATGGTGTGCGTAGGCTTCCCAATTTTATCACATCTTTGTTAACATTTGTTACTTTTCTTCTTTTCCGTAATTGACATTCTAACAGATAGGAGATCATGGCTTGTTTGTTTGTTTGTTTCTTGAAGAGGAGCTTGAGCAGCAGGAAGACAATTTGGTTTTGAAAGCAAGTAAATGATATTGTTCAAGCCATCCTTTACAATGATGATAACAGTTTCAATATGAAGAATAAATGTAGCATGGGAAATATGAGAGTGAGAGGAGTAAGAAACAGGTAGCTACAGACAATGCACTGTGGACATGCATGATAAGAAACTGTCTGTTATAGTCAATAGTATAAGAGTGCTCAAGGTAAGAAACAAAAAATTCTTGAAGCCGTTCTTTTTTTTTTTTAAGATTTACTTATTTATTATTATGCATACAGTGCTCTGCCTGCATATAAACCTGCATGCCAGAAGAGGGCATCATATCACATTATAGATGGCTGTGAGCCACCATGTGGTTGCTGGGAATTGAACTCAGGACCTCTGGAGGAGCAGTCAGTGCTCTTAACCGTGAGTTAACCCAGAAGCAGAAAGACTCAAATGGTATATACTCACTTATATCAGGACACTAGCCCAACGGACATGTCCCATGAAAGTCTTCACTTACCAGGAAAGTGGAACAGAGGGGAGGACATCCTATTGGGTCTCTAGGTGAGAGAAGCATGGGAGAATGGGGAAATAGAAGGATCCAGAGGGTCCTAGAAAGGTAAAAGAAGAACATTATGATGGGCAGATTTGGGCCCAGGGGCCCTGCTCAAACTATGGCACCAGCCAAGGACAATAGGCACAGTAAACTTCAAACCCATACCCGGATCTAGCCAATGGACAGGACATTCTCCACACTTGAGAGGAGAGTGGGGTCTGACTTTCACACGAAGTCTGGTGCTCCATATTTGACCACAGTCCCTGGATGGGGAGGCCTGGTGGCACTCAGAGGAAGGATAACAGGCTACTAAGATGAGACTTGATACCCTATGAGCATATACAGGGGGAGGAGGTCCCCCTCAGTCACATTCATAGGTGAGGGGAGTAAGAGGAAAATGCGAGGGAGGGAGGAATGGGAAGATAGAAGGGATGGGATAACAATTGAGATGTAATATGAATAAATTAATAAAATATATTTAAAAAAAAAACAAAAAGTTCTAACCAAGAACCTGTGGATAAAATAATAAAATAGTAGTGCTATAGATTGAGTGTTGCATGCTCAAAGACTCATAAGTGAAATGCTTGGTCCTCAGTGAAGTACTGTTCTGAGGTAGTAGATCTTTAAGAGCTGAGGTCTAGTGGGAGGTTTTTAGGTCACTGAGGACCTATTTCTAATGCTGTCCGTGCCTCTCTTCTCTTTGTTTTTTGTTGATTCAGTAATCAGCTTTGTTCTGGTCTGAGACATGCTGAGTCACTTCAAGATAGACCTAGAGCAATGAAGCTAATCATTTGTGGCCTGGAGCATTCAAAACTATGAGCTCAAATCAACATTTAAAAAAATATATATCCTTATTATGTCAAGTAGTTTGTTATAGTAATGGAATCCTGACTAATACACATCAACTCTTGATTAATAATAATAATAGAGGAATAAGAAAAAACAGTCTTTATTTGTTCATCCGACAGATTTAAGAACTGGGTTTCAAAGGCATAAAGGTGAGCCAGGTGAGGCTTGGGTATATAGATTTTTGATGATATTTGCTAACACTGAAACAGATGAGAAAATGAGATTTTAAAGGAGAGTGAACTTAATTTTTAGCTTATGAAGTATCCAGTTTTGTGCCTTCTATAAGAGGACCTATAGAATTTTTCAGATTCCCCAGCACAGAGAATAAGGCAGCTGTGCAAAACTGTAAAGGATGTGAAGAGAGTAGCCAGAAGATGGGACACATGGATGTTACTGGAACACACACAAAACTGGAGTTTTACAAAGATAAGTAAGGTAGAGGAGCCAGACTAGATAGAAGACATCCAGAGATCCACAGCTCAGAAAGCTCTTGAGGAAGAAGGAGCTCTAGGGTGCCTGTGTAGTCTAGCTTCTAGTATGTAAAAGTACTGTCACCTAACTAGGTTGTAGGTGCTTTTTGCTGTGGAAAAAATGCTCCTCCCTTAGAGGTTCATTAAAAAATAATAAGTTGATGTCTTTAATCTGTGCTGGCTCTGGGGCCACGTTAATGTCTATTGTCTTTGCTTCAGCTAGGGGCCATACTGAGGACCATGGTTCGTGCTATAGCCAGAGGCTTTGTTGATGGCCATGGTCTGTGCTATCATCAAAAATCATGTTGACGTACATGGTCCAGGCAGCCACCAGAGACTGTGCTGATAACTGTAATCTGTGCTGCTGCTACTGTAAGCCAGGCTGTTAGGGGCAAAGAAGCTTCTTTTACAGTGGTATCAATGACTGCAGATTCATAACTGAGAATGAGAGACACTAAAGTCATCTGTGACAGTCCGCCTCCCACCAAAAAAGAAACAGTCTTGACAGGAAGCATTTGAAGAGTTCTTTAAAACTGTAATAAAAGATGCTGAAGTGTAGCTCTTCATGGTTCATGGCTTCTGGATAAGGAGTAGAGGGTGACGATTTTTTTAAGGAGCTGGCCACTGGGAGTTTGACCATGCTTCATTGTGTATATAGACAACACATATTGGACTTGGTGGGCAGGGTGAAAGTGCAAGGGTGGGAGTGTAGACATGGGAGGAATGAGAATTTCCAAATAATTAATAAAATATTATGTTGGAAAAAAAAAGCAGCGATTTGAAGTAACATAGCTGGAGATTATAGGTAGTATGGTACAGAGGCAAAACCTGCAAACTTTGTTAGAAACATTTAAAATAACATTAGAAAGTAACCAGCCATGCTATTCAGATGCTGGAAAAAGCATTTGCAACATTCAAGCAGGTGGCATGAGTGGAGTATGAAAAAGTTCATCTATGAAAATTTTCTTCTGTAGTGGGCATTTGTACTGATGTTTTTAAACATGAAAATACTCCTAAACATTTCAAGTCAAATGTTCTTGTTTTCATGGTGCAGATAGTTGCTGGTTTTCATACATATAGGAAATACCTGTGAAGGTGACAGCTTCTTTTGTGACTATCTTACAACAGCCCTTAATGAGTTGATTAATTCAAAGACACAAACATCTATCAAGTAACTATTGTGCATCAGTCACTGTTCTGTGGAAGAAAGAGTACCTCCCGCAACTAAGATGCTGACATCCGTGCATGGGAAAGTAGATCATAACAAAGAAAGTACAGCTATTGCCAATTACGTATTATATTCAGAGGTGACAAATATTACTGAGGAAATAGAAGAAAAGAAGGGGAAATTGAGATTGCCAGAAGCACCACTTGTTGGATGTAATTGATTCAGACACTGTTCATCTTCAGCCCTGCAGATGTGGAAACACTGAGGTAAATAGCTCTCTATAATTTGCTGTGACAACCACCTTGTACTACAGAGGCACAAAACAAAAGCATCTCAGCCAGGCCACGAATGAGTTCTGATGACAGAAGACCTCCTGTGGAAAGTGACATCTTACCTCATGTGTAAAGAGGAAATAAGCCATCAGGGAGAGGGAGGTACAAATGCATCAATGTTGGCTCCAACTTCCTGCGCCTGTCTGTTCTATGGCAGGTAGCAGTGACCTTTCAAGTCAGGGTCCTGACTTACACAACAGAAAGTCAAGTTCAGATCATGCATAATACGTAAGTTTTTCTTAATGAACAGATGAGATGATTTCCCTTCGGGGCCAGAGATTGACTGCAATGAGGCAAACGTCAGAGTTTCGGTGTGAATGTGTGGATCCAGAGAGTCTGTGCTGAGCCCATCCTTTCACAGCCCACAGCCCATTCTCCACACTGAACAGAAAGCGAAGCGCCTGCACTAGTTAGTGGCTGTAGATTCCCTCAGCGAAGGCAGCATTCTGATGGTATGCAAATATTAGAAAATGTATTTGAGGGATGCATAATTTCTGTTTGAATGCAGTTGTAGACACTGTCCAGGTCATTATCTGGTGTTTTTAAACACAGCAAACTGCTATATTAATTTTTTTGTCAGCACAGGGAATAACCAATTAATTTTTATAATTTCTTTTCTTTTCTTTCTTTCTTTCTTTTATTTTTTTTATTTTTTTTTAGGTTTCAGTACTTTATTCAAGATTTATTTTAAGTGATCTCAATTATAGAATTTGGAGGAGGAGAGGAGCTAATATATCCACTAAGTTGTTTTTAAAAATGGAGGGGTGAGGTTATAACAGGAATCAATTTAGATTCCTTGTTATATTTGGTGTGCTCTCACTCACTGGCCCAGCTCAGGGACTAGAGGTTCAGGATCTGTTTCATACTCTGGTACAGTGACAAAAAAGAAAAAGCAAAAAGAAAGCCATACCACAGCACAGGGAAGAATTAAGTCTTCAATGACTGTCTTTATCTTGTTCCTGGTCTTCACCCTGGCATACAAGAAGTAACTATCCACACCTTGAAGACTACTTTTGATTTAAAATGGGCAATTCACATGCTGCAGTGGGAACAAGGCACCTAGCTGAAAACTTTTCAATACCAAGCTTCGGTGCTCACTAAGTCACATTTTTTTTTTCCTGTGGATTTGACACCGATTTATAAAAGGCCTGAACTTGCAGCCTAGCATATCTAGAGGGGCTTCTCCCAAACCCACTTCAACAGCTAAAATAACCTTGTCTGGGGTTTTTCTATACCTCTGAAATAGTAAGACTATAAAACTAAGTCATTAGCCTGGAGGTCTAACATGATAAACAACATTAAAAGATAAACTAAAATCTGATGGCAGCTAATGCTGTAAAATAGTTTTAAATTAATGATTTATAATACTTATTTATGCTTCAAATTCCATTCTTAGATGGACTGAGCTTGTGGCTGCTGGCGTTGACGCTCTTGCCATCCCGCAGAGCTGACAGGAATCTCTTGATCTCTGACTATCCCTGGCTTTCAGGTCTGAGTGTGCTGTAAGCCTATCAGGCTGGAGCTGATCACTCTGATAGAGAAGCGGGCTTTGGGGATGACCTGATACTTGGCTGTTATCTGAAGACTCAGTCTTACTGTTCTCTGCTGTCCCAGTGACACTGACAGCAGTCTCCAACTTCTTTTTCACCTTTTGATAAGCGGAGTCATCAAACTCTGTCAGGTCATTCAGATGAGAGTAAAGTTGAAACCATCTATCTTGTGGCAAACTGTGAAGTTGCTCTGGGTCACTTGAGACTTCAAGGTTGCAAAATTCATCTTGTTCCCAGCCAGCCAGCCCTCATAGCCAAGCACCAGAGTGCCCTGGATCGAGAGCCCAGCGATGTCAAAGTCCATGTCACAGCCCAACTTGTTAGACTCCTTCTCATACCCTGTCTGATTTTAGCACCCCACCCTGCGCACTACTGTATTAGGCAAGAAGAATGAATTAAAGGTTAGCTTCAGTCCAGGCACATGAGCTGGTCTTTCGTGGTGATCTCAGTCCTCAGGGTGATAACTGTATTTCATTTCTCTGTAAATAACTATATTCAATTGAGTTATACTTGGCTTTCAAGATGCTGTTGACTCTGAGTGTTTCTGGGTTGTCTGAGCCTGAGGTGGGAAATCCCAATCCATTCTAGGACTTTGTTTTCAAATCAAGTTTTCTTAAGTCAAATCCACAGCCTTTGGTGAAGACATCCCTGGCAGAGTTGCCAAGATCAGCATATGTGGGAGATACAACCACCTTTGTGGAAGCAGTGAGGTGTGGAAGCAGCAGCAGCTAAGGAGGGGCTGAGCACAGGAAGCAGGTTTATAGTTTTTTCTTATTTAAATATATTCCACATGTACTCAGTCCTCAATTCCTGCCAACTTTGCCTTTCCCTCTTTTCCATTCCTATGCTTGTTGCTCAAGACTAGCTCTTAAACATTTCTTCCTAGACTATTGCGCATAGGCTTGTTATGAGCCTGAACATACCAGCACCAATTTTATTAGAAGTCACAATAGGCTAAGGGTGTTAATGAAGCTCATAATTTCTCCAATAAGACACCTACAGAAATTAATGTGACAAATATTTTTAGCTCTCAATTCATATTTAAATGCCAACTAACTCTTAAAAATATTGTCTTTCACCATCACAGACATAGGGGAGGGGAGAAGGGGGGAAGTGGGAAGGAGGGAAGAATGGGAGGAAACAGGGAAAGGGCTAATAATCGAGATGTAATATGAATAAATTAATAAAATTTAAAAAAAGAAAAAATATCATCTTTCAGGAAGCAGTAAATATTCTAATCTTCTTGTTTGTATTTAGAGTTTAGCTTTCATTCTGAAGGAGACTTAATTGAAAGTGTCATTTATATTTTATATATAGTAGTACTACCATTAAACTAGTGTGTTCAAATACCTAAGATCTGAATCACTTTGTCTCTACATACACACTTGCGAAAAATCCAATGATATCTGTTATTCCTTCCTTCAAGAAGAAAATGAAGAACCTATGAAATATAACATGCAGAAATTTACAGATAACTTACCGCCTATTACCAAGAAAACTTTGGGCTTTGGAAAATTTTAAAGGTATATATTAGTTGAAGAAAATTCAATACTACTTGAGTTTGTTACCACAGTGACAACCTTGAGAAGGTTCTATAACCCTTTTGCTCCAGCTTTACTTAGCATCACATAAGGCTCCATTTATTTTTGGAAGTATTGAAGAAAACGAAAAACAAACTGAAACCTGGAATAGCGAGTAAATGATAATTTCACCTATAGAGGGTGTTGCCTTAAAGGATCTTATTTGATAATGCTTCTATACCACCCTGTCAGCTTATTCAGGTAAAGTATTTATATGTTTAAAACCCATCATATAGATATTATATACATTATTATTTGTAATTATATATATTATTATATAGAGAATCTTAGCCTAGAAGATTTTCTGTAAGAACTAAAGCAGAAAAGGCTTCAGGTGTCGGCAACTTGTCCTCTGAGCTCAATTCTCAGGCCCAAAGCTCTGTCTGTCTTTCTGAGGAGAACTCATTCTATGAGGCTGCAGTTCCTCTGATACCTTAAGCATACAAAGACTCTACAAAAGAAGAGGATTTCAGACCAACATCCCTCATGAACATTGCTGCAAGAATACTGAATAAAATACTCAGAAACAAAATTGAAGAACATATCAAAAACATCATCCACCATGATCAAAGAGGAATCATCCCAAGGACGCAGGGATGTTTCAATATATGAAAATCCATCCACACAAGCCACCACATAAAAAACACAAGATCACCTCATTAGATACTGAAAAATCCCTTGACAAAACCCAACACACCTTCACATTAAAGGTCCTGGAGAGATCAGGGATACAAGGTACATACCTAAACACTATAAAGGCAATTTATAGAAACTCAATAGACAATATCAAATTAAATGGAGAAAAAATGTAAAGAAATTTTACTAAAATTAAGAATGAGATAAGACTGCTCACTCTCTCCATATCTATTCCATATAGTACTTTAAGTTCTAGCTAGAGCAATAAGACAATTAAGGAGATCAAGAAGGTACAAATCAGAAAGTTATAATACCACTATTTGCAGAGTATATATAAATTACCCACAAAATTTTACCAGAGAACTCCTATAGCTGATAAACTATCGGGCCCATGGACAATGAAACAAATAATATAAAGTTTCTTGGTGTACCTCTAGCTAAGGAAGTGAAAGTCCTGTATGACAAGAACTTTATGTCTCTGAAGAAAAAAATGAAGAAGAAGAAAAGATGGACAGATCTCCCATGTTCATGGATCAGTAGGATTCACATAGTAAAAATAGCTATCTTAACCAAAGCAATCTACAGAATCAATGCAATTCCCATATAAATTCCAACACAATTATTTTCAGATCTTGAAAGAACAATTCTTGACTTTATATGAAAACACAAAAAGGCCCATAATAGCTAAAATTATCCAGTACAATAAAAAGTCTGAAGGTATCATCATCTCTAATTTCAAGCTTCACTACAAAGCAATAGTAATAAAATCCCACATGGTATTGGCATAAAAACAGACAAGTTGATGAATGGAATAGAATGGAAGACATAGAAATAAACCTACACACTTATAGACACTGGATTTTTAAACAAAGAGCTAAAACTATACAGTAGAAGAAAGCATGTTCAACAACTAGTGTTGGTCTAACTGGATATCTGTATGTAAAAGAATGCAAATAAATTCACATTTATCACCCTGCACTAAACTCAAGTCCAAGTGAATCAAAGACCAAATATTTTAAATCTTATCAAAGAGAAAGTGGGGAATAACCCTGAACTCATTGGTACAGGAGACAACTTCCTGAACAGAACACCAACAGCTCAGGCTCTAAGATGAACAATTAATAAATGGGATCTCATGAAACTAAAAAGCTTTTGCAAGACAAAGGACACTGTTAACAGAACAAAACGACAGCCTACAGGTTGAGAAATGTTCTTCACCAACCCTACATCTGACAGAGGGTTAATATCCAAAATATATAATTAATACAAGAAAATAGACATCAACAAACCAAATAATCCAATTAAAATGGAGTACAGAGCTAAACAGATTTCTCAATAGAGGAATTTTAATGGCCAAGAAGCACTTCAAGAAATGTTCATTGTCCTTAGTCATCAGGAAAGGGCAAATCAAATTGACTCTGAGATTCCATCCTAAACCTATCAAAATGGCTAAGGTTAAAAACTCAAGTGACAGCACATGTTGGTGAGGATGTGGAGAAACAGAGCACTCCTGCACTGTTGGTGAGAGTCCAAACCTGTATAAACACTCTGGAAATCACTTTGGCAGTTTCTCAGAAAATTGGGAATAGCTCTACCGCTAGACCTATTTATACCACCCATGGGTTTATAACCAAAAATGTTTCACCATACTACAAGGACACTTGCTCACTATGTTCATAGCAGCTTTATTTCTAATATTCAGAAACTGGAAACAACCTAGATGTCCCTCAACCAAAGAATGGATGAAGAAAATGTGCTACATTTACACTACTCAACTATTAAAAACACAATGAAATGACAAAATCACTGATTTACAGGCAAATCAATAGAACTAGAAAAGATCACCCTGAGTGAGGTAACCCAGATCCATAAAGACAAACATGGCATGTACTCACTTAAATTGGATATTATCCATATAGTATAGGACAACCACACTACAATCCACAACCCAAACAAGCTAAGTAACAGGGAAGGCCTAAGTGAGAATGCTTGTTTCTCATTCAGAAGAAAAAGTAAAATAGATTTTGGTGGTGGATGGAAGAAGGAAACTCGGGTGGGAAAGCAGGTGAGGAGGGGGAACAAGAGGGATCAAGTGTGGGGAGTGCTGAGGTAGAGAGAACTGGGAAAGAAAGAAATTGGGGTTTAGGGTAGGTATTCCTGGAAGGGGCCAGAAATCTAGGACTAGGAAAACTCTCAAGAATGTGTGAGGGTGACCAAGCTAAGACCCTTAGCAACAAGAGATAGAGAAACTAAAGTAGTCACTTGCTTTAAGCACGCAAGGCTTCCAATGGAGAGACGGGGATACCAACCCATCCACAAAACCTGGACCCAAGTTTGTCCTGCCTACAAGAGGGGCAGGGATATAGAAGGAGCAGAAAGTGAGGGAATGGCCAACCAATGACTGGCCCAACTTGAGACGTACTTCATGAGAGAAAGCCCACCCTCGACAATATTAATGATACCATACTTGAAGACAGGAGTCTAGCAAAACTGTCATCTCAGAAGCTTCACCCAAGCAGCTGGTGGAAACAAATATAGAGATCCACATTCAAACACTAGGCTGAGGTAGGGGAATCTTGTGGAAGAAGAGGAGGAAGGATTGAATGAGCCAGAGATGTCAAGAACGCTACAAGAAAACCTACAAAATAAACTAAAGTGGGCCTATAGGGGTTCACAGAGACTGAGGCACCAGAGTATGCGTGGGTCAGACAGTTATACAGCTTCATATTTATGTGAGTCCCCTAACAACTGAATCAGTGGTTGTCTATGACTGTGTTGCCCACCTTTGCATCCTTTTCCTCTAACTTAGATGCCTGGTCTAGCCTCTATAGGAGAAGATGTACCTAGTCCTACTGCAACTTGATATGCCAAGTCAGGTTGATATTTGTAGGATGCCTCCCCTTCTCTGGGGAGAAAAGGAGCGTGGATGGGTAGAGAGGAAGTGTGAGGGATGGACTGGGAAGAGACAAGGAGGAGAAACAGTGATAGGTACACAAATTAATTAGTTAATTGAGAAAAAGAACTACAACAGATATTGTCAATATATGTCATAGGGATATTGTGCATATATGTGTCCATGCATTTTCAATTTAATATCGCAAAGAAAATTCATCATGAGTCTAAGACTTTAATTTACCATTGATATTGACAAGTTGCACAACTGCATCTATTTGAATGTATACAAATGAGGAAAGAGTGAAAGTAAGATAATTCTATCAAGTTCACATTATAGGAGGAAGAATGTCAGGTATTCTGCCATTGGTTGTAGGTGCACAACAGCTAAAGATATTTATTATGGGCAAGGCACTTGCATCATTAGAGATTCTTTGCTCTGAAGCATAATGTTCAAAATATACTTTTCTTGTACTTTCAGAAAATGAATTTTAAGAATAATTTAATAAGCTATTTTTAATCCTTAGACAAGCAATGTCTATATTGGCTTCTTGACCCATTATCGTTTTTTAAATCTCTCAAATTGAATAATAGATAAAGATTCTGAGTAATTATTTCTTTCTAAAGGAGAAGTCCACATAGTTCTTTTCTCTGCATTTTTCATATGATAATCAAAACTAGCCTATGAAAGTGGGTGAGTTATAGTTTGATATAAATGGCCTCTATTAGCTCAGATTATTAGATATGATGTCTCTAGCTAGTGGCATTGTTTGGAGAGTCGTGGAACCTTTAGGAGCTAGAGTATTACTGGAGGAACTGTGTCAACTGGGAGCAGATCTTGAGTATTTTGTAGTACAGACATAATTTTTGTCTGGTTTTTGCTTCCTGTTGCACTGAAATGAGGACATGACTCTACACCCTCAGATCATCAGTCAAATAATGCCTTCATTTCACTGGTATGGTGGCACATGTTTTTATTCCCAGGACTTGGGAGGCAGAATACGTGGATCTTCATGAGTTCAAGGCCAGCCTGGTCTACAAAGGCAGTCCAGGACAGCTAGAGAAACCGTGTCTAGAGAAACAGAGCAAAACAAAACAAAAAAAGGCTTCTTTTCCTAGGTTGCTTCTTGAGGCTATTGGTCATAGCCTCATATAAAGTCACATAGCAAATGTCTGTATCAATCTTTGGGGCTTTTGCTCTGACTATCTAATGTGTGGGTGTTAGAATTTTGCACCTTGTTGTCAGGAGGGAAGTGGAACAGTTTGGAGCTTCGGGTTAGCAAAGCCCTAGAATGTTGTAGGTGGAACTAACTGGGGCATTCTGGTGGGAATTCGGGGGATGAGAGTACTGAAAGAAACACATGCAGGGAGATGGTGCTGAAGGGGATTCAGAGTGAACAGGGGTAGCAATTGTGAAAGAGATGTATGAAATGAAAGATAACTAATCTGATTGATATTTCTCAAAAATAATTCTTTGGAAATTTTTGGGACTGCCCCCATGTGCGTGCCAGAAAGGGCAGAAGTGGAATACCTGATAACATATTTTTTTCCTTCTTTGTCAAAGTAAGAGCTTTGGGAAGGGCGGGGAATGTTTGCCTTCCAGGTAAGGGTGACCATTCGGCAGCCTCATGATGGTGTCCTTCCATACGCTTTCTCCTTGTACTTATACACATCTGAGTAAATGTGAAGGAACAAAATCAATTCAAATCTAAAGCAACAGAGTCCAAGTCCTAGGATTCCTAAAAATATGTGCATTTAGGATTTTAGGCATTTTAGCCATAGAAGTTGTTGATTAGCTTCCCTATATGACCACAATTTTTATTACAAATTTCCATTATGTTCTTCTAACATATAATCACCTCATGTCAACAACGGCTCTTTAAACAACTGTTCCTCTTTAAAGCAGAAATGGTCCCTTGTATTAGTTTCCTAAGAATTATTTTTGGGAAATATCAGTTCAATTAATTGTCTTTAGTGGAAGTGATGTGGCTGAAACCTCAGCTACAACTTGAAAAATCCACATACCATGTTGAGCCTATTTCATTTACAAGAAAAACAATAAAGGATGCATTGTAATTAAGTCTAAGTAAGGACTTGATGTTCTTTACAGGAATGCAGTCTCTCCTACATGAAGACTTTTTCTTACTGAAGATAAATATTTTGCTGAATAACATTTTTTAAAAAAAAATAGTGTATATGAATCATACAGGATAATGGACTTTATTGTGACATTTTCATACAATCATATAAAAATTTTATTGTATTCACTTAATGGATACTAATATATAGTAGATTATGAAGTTATATAGGACATTTGTAATTCAAAGTTCCAGAAAAAATCATGAGTTAACGTGCATTTTATTTTACAGACAATATGAAATTGCTTGGGTCATTTGTACATGGGACAGTTGTAATCTGACTTATATTTTAGAAGAGTATTTGGACTGGTGCTGATGCAGACAGGGGTCAGAACAGCGTCAGCCAACAGAATACAGATGAGTGGAACAACCTGGCATTGACACCTCATCTAAATAATCAGGAAAGCAAGTGACTGTCTGAGGATGTGGCAACTTGCTAAGATTATAGATGTGGCATTTAATCAGCTCCAGCCAGCTGTCTTCCCGGAATATAAATCCAGACTCTAGTCTTGCCAGAGTTTTGGATTTAGGAGAAAGATACAAATCTTTAAATTTTCAAATCTTGACAACTTCTGAAAATCATTTTTAAAACCAGCGTGACAGCCAAAAATAAATCTCAGGGCTAGATTTAACCTAAGAGTCACCAGTTTGCACACTCAGAGTTGAATTTATATCTTCAGGGATTGGTCCCTTTCCTTTACCAGAGGAAGACTGGAAACCAATTTATAGAAAAATTTCTGTGTTCTATTTTGCTAGTTGGTATATTTTGATTAAATTGTGTGCGTTCTTTCTTTGTGATCCTAATTTTTAAATTTTGACTTACTGGCCTTGTGTGCATGGATGTGTTTGGCACATGGTTGTGGGGGTGTATGCGTCACAGTGTGTATGTTCAGGTCAGAAGACAATGCTGAGAAATTGGTTCTTTCCTGCAACCTTCATAGTAATTTCAGGAGTTAAACTCAGACAAGCAGACAAGTCCACCAATGCCACTGAGCCTTAAGCAGCCCCAGCACTTTGCCCTCTCACTGGGTGTATATCACATCAGGTACCAGTTAATCAGTATTCTATTTCACTTGCTAATGAAATTGTTATTAAATATCACGCACAAGGTTATCCATTCCCACTCAATGCTACCTCAACAATAAGCCTAAGCAGAGATTAAAGAGCATACAGATAAGTTTCCCAATCCATCCTAACCAGTAGAAGGTGAGACACTAGAGTAGAGAAATCAATGGCTTATCAACAGACGATGACAAGTTGAGAAATATGACTGGGTAAAATATTTCTACTTTAACTCTCTGTTCTATTTCTATAAGAAATCCAGAAAATACTGGTCAAGTCATTGTAGGGAAACTGTTAGCATATGGAAGCAGCACTGATTTCATTCTTTTTTTTTTTTTTTTTTTTTTTTTTTTTTTTTTTAACGAAAACACAGCCAGGGGACTCAGTCTTCAGAAAGACACAACTCTCTGTCTCATGATGGATTAGTTATGAACAAAGGCAAGCTGGACGTCTTTTCTCTGTCTGTCAAGTGTTTCACATGGCAGATCTAATACTTAATCTAATAATAGAGGTGGCCACAAAGCATGCTGCATCAACTTGATCAAACAATGTGGCTAAAGGCTTATGCAGACCATATTACTTTCAATGGCACATTTCTACCTCTGAGATAAATAATTCATTTTTGTAAAACCCCAACCTTCTGTTCAACACCCCAAGTCACACGTGATTCATTTCATTCTATCACATAGTTCATGTATATTTAACAAGGTAATGCCTTTGGCACTAATTGAAAATTTTACCATTGGTTTACTCCCAGTTCCCATCCTAATCCAAACCCTCATATTTTGTGTAGAAAACTGCTATATACTTCTTGGGTTTCATGTTTCCCTCCCTATGTTGCATTTTCATAGAAAGTTACTGATGAATTTAATGCATAAACTACTTCATACTGTTGCCATTCCCAAAATGCAAACAACATGACAGTGGTTTACTACTAAGAACTGAAAAAAAATCCCCCATACTTTATGTTGCTCTGAAGACTCTATATGACTAGGTCCTAACAAAACTCTCTGGCCTCATTTTCTACGTTATGTCTCTTGGTCACAATGCTGTAGTCAATCAACAGTTTACTGTTTCTCAACATGCCCAGCTCATGGCAGCTCTAACTTAGCAGTTGCGATTCTCTTCCTTAGATCTTCTCTCCATTTCTCATGGTTTCATGACTCATCTCCCTTCCCTTAAGTCAGGCTCATCTATCACCTGTCCACAGGTCTTTCTTGGCCTTCTCTGGTGATATATTCTGGTTACTTCCATGACCTGATTGTTTTACAGTCAGAGTGAATGATTTTTTGCTTCAGTAGCTATTTTTCCTTAACCGTATTGCAAGGGACTTAAAGACCTTATGTGCCTTCATTTCTAACATAGCTCCTAGGGAATTTTCAGTTCATTATGTGTAGACTTTTAAATACTATTTTCTTGGGTAAGATCTATCATCAGTACAACTCAAATTGTTTCAAGCATTCCACCATGTTATCTACTACACACAGTGGGTGCAACAGATAATTTGTGACTATAGAGAAATGCAAAACTTACTGCCAGTGTTCCTTTTCTTAGAGGTCTACACAGTGAACTTAAACTAGAGAAGAACAGAATAGACAGAAACAAGTTAGTATGACAGTTTAGAAGACAAAATGAAAAGCAAGTTTCTTGAGTCTTCTAGGCTGCAGGGTTTATTCTGTGACTAAACATTTTGCTGCATTTTGTAAAAACCTAAATTTAGTTACATAGCTCATTCCATTCAGCTGACTTAATGATAACCGGTATTAAATTATGCTTCTTAATTTAGTCCCCTTTCTCCAAAACATATCCCAATATTTTTATTTTAATTAGCTGTGCTCTCTATATTTCTGCTGCCCACCTATGAAACAACTTTGATTTAGGATTTAGCACAGCAATGTGGGTAGCGACTGTCAAGAAGTTGTCTATTCTTCTAGAATTGTGGCTCCCAACTTGGCTAATGCTGTAACTCACTCTTTTAACACAATTCTTCATGTTGTGATAACCACCAACCATAAAATACTTTTCATTGTTACTTCATAACTAATGTTGCTATTGTTATGAATCATCATTTGAATATCTGCTATGCATGATATCTGATACGTGACCTACAAAGGGGTTGCTACCTACATGCTGAGAACTGCTATTGTGGGATATTTTGATTTTTTTCATTTACATATAAACCCACTGTTTGTTTTCTGCCCGAAATCCTATATAGGCCTGGCTAACCTGAAACTTACTTTCATTTTGTGTGGCCTCTTTCAAAAATTGCTTTCACTTCTCTGTCCTAAAGTTAACTTTATTGTTTACTATGACAAATTGCATGACGGTTACTACATTTGGAAATTGTCCCTCAGAATGTTTCCTGTCCCATCAAAGATGTACAACTTAATCTGCATTTGAACCTGTGAACTTTGCCTTTCTTCTGATCACAATGCAAATGTTGCCTCCACCAGATCTAGACCTATTAACATCATTGTATGAAGTGTCCAGTGCTAATTTGGCCACTCTGGTGATTCTTACTTTAACATATACATTTACATTATTCCACATGCATACAATAAACTACTTATAGCAAGGATAACTGTGACATAATCTTAAATTGTTAGTCAGATTCTGTCCAACTTGCCTTTAATTTCTGGATGGGCATAAAAATGTGATTTAATGTACATGACCATGACTTTATCAACTAACATTTAACTGGTATAACTTATTTATCTTAGGTGCTACAGATAAATATGATTCTATAGAAAGATAAGGTCGGATAGTTAGATAAGGTCTTCAAAAACCTCAGAGAAATACAGAATATGGCATTTAAAATTGTTTTTACTATTTTAAAGATTCACTGACAGTGAGACAGGTTAATTCCTTGTAACACCCAGCCTACCTCAAAGAGAATGATGAGCATCAGAGAACCTCCTTATGAAGATGGCTTCAAATGTGGCAAACAACCCACTGGAAAAAATGTTTTCATTTCTACCACAGACAGAATTCTGCCTTAAAAAAGGGCAAGCTTGGATGCAGGCAGAGTCGACAAACTCTGCCAAGACAGGGTAAGCAAATCCTCAATAGTTCCTGCCTCACAAATATGTCTGTCAGATATATTGGGCCAGAAAGCTGAAGATGATGCTCCATCATTACAGAGTTTTGGGTGACTGTTCAGGTAAACTGTCTCTGTCATCTTTTCATTTGGAAAGCTGCACTCCCAGCATTCTCAGGTAATCAAGTTTATTCCTTCTCAAGTCTCTAATGGAGTTGAAGACCAGGTAGCCTAGTTTTACAATGAAGCTTAATTATTTAGAGGTTAAGATGCTTTTAGGTCCAGATAGATGTTTTAAGTTGATAATGACAAGATGAGATAGAGATTGAACTACATTCAGAATTTTAGATGCACCAAGATAGGAAAGAGACTGCCAAATACAAATAGCCAAAACACTAAGAATGTATAATTTATATAATTCCTGATTGAGTCATGCTTCTTCCTGCTATAGGTAGTTTATTGTATATATGTGTAGTAATATAAATGTCTATGTAAAAATAGTTAATTAATAAAAAATAAAAACAAAGCAATTTAATAGCACTCATCTTAAATAACATCCTCACCCTAAGCACAGCTGTAACTTGAAGATTCTGATTCCTTCTGTCCTGGATGTGAAGTGCTCCTCAAAAGCCCACATGCTAACAGCCTGGTCACCAGCCTGAGATACCAATGTGCTGGAAACTGTGGAGATAGGACACACTTGAAAGGAGTTAGTTCACAAGCGGGTGCTCTTCAAAGGGACTTGGATATGTCCACCCCATTCTCCTTCTTTCTTTCCCCCTTCCTTTTCCTCCTTTTCTCTTAGAATCCCTCTGTCCTCCCTCATCTGTACCTGTCTCCCTCCCCACTTTTTCTTTCTCCTGATCCCCCTTCTCCTTCCTGGCCCTGATAAGGTGATCAGTTTCCTTTGTTATGTGCACATCTGCCATGGTTCTTTAGAATAGTTCCAATCAAATATGGAATAAAAATTCTGATACCAGGAACAAAAGTAAGCCTTAAAAAAAAAATAAGATGGCTCTTTCAGGCATTTTGTCATAGTGTAGACAAAACGGAGAACATGCCTTCACTAATAAGACAGTCTGAAGCATTGCCTACAGTCAGATCCAATGCTTTAAATCAAGTCTCACTCCCAGTATTGTTTTTTTAGTACAGATAACACCAGCCTCATGAAACACAGTGTTTAGTATTTAAAATATATAATTAATTTATTAGCATGTAATTGACATATCATAAAATTTACCAAAGTTAGTATTTCAGTAGATCTCAAAATTAGTATTCAGTATTTTCACAAACATTGTCACAGAAACTTTAAACACTTTCATAACTTCAAAAAGAAACCCACACCCAGCCAGTTTTCATTCATTGTGCCTTCCATTTTGTCCCCCACCATTTAGCCAAGTGCCACTTTTAGTGTTTCTGATTAGTCTATCCTGGATAGTTCAAAGACTGTAATAATAATAACAAAAGGTCCTTTATCACTATTTTCTTCCATAAAACATAATATTTTAAAATATTATCCATGTAGTATTTTTATGTAACTCCAAAAATTATTCATTGTATAGAAATACTTTATTTATTAATTCATTCCTCAGCAAATGGGCATTGATGTTGATCCAACCCTGGTTATTATGAGCACTTATGTATACATTATTTCAGGGAGATAAATTGCTCATTTGTTGGATATACCTAGGAATGAAATCGATAGGCCATATGGTAATATGTTTATCCAGAGAAGCAAGCAGTGTTTTCAAATGGTGGCAGCCCAGTGTGGTGGCACATGCCTTTAATCTTAGCACTTGGAAAGCATAGGTAGGCAGATCACTGTGAGTTTGAACCAGCATGGTCTACAAAATGAGTCCAAGGTAGCCAAGGCTACACAGAGAAACCCTGTGTCAAGATAAAAAATCAAATGGTGGTTGTTTAATTTTTCAAATACCTACATCTTCATCCTGTGGTTGCTCTCTTTTTATACCAGCTTTCTGAATAGAATCAAGTAGGCATTCATTGTAGCTTTTATATGCATGGTTCTGATAGATACATTATTGTTTTGTGATTTAAAAGATTCCTGTAAACAGTCTACCTGGATGTTTACCACTCTACCAATTCTCAGTTTCACAAACCACCATGCCTCTGTTGTATTCTGTTAGTCAAAGATTGCAGTGACAGTACACTATATTCAAAGCACTGATTCTCGGACTTGAAGTCATTGAAAATCATCGCATGACCTTTAGAACTATGGTGAATAAGAACACTGATGTTGATAAGAGGCATTTGGTTGTTACATTGAAAGTGTAGCTCATACTGTCAATACAGTGAGATTACTCCTACACCTTAGTGCTGTGTATATACTTTGTACTCCTGTGCAAACACACTTGACATAGAACGCAAGAATAGACCCTAATATAAACACTGTCTTTGAGTGATAAGGATGTGTCAATAGAAGTTCATCCATTACAGTAAGTGTGTCACTCAGTTTAGATGTCGTAACAGGGAGTCATGCGTGTTTGTATGTAGAAAGTATACAGAATTGTGTAGTTTTCATTCACTTTTCTATGAACCTAAAATACCACTAAGATAAAATCACATAAAAAAGAAAACAATACTCTAAAACTTCTGCTGTTTTGTAAACTGCATTTTCTTGGTGTCTGTTTTTAATTTCTCTTTCACCCAAACTTGAAATGTTTTGTCTATAATCATTTTTAAGTGATTTGGTCCTTGTCCTTAAATGCCATATATATTCTTATTGTTCCTACTCTTTTATTTCCACCATGATTTTTTTACCTACTTGTATTTTCAGGAAATTTAAACTTTGAATTTATTTCCAAATTAAAAATTTATAGAAGCATCACCATAATTCAGTTTCCACCCCTCTTCTCATTTAACTAACCTACACTTTCATCTACCTGTTCAAGATCAAAGCCTAACAGCTATTTGTCTATATTTCTTCCCTTTCCATAACCACATCTGACAAACCAGTCAGCTTCACCTTGAAGACACCATCTAAATAGAAACCCATTCATCTGTTGCTTCCTCTCTGTCACCAGCATACCCACTGACTTTGCAATAGAAACCCATTCATCTGTCGCTTCCTCTCTGTCACCAGCGTACCCACTGACCTTGCAACACAACACTTATATTCTTAATTATACTCCAGCCACATGTATAGCTGTCTACACAAAAATCACTACAAGCCTTTTAAACTTAAATTGGATTCTACAACATTCAAGAAAAAAAACAATCTTTCAATTAGTGTTTCTTAGACTCTGGAATAAAGATATAGGGAATGTTAAATGTGGATGGCATCTGACCACTTAGGTGCCTAGAGATAAAATATCTTGAGTTTATAATATTGGGTTAATGGATAGATATGGACACAGTTTAATTATTATTTCATGTGTGTTATTGAATAAGTCTATTATTTAGGGTAGTGAAAGAACAATTATAATATCTTATATAAGTCACTATGCCCTTTGAGGTATGATGCAGTTCATTAATTTAATAAAATAGTAGATGAGATACTGAAGCAACTAGATAAAGATCTGCATAAAAGGAACAGTAATATAACTTACTGAGGTTGCTGATCTGAACAGGTGGCTAGCCATTTCTGCTGCAGTTAACTTTCCCAGTGATTAAGGTACATGAAGATAAGATGATCCCTTGCCACATCAGCTCTGAAATCATGGGAGTAACCTCCAGTGATGTGCAACAAGTGTAAACATGACTTTTAGAAGATATTTACTGGAAATTTCTGACTGCTGCTGCCAGGAAGCCTTTGGCGCTATAAGTACCATGTTTTGGTCCTAAGGAAAGTTGCCAGATGGTGAGTAAACAGTAAGTAAAGAACCATTCTGTTTATACCAGAGTAAGAACAGTAAAAGCAGAAGTGCCTTTTAGCTTTTAGACCCAATAATTATTAGACAAGTAATCAAGAAAAAGAACTTGTGTCCTTGAAAGTGATAATTATATACACAAACGGGCCTTCTGGGTTCTGTACAACTGTGATTCATGGTTCAAGATAGATATCAGCACATCCCAAATCTCTACTAATACAGAGAAATCTTAGACACAATGACACTTGCTAGCTTTGTTATGCCTTTGAGATGTAGCACAGGTCTTCCAAGGACAGCCTAAGCAGCCAAGAGAAGAGAAGACAAGACAAGAAAAGAGAAAAGAAGACAAGACAAGAAAAGAGAAGAAAGGAAGTTTATAAAAAATATCATAGGCACAGAGAAAGATAATCGAATGACAATTATTAAAATGGGGATAAAAGTTGTAATCATTTATCTGCTAGAAAAATAAATTCATATTGGTAACTTGTCAGTCTGTCAGTGGCAATAAATTGTATTCATACAGGTGCGGCACATTCAAGTTTATAGGCACCAAGGAAGAGCAGAATAGATTTCTAGGTATGGTCTTGTATGTGGCACTGGCAGACAAAGTGAAGGATGGAGATACTTGGCCCTTGTGAAATCCCCCACTCAGTGTAATAAGGTGCTTCCTGCCCCTGTCGCCGTGTGGTGAGCCGATTGTTTTGACACTCTGAGAACTTAGTAGATTTCTGAAAGTTGATGGGATAAAAACTGTTTTGGGTCAAGTTCACCCAGGAAAGTTTGTTTCTGTTCTTTGCTTTATAAACCTTGTTTGGTTGTAGTTAAAACTGATACTGAATTTCACAGTTTAAGAGCATAATTTGATCTGCTTTGATATTAAGTCTAGAACTTTGAAACTATTCCGATAGTTAAGGTGACCAATATTTCTACAACCCCACCCACATTGTCTGTGCCTTCCATTCCTCTGCCTATATTCTTGAAATAATAACCTACTTTCTGTCACTGTAGATTACTTTTACTTTCAAAAATTCTAGCCTAATGCTTGTCTAATTTCAAGTATCAAGACCGTATGGATGTCCCTTTTCAGGATTAGTTGACTTACGCTGTTACTTGAGAGGTCAAGATCCCCAAGATTAGTCAATAGGAGCAATTTTTGTCAGATGATTTATATATTAAGCTAATTTTAAAAGACATCCAAACATAACACAAGGGGCAGCATAAGACAATGACATATTGGAGGTAAATCCTGAGCTGAGGATGATAGGTACTACAGAGTGAGGCAGAGACTCTGTCGTGAGAACCCCTGCCTCTTCACACCTCCTCCTCTCTCTTGATCTCTCTCTTTCTCTCTCTGTGGTAGCTTCTATCACAGAGTAAATGCTATATACTGGCTATATACATATACTAGAAAAACTACTACCCTTTAAACCCTTAAAACCAAGTGTTTGAAAGTTATCACTTCCATTTTACACAGTTTGCTCGAAGCAATATAGACTTTTCAAACCAAATGGACATATTCTACCATTGAGTAACGTTTGGCAACCTTGGGAAAGTTATGTAACTTGTGTGGACCTATTTCCTTATTGCACACTGGAAGCAGAAATAATAAGACATAGGAAACACTCTTGGAGAGTTTATTATGATGTGCCATTTATGTGGCTGATGGGCTGTCTGAACTGTCTCATTTAAGACCCCCACATCTTACAAAGAGCTTTTAGGCAAATTATTTCTCCCCAGATCTGCGACAATATAATGTACTAAATATCCTTGAGCTTCAGCTTCTTTCTGCCATAACCCATCTCTAAGCCTGCTTTTATATGTATTGATCAATCTACATACATTTAATCTCAGGTCTTGGCTTGCAAAGAGGGATGGATTAAATCTACCCCAGAAGACACATGAAAAGCATTTCCCACTGAGTCTGGCACTTTTTATGTTTTCTTTTCTTTTTTTTTATTATTAATTTATTAAAATTACATCTCAGTTGTTAGCCCATCCCTTGTATTCTCCCATTCCTCCCTCCCTCCCGCTTCCCCCCCCCCCCTTCCCCTCCCCTATGTCTGTGACTGAGGGAGACCTCCTCCCCCTGTATATGCTCATAGGGTATTGAGTCTTTTCTTGATGACCTATTATCCTTCCTCTGAGTGCCACGAGGCGTCTCCATCCAAGGGACATGGTCAAATATGGGGCACCAGAGTTTGGGAGAAAGTCAGATCTCCTTCTCCACTTAACGGTGGAGAATGTCCTGTCCATCAGCTAGTCTGGGTAGGGGTTCGAAGTTTACTGCCTATATTTTCCTTGACTGGTGCCATAGTTTGAGGAGGACCCCAGGGCCTAGACCCACCTGTAGTTTTCCAGGACTCTCTGGATCCTTCTATTTCCTCATTCTCACAGGCTTCTCACACCTAAAGTCTCAATAGGATGTCCTCCCCTCTGACCCACTTTCCTGGTAGGTAAAGTTTTCCATGGACTAGTGTCTTGATATAAGTGAATATATACCATTTAACTCTTTTTGCTTCTGGGTGAACTCACTCATTATGATAATTTCTAGTTCAATCCATTTGTCTACAAATTTCGGAAATTCCTTGTTTTTAATAGCTGAGTAGTATTCCATAGTGTAAATGTACCACAGTTTCTTTATCCATTCTTCTACTGAGGGACACTTAGGCTATTTCCATGTTCTGGCTATTATGAATAAGGCAGCTATGAACATGGTTGAGCATATGTCCCTGTTGTGTGGTAGTGCATCTTCTGGGTATATTCCAAGGAGTGGAATAGCTGGGTCTAGTGAATCGTTTTCATTTCAGCTTTGAAACTATTCTCCAGCTTAATATTAGGAGTGGCCTTACATGCTAACAATCTAGCCCAATAAGAAACCAGTCAATAAGGATGAGCCAGCAGTTCACAGAGAGCCTGGTGATGGGCTTTTATAGCTGCTATTCTATAGTAGCAAAAATTGTAAAGGGTATAGTATAAACTCTGTTTTAATTTAGTATTTATTTAAGACCCTTAGAAAATTAAATCACAAAACAAATGCTTGCTAAGCAGAGTATTTAATTGTAATATTCTAGGTTAAATTACCTAAACATGTTTTCCAGTTAGAAAGTGAAGATATAGCCTATTTTACATTCTTTCTGGCTTACATTCTAATAGTAGTAAAGCTAATAAAAGCAGTGTTCTCTATGTGCCAGCTGTTTGGAGAAACAGAAGGAGATCGTGCATTTTGCATTTAGTTTCAGGCAACGCACTTTTGAGTGCAGAACACATAATCTGATACATGAGACTTTTAATGGCATCTAATATTTCTTGGCTGTGAACTTGGGTGGACAATAAATGACTTTCTTTTCTATGCTTCCTAATTTAAGAGGAAACTGTTAAGACAATCGTGACAATGATTATCCATCCCATATCCTTGATATAGAATTCCGTATTTCCATTAGGAAGACATATGGAAGACAATTACGATTTTCTATGGTAATTATTCGATATTGGATGCTGAAGAGCTTTCAATTTCATTACAATGTCTAAATTGAAGAGGAAGAAAAGAGGCAGAATATCTAGACATCAACATTCTCCTGCAGAAGATCTTCTGAGGAGTTGTCCAAAAATACATGTAGTTGAGTTCAGGGCATATGATGTATACCTGCAACCCCGAATATTCCCATGGCCTCCCTGGAATATCTGTTTGGTCTGTTCCAGTGAGGACTGTTGGCACATCTTTCTAGGAGAATGAAAGTGTGGGGTTCCTTGTGGTGTTGCTTGGCATTCATGCACATTGGACACAGACTAGGTTCCTGTTTCCCACTTGTAAACAAAGTATTTCATATGATTTGGATGCATTGCCTGGCTTCTGATTAGCTTTATAAACAAAAAAGACACGGAACCATAGTTACATAGTTAATACACGAAAGAACTTCAGGCCTAACTAAATATAACGAAATAAAATGAAACATTTGCTGAAATTTCTGAGAGAGGGATTGGCATTCCTTTCATTGGCTCTAAAAACTAAGAGAATATAAACATTAAACCCGTTACTGCTACTTGCCACCAGGCATAGACCAGTGTTATTTACAGACCATGCACTTAAAAACTTTTAGTTTTGAACTTGGCCTTTCTGACACTTGTGCTAGTATTCATTATGATTCATTACTTAAGCCTGTTTCAGTAGAAAATTGTTACTTATGACCTTGTTATTTCAAATAATGAAGATCCAAAAAGGACCATGCCTCTTTTAATTTTTCCTTCTTAGTACATGCCTCTGCCACCAATAGAACCAGCTTTGGGCAGAAAGTCATACAAGAATGATGTGCTCATCTCTACAGTCAATGTAATTATGCATTAATGTAGACTCAGAGTTCCCTCTCCATTCTTTTTTCTCTGAGGATCAAACCCAGGCCAGTGTGCATGGCAGGCTAGTTTCCTATGACTGAGCTACAAGCTCAAATCAGTTTACACAGACTGAGTGAGAGGCTCATCAGAAAAGCTCTGTAGTGATTTGGGTATTCAAGTAAAGATAAGGTAGATGTCTTGCCTTATCCAAGACTCTCTAGAGAAACAAAATAATATAATAACTATATATAATTATTGATTTTTAGTAAAAACTTATTATATCTGTTAACTTCAAAATAGTAACAGCTGAACCGCACTGAAAGGCTGAGAACCAAGTAGTTACTCAGTCTGTGGTGCTGGGTGACTCAGCAGCCTCAATGTGGCTCAGAAAACCCAGTGAGTTCCTGAACATCTGCTGGGCTTTAGTTAATGAAAAATATTTGGAGACTCTAATTCTGATCTCAGAAGAGAGTCATCATCATCATCATCATCATCATCATCATCAGCAGCAGCAGCAGCAGCAGCAACATGGTAGATGAACTTGGCAGCAAAGGAAGGCAGAATGAACAAGAGGTGAATCAACTTCCTCCTGCTACAACGGTTTTCATTTGGGCTGCTACCACAAAATGTTTTCCACCTTTAGGTGGGTTTTTCTTCTTCCCACATCAATTAGGGCAAGCAGGATAATTCCTTTACAGAAGCTCCCTACTGAGGTAGCATGATGCAAGTTAGCACTGAATGCAATCATCGCACTTGTATAATAGCCTTCTTCTTCCCTCCCAAGTGTAATTTCTCCTCTCTACCTTCCTCCTTCACTCTGTCTCATACACACACATACTAAGCACACATAGACACACACAGACACACAGGCACACACACACACACACACACACGGGGGTGGAGAGAAATAATACTCTGACATAGTATAGTCTTTGTCCACACTAATTTTTTTCCCTAAAGTTTTTATTGGGCACAAATTTTCCTTGCTGAAATGAAAAGCCTTTGTCTTTAGCAGGAAAAACAATTTCATTCCATTTCTCCAACTTTCCTTTCCATACTCATTATATGCTCATTAAAGTATCCCAAAGGCCATATCAAAATCTTCTAAAGAGATTGTGGGGAAAACCCAGAGTTGTGCTGTGCATGAATGAGGAAACAGTCACGAGTTTAAAAACCATTAACTCTTGTTCAGTGGCACGGTCACTCTAGAAAGGATTCTGGCAGAATTTATTGAAAAGACTACATGTGTTTCCTGGAATCCAGCCATTCCATGCCTGAATCAACATCCTGGGGAACAAGGGCTTGGGACTCTGACATTGTTATCATATGTTCAGGTGCTTCTTTCCTGGGAAAGAAAGATGGAAGGAAATGGAAGAATCTGCCAATAAGGGGGAGATGAGTAAGATGTGGTACAGCAGGGAATTATGGGATATTCTGCAGCAATTACAGAGTATGAGTGTGTCTCAGAAATACTGAAACAAACTCAAAGCTTATAGCTCATCCTTGTCTATAAATTCAAAAGACACAGAAATACGTGTCCCACGTGCTTAAATGATTGTCAGATAGAAAAGGACACAAACAAAAAATGTGATTCCTGCAAAAAAAATCTGTACGATGTCTATTTTTGGTTGGGCAAATCTTTTTTTTTTTTTTTAACTATCTGACAAATTTTGAAAATAAAAGTAAAACAAAAAAGAAAAATTTGAAATGAGTCAGCAGTAGATCAGGGGAGAAACACAAGTTTGCATTGGAGAAAAACTCACACCAGACACAACAATCCACCTTTAGGAAAGGAGCACAATTAATTCAGCCATCTACCCTGAACACCAGCAGGTGTACAGCACGGCAGCAAGCTCTGGCAAACCTTTAGATGCAGCCCAGTCTGCCTTGAAACAAAATTTTTCCCTCACAGGTAACACATTCATAAATGAGAGAAAAAGAGCTGCCTTTCGTTGAGGGCCCCTCAGTTAGGTTAGAATGAAGGAGGAGACAGGAAATGCTAATGGGATTTCTGACATGTATGTTTAGAAAAATTCCTGTGATGAATTACTTTTGTGACATGAAGACTTGCTTATACCATTCAAATGGATATTTTGCCAGGAAATAAAAATATAACTATATGTAGAGACTATAAATTGTTTCTTATTCTATGCTTTTAAATTTTTGACTATACTGTGTCTTGTAATGGATGTAAACGTATTTTTGTTTTGATTCCAAGTGTGGGATGTGAAACAGATTTGTGAGAGGGCGTGTGATGCTTGTCACCTGAAAACAGACTTGTGAGAAGACTATGCTTTTATGTTAGAAAGGGAACTATCTCATGTGAGGGCATGATTTTTGCCAACTGATAAACATCCTGGTACAGACTCTAAGACTATATGAGCCCAAAACCAGAGTCTTGGCTTTTGGCACTTCGAGGTTCTGGGTTCTGGCTACTGCAACTGCAGTCACTTTTCCTGAATTTCTGGCTTGCTGTTCAAAGGATCTTCTGGAAATCTGACAATGAAGAGTAGAATTGGCCAAAGAAACAGAGTCTATAGAGGTCTATGTCCATTGTCCCCATTAGGCTCCTTTTTCTCCTGTCAAGGGAAGGTGAGTTGGAAGGGAAGTAGAGTCACTAAAGAAACACAAATAAAGTTTTAAAGACCAAATCCTATGGTGTCTATATTATAAAACTTGGAAAACACTGAATTTTTAAAGACTAGTTGAAAGTAACCTATATGCACCTTCAAGGGTTAAGCAGGTTGAAGCACATTACAGGCTACAGTCTTCTGCTATTCCATGTGTGTACATATGGGTTTTGTAAGTAAAAGCATCATTATTCTTTCATACAAAAAGAGATGGAAATATAGTACTACTCTTCTATCCCATGGGAACAGCTATAACAAAATGCTGCAGACTGGGTGGCTTATAAAAAATAAGATTTAATTACTACTATTCTGAAATTAAGAATATTGTGCTTAGGATATCATCGTGATGTGGCTCATATAAGGTCCTTCTTCCATATCACAAAAGACCATCTTCACATTTTGTTTCCACATGAAGGAAACACCAGCCCCTGTTCTAAGGGAACTAATAGCATCCTGAGAGTTTTACTCTTGTTATTTAATCATTTCCTGAAGGCAGGCCTTACCTCTTAATTCCACGTTGCTGGTCAGGATTTCAACATTTGTGTGTGGTGTGTGTGTGTGTGTGTGTGTGTGTGTGTGTGTGTGTGTGTGTGTGCAAATCTTTTCATTTTGTAATATATTATTAAATTTCTACACTTAAGTAAATCTTCTTTACAAGATATTTCATGGCTTCCTATTATTTTTAACTATATTAATTAGCCAGTTTCATAGAGTAAGATATTAAAATTTTATAATTTGTTGTCAGAAACACCATGTTGGTAGGCATTAGGGAACATTTTGATTATTTTTTTTTAGTAACGATTCCAATAAGTGAATTGTTCAGTCAAAGAATAAATTTATGTTATTTGCAGGTATGGATCAGATCACAATCTACAACATGAAGGTATTAAAAGGGCTAACGTATCCTTCAGTTTCAGATATTAACTTATTTTATGTTTCAAGATAAACCCAATGACATTTTGCCTTGACAATATTTAAATATTTAAAGACATACTTCTAAGTATGTCAGAACAATTCTTAAAAATGAATGTAAAGCAAGAGTAGTAGTCAAAATACTGGAGCCAGAGCATCTAACATGAGTCCTGGCATTGACAATTACCAGGATGAGTGGATGAGACTCTTCATTAATTTCTGTCTCATATTTCTTTGTTGTATTGTCTAGTATCTGTTCAACCACTCTGGATCAAAACTAAGTAGAAAAACATTGTTTCTTTTCTTAATGCAAAGCAGGGACACGTGCACATTGGAAAGTTTACTTACTTGATCCTCCCTATACTTCTATACACCAAGAACATGTATTGTGTTCTTTTCTGGTATATGCCCAAGAGTGTTATAGCTGGGTCCTGAGGTAGCACTATTGCCAATTTTCTAAAAAAAAAAAAAAAACAGCTTTATTTCCAAAGTGGTTGTATATGTCTACATTCCAATCAGCAATGGAGGAGTGTTCTCCTTTCTCGACATCCTTGCCAGCACTTGAGATTTTGATCTGAGTCATTCTGATGGGTGCAAGATGGAATCTCAGACTCTTTGATTTGCCTTTCTCTGATGACTAAGGATGTTTAAGTATTTCTTGGCCATTTGATATTTCTCTGTTGAGAATTCTCTGTTTAGCTATGTACACCATTTTTAATTGGATCATTTGGTTTGTGGGTGTTTATTTATTTTTTTGTTTGTTTTTTTTTTTTGGTTTTTTTTTGTTTTTTATTAATTTATTCTTGTTACATCTCAATGTTTATCCCATCCCTTGTATCCTCCCATTCCTCCCCCCCCCCATTTTCCCATTTTTTTCCCCTCCCCTATGACTGTTCCTGAGGGGGATTACCTCCCCCTGTATATTCTCATAGGGTATCATGTCTCTTCTTGGCTACCAGCTGTCCTTCCTGTGAGTGCTACCAGGTCTCCCCCTCCAGGGGACATGGTCAAATGTGAGGCACCAGAGTATGTGAGAAAGTCATATCACACTCTCCACTCAACTGTGGAGAATATTCTGACCATTGTCTAGATCTGGGTAGGGGTTTAAAGTTTACCTCCTGTATTGTCCTTGGCTGGTGCCTTAGTTTGAGCGGGACCCCTGGGCCCAAATCTACCTATCATATTGTTCTACTTGTAGATTTCTAGGACCCTCTGGATCTTTTTATTTTGCTATTCTCCCATGTGTCTCTCATTTAGAGTCCCAATAGGATGCTTTCCCCTCTGTCCCAGTTTCCTGGTAAGTGAGGCTTTCGTGGGACATGCCCCTTGGGCTAGTATGCAGATATAAGTGAGTATATGCCATTTGATTCTTTCTGCTTCTGGGTTAACTCACTCATTATGGTCATTTCTAGCTCAATCCATTTATCCACAAATTTCAGGAATTCCTTGTTTTTAATAGCTGATTAGTATTCCATAGTGTATATGTACCACAGTTTCTTTATCCTTCCTGGCTCAGAAATCTGTGCAATTCCCTGAATTGTTCACTGGAGCCTCCAAACGCGGTCCACACTGCTCGCCGCCATCTTGAAAACCCATGGAAAGATTGTGGGTGTTTAAATTCGTGGGTTCTTTAAGATGCTCCGCACCATACGACAAGGACATTTGCCTGACTATGTTCATAGCACCTTATTTGTAATAGCTAGAATCTAGAAAGAACCTAGATGCCCCTCAACTGATGAATGCTTAAAGAAACTGTGGTACATTTACACAATGAAATACTACTACGGAGCTTTTGAAATTTTTTTTCTTTTTTTTTTTTATTAATTTATTCTTGTTACATCTCAATGTTTATCCCATCCCTTGTATCCTCCCATTCCTCCCCCCCCCATTTTCCCATTATTCCCCTCCCCTATGACTGTTCCTGAGGGCGATTACCTCCCCCTGTATATTATCATAGGGTATCAAGTCTCTTCTTGGCTACCTGCTGTCCTTCCTCTGAGTGCCACCAGGTCTCCCCCTCCAGGGGACATGGTCAAATGTGAGGCACCAGAGTACGTGAGAAAGTCATATCACACTCTCCACTCAACTGTGGAGAATATTCTGACCATTGGCTAGATCTGGGAAGGGGTTTAAAGTTTACCTCTTGTATTGTCCTTGGCTGGTGCCTTAGTTTGAGCGGGACCCCTGGGCCCAAATCTGCCTATCATATTGTTCTACTTGTAGATTTCTAGGACCCTCTGGATCCTTTTATTTTGCTGTTCTCCCATGCGTCTCTCATTTAGAGTCCCAATAGGATGCCCTCCCCTCTGTCCCAGTTTCCTGGTAAGTGAAGGCTTTTGTAGGACATGCCCCTTGGGCTAGTATGCAACATAAAACCAGAGACACTTAGCCACTTAGAGGAAAAAGTGGGAAAGAGCCTGGAACATATTGGCACAGGAGACAACTTCCTGAACAGAACACCAACGGCCCAGGCCTTAATGTCAACCATTAATAAATGGGACCTCATGAGGCTGAGAAGCTTCTGTAAGGCAGGAGACACTGTCAAGAGAACAAAGCGACAGCCTACAGACTGGGAAAAAATCTTCACCAACCCTACATCTGACAAAGGCTTTTGAAATTTTTAGGCAAATGGAAGGAACTAGAAATAATAACCCTGAGTGAGATAACCCACACTGAGACCCAGAAAGACACGCATGGTATGTACTCACTTACAAATGGAATTAGCACAAAATAGATCTCCTCTGAGAGACTCTATCTAGTAGGGGATTGTGACAATTACTGGGACTCCTTGCTGGACTGAAGTGGAGTGCTGAGAATTGCAGGGAAGAGTGGGGTGATGGAAGGTCTGGGAGGAAGCAGGAGCTCCACGGAAAGACCATGAAGGCTGGTGAAGCTGGACATGGCGCCTGGGGCTGCACACACTGATGCACCAATGAAGGATAATGCATGCAGAGAAGAAAGACCTCCTGCCAATGGACAGTTGATTTTCCACGTGGTGGTGTTAGGCTGATGCTAAACCTCTGACATGCACTCTGGAGCCCAAAATTTGGTCAATACCCCTTGGCAAGATGGACTTGAGGGCACACAGAGGAAGGGGGTGCAGGCTATCTTGATGAGACCTAATAGGCTGTGGCCAGACAGAGGGGAAGGAGGCCCCCCCCATCAGCGGTCTAGGGGAGGGGAATAGGGAAGAAGAGGGAGGGAGGATGAGAACAAGAAGATTACAGGGAGGGTATGACAATCAGGCTTTAAAATGAGTAAATCATAATAAATAAATAATATTTTTAAACTTCCTTTTCTAAAACATTTGATGCCAAAGAACAAAGAGTTACATGGCCTTGGGTTGCAAGCTTGGTTGCTTTTTTATATCCTTTTAATCTGGCCTAGACTCTCTCATCTAATGGAAATTAACTTCAGTTGCTTGCAAAGATAAAACATAGTGCCTGGAACCATTTTGCAACGTAGTTGCTGTAGAAAGCTTTGCCTTTTAATTAACTCAGTGGCTCAGATGATTCAGTTTCAAATATCTGTGTATGGTGCTTAAAGTTTCCAGTGCCACAGGTATTTTTTTACATGGGTTGGAATGACTATCACCTTCAATTTCTTGGTGTGTGTGTGTGTGTGTGTGTGTGTGTGTGTGTGTGTGTGTGTGTGTCTTCATAAATATCTGGGTAGGATGCTAATGTTACAGATTGTTGCATTAAAAGAAAATAATTAGATTTTCTGGAGATGGGGAACAGAGCTTCATTCAGCTTAGTAGGTGCTCACTAAATTCAATATACCATATGTAACATTATGGGGAACATGTATAAATCTGAATTAAAACTACTGACTTTAAAAGGCTTATAGACAATATGGCAGTAAGCATATATCATCTGTACACATAACCTTCCACATTTATGCACATGTATAAAAAAACACATCCTGAGACTTTGGTGACATAGAATGAGCTTTACTTAAAATAGGAGTTTTACGTGACATTTAAAGTAAAGATCAAAAAAAGAAGTTTTCTATGTTGTTGAGTTCGACTTCATCAACTACTACACTGAGACTGAGAGAGTTGAGAAGAGAAACAGAGTTGATTAACAAATGGAGATCGAATTGTCAGCTTTCAGCTGGGCATGGTGGCGTATTCTAGGACTCGGAGCTAAAGAGGAACTATACAATTTAAGGCAGCATGGGCTGAATAGTGAGACCATAAATCTAAAAACAAAACAAAGTCAGCTTCATGCCTGATAATTCCGTGTGGAAGGAGTTTCCATCTGCAGAGCTGAGGACAGCTTTTGACTATTTCATTCTGTTGTGTTCACAGAAAGGCCTTTGAAAGGGTCAAAGAGGTTGGCATCTTCTCCCTTGCCTAGATAAAACGCTGAACAGGGGAGACTTCCTGCTGAGGTTTTATCTAGTAGATGAAGAAATCAATAATGAGAAATAAAATGGAAGGGACCTAGGGAAGGAAGGCAAGTGGTGAAAGCAGGCAGGTGTGCTCCCACTTGCTCAGGGCTTTGCAGCTTTGCAGGAAACATAGTGGCATTTGCACTTTACCTCTTGCTGACGGGTGCCACTGGTCCTCACATCAGGGACCCAGAAGCAGGAGAAGGAATTTCGCAGTGAGATTTCATCTTTGCTTCGCTCTTGGCTCTGTGGAGGGTTGTGTACCTCATGCTCATGACTTGCCGTTGACTTTCCCAGCAGCCTTGGGATCTTTCTCAGCTGTACACCTGAATTTATTCCTGAACATCCAACACCCGCTCTCCCCTGCCTCTGCCTGGAATTGTCTTACATGAAGCGTGATTTTCTAAGTCAACTGCAACCTCACAGGCCTGTTGGCATTCTTTTCTTGTGGCAGCACGAGACTCCTCCCAGTTCAACCATCCAGTTGCTCTGCACGTGGTTATGCTTTCTCCGAGTGCACGCCAGGCACTGTGGTGGTCCAGGTAAACAGGGAACACATAGCAACCTTTCAAGTGGTTTTCTGGAAGCTGCCGTGCTCACAGACAAGCGACGGTACTTCCTACCACACGACTTTAAGGTTCATGATTCAACAAGACTCCCTGTAAAGAATTCTGCCTGTGCAGTCTGAAACACCAACCCAGGACCATACACGGCCTGGGTGTAAGTCTTCAACAGAGATATATCAGATGGGCGGCTTAGGCTTCATGTGTGTCCACTAGTAAGGGGAGTGAGGGGAGGGGCTGCCTCTGACATGGACTCTTGCCTGCTTTTTGATCACGTCCCTGCTGGGACTACTTTCCCATACACAGGGGAAGAGGACAAACTCAGCCCCGATGTTACTTGATGAGCTGGGGTAGGTGGATAGGGGTACCCCCCTTTTCAAGGAATAGGGGAGGGTAAAGAAAGGAGGAAGGAGGCCCTGGGAGGAAGGGAAGGAAAGAGCTACAACCGGATGTAAAGTGAATAAACAATAAAATAATAATAATAATAATAATAATATTATTATTATCATCATCATCATCATCATCATCATTATTATTATTATTATTATTATTCTGCCTTTAAAAACTCCATTGGACTCCTTTGACTCTTTTATATTGCCCTTATAGGCTTATTTCAGAAATTGAACACCAGTTAGCTAACATGGCCTCTGAAATTTTGCTAGAGGACAGTGCTTTGGACCAGAATCCTGGAACCAGTTTGTAGAGGGCATGAGAGGTCCTTGTGCTTACAGATAAGCACCAGAAAAACAGGAATGTTAAACACGGCAGAGTTGTCTCTTTAGCAGACAGGATGTGTCCTTGTTTCTGCCCAGAAATCTGGGACTAGATATAGTTAATAGCCTGGTGATCCCTGCTATCTGTGGGGCAAGGCCGCACCTGATTCCCCCAGACTCTTCCCTAGACCTTTTCATGAGCATTGTTTCTCAGTCAATAGAACCCATTCTTATGTGTAGTTTGCAGAAGTTTCAGTGTAGTCATTCCTTACGTTTTATTGTGATAGTTGTCACTAGGAAGATTTTTTCCAACATTGTGCTGTATGTTTGTCTAAAATAAACTGCCTGGTGTCAGACTCTAGAGAGTTGAACCAACACTGACTACTGAACAGGAGTTTCTTCTTGCCTCATGCTCTGCCACCTCTAGTGTTTACAGAGACTCCCCCTGAAACACCAGTTGCCTAATTCTTGACTATCCTTTTCTAGAAGTAAATAAGCTACCGTACTTATGCCTCAATTTCCTTATTTTTATTCTTTATCAGATATGGTGTCATTATTTTTCCCAGGCTTGCCTTAAATTCATGATCCTCCAGCCATGGCTGACCAAATACAGGAATAGCATTTTCCCAACTGCTATCAACCCAGCTGAATTTCATTATTTATAGTTACAAATTACATTGTAGTACCTGATAATATTATGTGTGAATCACCAAAAATTTGAATCAAACATAATCAGATTAGATTGATTGATAATTAAGTCTGATTAGTGTTCAGTACACTGTCAGAGTTTCTCTTTCAGAAAAAAAAAATCTAAAAATCAATCATCCTTCAGAAGTGACATCATTCCTTTCCTTAGAAAATTAATTCCAAGTAAATTAATAGATAACGTTTTTGTTTTTTTGTTTTTTGTTTTTTTGCCATGTTTTTAATGTCTCAACCATAGAAGGTAGCTTCTGTAAATGTCTTGACAAATTCTGGCCAGCTGTGGTTAGATGGGTAACTCCTTTAGCACCTTAAATGTTGATAATAATAATAATAAATAATAAAAAATAATAAAATCACTTCTCTAGATGTTGTAGAACTTGTAAACTCACCTACAGCAATAGTTCCGGATATTCCTTCTACCCTCCCATTTCTATTGTTTAGAGAAGATCATAGTTGACTTAACAATGTGATGTCAAAGGGTTGAAGTGTCCAATGTGCATCCTGCTTTAAGTGCTAAAACCACTGATGCTGTTCTGGGCTTTGTCTATATGACGCTTTCCATTAGCAGTGGTTGCTCCTTCCCCAATGGTCAGTTTTTCATGTGTTTTGTGCTGCATTCTCTATTTATGTTCACCTCTTAATTTTACATTCCTCTGCACTCAGCCTTTAGCTACTGTCTCATCTCTTGTTGCCTTGGAAATCTCATTCAGTCCTTTGGCTTTGATCTATCATTTTCTTGTTAATTGTCAGATTTATTCTACTGCCTCAGAGTACTCTACTCAAATTTTGCAAATTCAACATAATTATTTTGGTGTGTAATGAATATTAGAAGTTTTATTTTTCCTAATGCCTCTCATATCTCTTTTTTCTAGCCATGTTACTTCTGACTTACCCATAAAATAGACCTATTCTTTCCACTGTCTGCTAGCCTACTTGATAGTTCCAGTTCTTTGGGCCTAGACCACAAGGCCTTCAAAAGTCTTTTACTTCAATATTTTCCTTCAAATTAATTCAGAACTTTCATTCTCCCACTTTCAATGAGTTGCACCATCATCATTTCCTGTAGTAGCTTTGTGGTAGCCCACAAATCATCATCCATTTCCCACATATTCTATTTGCAATTCAACAGCCTAAGAAATCCTTCTAACATGTTATATTGCGACAATCATCTGCTCAAGATCAGCCATATAGTGTGCATGTACTTATGCTCTAAAAATGCTACTGCTGAGCATCTCCCCAAGAGATAGGATATAATGTAACAACAGAACGTACATTTTTTAAAGCAGGAAATTTTTTTAAATTTTTATTAAGTATTTTTACATATGCATTTATATTATTATACATATATACAATAAACTACCTATAACAAGAAAACCATGAAACAATTAGGAAATATACATACATATATGTATGTATATATATGTTACATTCATAGTGTTTTGGCTATTTGTATTAGACAGCCTTAAAGAAAACATCTTTCCTATCTTGGTGAGTCTAAAATTCTGAAAGTATATCAATATCTATCATATCTCTTTGTTATAACTTAAAACATCTATCTAGACATAAAAGTGTCTGAATCCCTGAACAACTAAGCTTAATTGCAAAACTAAACCTTAGAGACATACAGAATATTGAATTTAAAGATACTTTTATTATTTCAAAGATAGATTTGCAATGAGACTGGCTAACTCCTAGCAACACCATGCCTACCTCAAAGAAGATGATGAGGATCAAAGAATCTCCTTATGGAGATGGCTTCAAATGTGGCAAACAAGCCACTGGGAAAAATGTCCTTGTTTCTACCACAGACAGAATTCTGCCTAAAAATGGGCAAGCTTGGATGCAGGCAGAATCGACGGCCAAATTCTGCCATGACAGGATAAGAAAGTCCTCAGAAGTTCCTGACTCACAAATATGTCTGTCAGATATATTGGGACAGAAATCTGGAGATAATGCTCCAACATTATAGGGAGTTTTGGGTGGCTGTTCAGGTAGCAAAGTTCTCTGTAATCTTCTCATTTTGGAAACTGCTAACCTGCACCCCTATATACTCAGGTAATCATTTTTTAAATATATTTTATTAATTTATTCATATTACATCTTAATTGTTATCCCATTCCTTGTATCCTCTCATTCCTCTCTCCCTCCCATTTTCCCCTTACTCCCCTCCCCTATGACTGTGACTGAGGGGGACTTCCTCCCCCTGTATATGCTCATAGGGTATCAAGTCTCTTCTTGGTAACCTGCTATCCTTCCTCTGAGTGCCACCAGGCCTCCCCATCCAGGGGACATGGTCAAATATGGAGCATCAGAGTTTGTGTAAAAGCCAGACTCCACTCTCCACTCAATTGTGGAGAATGTCCTGTCCATTGGCTAGATATGTATAGGAGTACAAAGTTTACTGGGACTCTTGGTGAGAGAATCATGGGAGAATGGGAAAATAGAAGGATCCAGAGGGTCCTAGAAGCCTACAAGAACATTATGATGGGCAGATCTGGGCCCAGGGTCCTGCTCAAACTATGACACCAACCAGATAATCATTTTTAATCCTTCTCAAGTCTCTGATAGGGTTGAATACCAGATAGTTTAGTTTTGCAGAACATACTCTTGAAGATTGATAGCAGTTTTATTTGCAACTGATATACACAGGAAACAACTCAAGTATCTACGAAGTGCAGAGCAGATTTACAAACTGAGATGAGAAACAGAGACCCACTTATTCCCTTACTCAGGAATCCCATAAAAACACTTAACTAGAAGCCACAATTTATATGCAAAGAACACTCTTTTCTCTTCCTCTTCCTCAGGGTTCCATGAGCACTGAAGGGAGGGATTTGATGGAGACATTCCATTTAGAGCAGAGTGTTCCAAGGGGAGATATTGGTATAAATGAAAATGAATAAAAGGACCTCTTCTGGTATTATAGTAACATTCCATAATTTGATCAAGGTGGTGTTTATACAGGAACCATATTTCTATTCCTAGCAAAAATTATAGAGTTTAAAAGCTTTGAATCTTAAGGTGTATAATTTGTCCTTTATGGTTTTTGAAAGAATTTGATTTTGTCAACAAGTACCTTCTAAAAACTCACAGTTGCTTGAGACTTTCATTGATTTAATTTGCTTCTAACATTTACAAGCCTGTGTATTCAAAGTTTGTCGGACTCACTAGGCATGTCTGACTTAGATTATCAGCATGTTGTTATTCCACACCATTTCAGCCCCAGAAAGAAAAAAATTTTTGTAAAAATTTTATCAATGTGCTCATTTCTTCTTTAGAATTTTATTTTTATGTAATTAAACTATAATTACATTATTATATCATTTCTCTTCTCCTTTCTTTCCTCCTACCCCTCTCATGTATGACACCCACCACCACCAACCTCATGGCTTTCTCTTCTTTAACCAATCATTGCTGTAACATACATATGAACAAAACCAGCACATAAATGGAACTCGCTGAGTCTGTTCAGTGGCCTGCATGAATATGTTCTTAGGACTGACCACTCAGTATTGAATATCTAGGTAGGGGGCCTGATCCCTAGGAAAAACTAATTCTCCTTCTCTCCAAAATCTTTAATTACCTGCTGCTTTCATCTAAGGTGGGTTCTATAACATTTCTTTCATCTATGCTGGGATGTCAAGTGTTGCTGGAACTGTTCAAGTCTTATGTAGGAAGTCATATTGTTTTGAATCCATGGGCACAACTTCTTTGTGCAAACTAAAAGGCAAAACCTGCCAGCCGACCAGCAGGGCATGGCTCTCACGGTCATTCTGCCTTCTCTTTTCCTATGTTTCCAGAAACTTGAATGCAGGAGCTGTGTTGTAAATGTACCATCTGGGGAATGGATAGACTATAGTCATCTGTTCTCTGCATTGTCACCAGTTGTATCTTTCTGTAATGGTCTCCTGCACAAACATAAGCTTATTTGAAAAGGGCCAACATTTACATTTCTAGGTCAGTTAAAGAGAAACATTTAAAATGTAGTTAAGAATTATACAGGGTAATGGCAGTAGTAAGTCCTTATCTAAGATCTATGGCCTTGCTAGCCATGCGCACATGGCCAAGCTTATAGAACTAGGCATGATTTGCATTTTAAGGCAGGCTTTGAGTCTAATTAGACAACTAATGGTTATTGCTAATATATAAATGCTGTTATCTCACCTTGGGGATAACTTTCCATGATGTTCAGTGTTGTGGTTCATAAAAATCGTAACTATATAGGAATGCTGATTATTGTCTTCCTCTGGGAACCTTTGTATCACTGTCTGGTACTTTGAAAGCTTTTTAGGGGAAGAGGCTTTAGGATCATTTCCAGCTCAAAACTTTCAAGTTCTATGTCTAAAATGTACAATGTCTTCAGCAATAAGAACTACCTTCAAATTTTGAGAGGCAAAGGCATCAGCAGCATCCTATGCTCTTTTGGGAGACATACTCCTCTGACCACCAAATTTAACAAAGGTTTCTCAATGCCTGGAACTGGGATTTTCTTAGCTGTTTTTGGGGGAGGCGTTTTCACCTCCAGTAATATAATTTCATTAAAATATGTGTGTTTACTCAGATATATGTGTACATACAACATATAATTTTAGGTGAAATAAATGATTCTCCAGATTCCTTCTTTTGTAGACTGATAGACTTACCCTCTCTAAGAGTAGCTTAAATGACATAGTGAAAGCATACAGAGAATGACAGACAGATATCCTCTCAGAATCCTCAGAGGCCATGCTCTGTCTCAGCTCTTACAGTTTGGCTTGAGGATTGGCCCACACTGAGTGGAATTTTGCTTGATAAAGCTTTGATGCCATTTTGAAAGCTGACTTTGGAAAGCTGAGGAGTCTTTGCAGACTAACAGTGTATGGTGATGGAGAAGGTCCCCTTCTGTCAGGAGTCTAGGGGAGGGGAATAGGGAAAAAGAGAGAGGAAGGGGGAATGGGAAGATATGGATGAAGGGATAACAATGAAAATGTAATCTGAATAAATTATAATAAGTTTTTTAAGAGAAAGAAGAAATGAGGCCTTGTAGGGCCACACCTACAAGGATTTTGCTTAGGTTTTGTTTTCACATTCCTACCAGGGGAAAAAAAGAATGTCAAGACAGTCCTGCTGACAAATTACAAGAACTACTAACACCAGGTTGATGCTCCAGATCTGCTCATCTAGACTGCATTCTGAAATCAATAGATCAGGCTAGCCTTGAACTCATGGTGCTACCTCTATATCTTCCCCCACAAGCTCATGAGACCTGTGCCTACAGGAATGAACTACCATACCTGGTCACACAGTACTCAAACCCTTCTTTGGTCACTCAGAAGGTGCCATTATGATAAAAGTGGGGTGAAAAAGAGTCTCCATCTGTCTTATGGTCCCCTATGGAGCACTCAATTTACAAATACAAGTAGAAAAATGGAAAAGTAACATACTGTTAATGCCAAGCATTGAGAACCCTTTTCCAAGTTGGTGGTCAGAGGGGCCTAAGAATCTCCTAAAACAACAGAGACTATTGCTGTTGCCTGTGGTTGCAGGCAGTTGAATGCAGTTCTTATTTCTAAATATTCTACAATTATAGTATATAATAACACTCCACCTGAAAATGTAGCTATTCTCATTAGTATGAATTTATTATTTGTTATACTGAGCATTTGCTAAGAGTCAAATTCAATGGAATAAGAATCAATTAGAATATTTTCAGAGTTGGTTTTGTTATGACTCTATATTGTTCAAAAGGGAAAGGTGAAAATTAGGGTAATTAACTTGTACTGAAAATTTTGGAATTTCGGTCTTTAAAAAACATAGAAGTGGTGTAGTGGGCACCGGGCCGCAGTGGGCACAGGGCCCCACTATGGAGTTCGAAAGATGAGGTCCTCAGTGCATTCTGAGGTGGATGATTGTGTTCCAGAGATACACAGAAATGTTCACCTCCAAGAACAGCCTGATTGGGAGGAAACACTAAGCTCAATGTATGAGAAATACCCAAGCCGAGATCATCCAAGATAGTGTCGATTGCACACTCTGTCTGATGTCTGGAATGGCAATGATTGCACAGCCACCAAAGGGCCATACTAAGAGCTCCAAAACACAGTGCTGATGTTCTTCAGAAAGAAGGAAATCCTGTCATGTGGATCATCCATGACCTCCCACTGCAGGACCGTGGGACCCAGAGACCCCAGGCTGCCACCGCTGCCACTGCTTTTGGGGTTGAAGCCCAGCCAGGCACAGTGCAGGCCAAGGAGATGGCATTTGAGGAAGGGGTGCTGTTCGAGTAGAGCCCAAGCAAAGACTGCACTTCCCACCCCACAGGCCTCAGGGACCTCCTCTCATAGGCCAGAACGGTGGTCTGTGCCAAGAGCTGGATCATGCAGAGGTGGATACTAGGGGCAGCACTGACGTGGAGGTCTATGGCAGATGGAGCACGATGGAACCAGAGACTCAGGCAGCAGGAATCAACAGAACCACAAGTTCCCCTGGACAAGAAGCTGAGCTGGGTCAACATCAATGGATTCTGCGAGCAACTCAAAGAAGACTTTGAGGGGCCTCCACTTGCCACATGCTTAATGGCCCACAAGATCCAGTACCCATAGGAGTAGGAGGCCATCCAGGCCTTGATGCCCAGAAACAATTTGGTGGATTGAACAGGAGCAGGAGAGCTGGCCCTGAGGACACAGAAGCAAGAGAGCTGTCCCTGAGGACACCAGGACAGGAGAGGTGGCCCTGAAGATTTGGGAGCCAGTGAGCCAGTCCTGGGGTCATGGGAGCCAGAGAGTTGGCCCTACCCTGATGTTATGGGAGTGGGAGAGCAGGACATGCCCTGAGGACACGGGAGCAGAAGAGCCAGCCCTGCCATGATGACAGGTAAGCAGGAGAGTGGGCCCTGCCCTGAGGAAATGGGAGCAGGAGAGCCAGCCCTCCATAATAACAGTTGGCCCTGCCATGATGACGCAGGAGTGGACCCTGATCCAGGGTTGTGAGTCAACCTCACGCCAACATTTACCCCATGTATGACCTACTGGAACACATGAAAGGGCAAGACATGCATATTCAAAGATTAAGAATCTCCTTGACTCAAGACAACAAGGGGATATCTGACAGCAGTCCCAGTGAGGATCTGATAATGGTAGTAGTGTGGGCCTCAAACCATACCCATGACTCGTAGCAATGAACATTTGAAAGTAAACATAGGTGGACAGAAGGCTATACTGTGTGATACACTACAGCTTCTGTGACAAGATTTTAGTTTGTTTGTTTTATTTTACTGGGGGGAGGAGGGGTATTTAGGTACATGATGTGTAAATCGGACATTCAATAGAAGTAAAAACTATTATAAGAATATAAGACTATAAGAGCATTCTTATAGTACAGGAGAATAGGGAAAAAGAAGGATCCAGAGGGTCCTAGAAACCTACAAGAAGAACATTATGATGGGCAGATCTGGACTGCTCAGGCTACTGCACCAACCAAAGACAGTACACACAGTAAATATTGAACCCCTACTCAGATCTAGCCAATAGACAGGACATTATCCACAGTCCTGTGGAGAGCAGGGACTGACTCTGACATGAACTCTGGTTAGAGGTTTAAAAGCCAAGCACCTATGAGCATATACAGGGGGAGGTAATCCCCCTCAGGAACAGTCATAGGGGAGGGGAATAAGGGGAAAATGGGAGGGAGGGAAGAATGGGAGGATACAAGGGATGGGATAACCATTGAGATGTAACAAGAATAAATTAATTAAAAAAAACCAAAGTAAAAAAATTATTTAAATAAAATAAATGATTAATTTTGTTTCAAAAAAAAAAAAAAAGCCAAGCCCCTGGTAGAACTTTGCCATTTGTCTCTGACAATTTTAAACCCTTAAAATGTGTTGTTCATATGACTCTACCTCTCATGCTTGTGTGTGTATGTGTGTGTGTGTGTGTGTGTGTGTGTGTGTGTGTGTGTATGTATGTACTGTGGGCTCACACAACAACTTTCTGGAATCAGTTTATTTCTATGGCAAGCTCTTGGTATCTAATTAACTCGGTTTGTAAGGATTGCGTTATAAGCTCTTTTACCCTCTCAACAGCCCTTAAATGCTTTAAAATGTAGTTTCCTAATCAATTTCCACACTCAAAATTGCAAATGAAGCAAAATAAACCAAAATCCAGGCACTTCACAGGAGTTGACATGAAGTCAAGGCACTACTAATTTTAGTTACTTTCCAGTTTTTCTCTTGCTAGTTTAAAAAAAAAAAACACATCTTAGAACTTCTTACCTATTTCTAGTTCAGTGTATTGTTTGGCTGTGGGTCTCTGTATCTCTTTCCATCAGCAGCTGGATGAAGCTTCTCAGAAGACAAATAAGCTAGGTTCCTGTGTACAGGCATAGCAGAGTATGAATAATAGTGTTAGGGTTTGGCTCTCTCCTATGGCGTCACTCTCAAGTTGGGCCAATCATTGGTTTGCCATTCCCTCAATCTCTGCTCCATCTTTATTCCTGCACATTTGGTAGGTAGAACAAATTTTTGATCTAACATTTTGCAGGTAGGTTGGTGCCCCACACCCTCCACTGGAAGTCCCATGTGGCTACAGGAGGTAATCATATCAGGTTCCATATATCACTCTGCTGGGAGTCTCAGTTAGGGTCAGCCCCATAGACTCATGGGAGCCTCCCCAATCCCAGGTCTGTGGCTTGTCTCAGAGGTGCACTCCCCCTCCAAATTCCATTCTCTTTCCCAGACCCCCTCTCCCCTGTCCCTACACCTGATCTCAACCCCAGCTCCCCTGTCTCACCCAGTTCCCTCCATTCACCTATCCACCCACCTCCAATATCGAGATCTTGATGTTAAGACAATTGCCTTAAGATAGCATTGCAATTGTCTTTGTTTGTGCAATGAACCCACAACCCACTGAAGATGACAGACTTTTCTCACAAACAATTATATCCAAACACAGTGAGTTGCCCATTGCAGAATACAGAGCTGATGCTACAACCAGAATCCATGCAGTCCAGTTTATTGCAAATAAAAAGAACAGTGGGGATAATTCTCAAAATTCTCTCCCCAGCAAATAAACCAACAAAGGGTTTCTTTGTATATCTTTGACTCTCCTGGACTTGCTTTATAGACCAGGCTGATCTTGAACACATAGAGATCCACCTGCCTCTGCCTCCTGGAGTGCTGGGATTAGCGGAATGTGCCACCAAGCTCAGCATCAAGGACTGTAATTGGAGAAAATTCAGCCTGTTCACACAGGAACATTGTCACTAGTAAAACAAAGCACACTTCCCAAAAATGCCTAGCCAGAGAAAATGCCTTTTTCTAGAAACATTAAAAATAATAGAGTGAGGTGCCTCCTGAGTAGGGAATTTAGAATTATAATGAATAATGTTAACTCTAGGTTACCCAGAAGAATTACTCAATGTCTACAGTTTATCCTGGTTTAGGGGTTTTGAGATTATTTGTTTTTAAAAAAAAAAGAAAACTAAAACAAAACACATGAATGTAAACCTTTCCTCAAAAACATGAGAACTTGCCCTTGAAAGTCCCTGCCTTGGATCCTACTGTGATGAGTGTGGTAATAGATTGTATCTGCATAACACTAAGGTTTATATTTGCCTAAGATGAACATCCATTGAAGTACTAATAATTCAAAGTATTATTTTATTGTATTCTGAAACACTCAAAGCTTTATAGCCAACATTCTTTCCTCTTCTCGGTTTGAAGATCTCTCTCCCTGGGAGGAAAGAGGAAAGCAAATACTGTTATTCCCAATCCCTGTGCCATTCCCGGAGTCAAGCCTGTGTGAGTTCAACACATTTTCTTTTCATACAACATCAGCAACTTGCCTGACTCCCCTGAACCTGAAGCTCCACCCACCCAGTATAAATATAATTCATAGTGTATATGTACCACTATGGAATACTACTCAGCTATTAAAAACAAGGAATTCCTGAAATTTGTGGATAAATGGATTGAGCTAGAAATGACCATAATGAGTGAGTTAACCCAGAAGCAGAAAGAATCAAATGGCATATACTCACTTATATCTGCATACTAGCCCAAGGGACATGTCCCACGAAAGCCTTCACTTACCAGGAAACTGGGACAGAGGGGAAGGCATCCTATTGGGACTCTAAATGAGAGACGCATGGGAGAATAGCAAAATAAAAGGATCCAGAGGGTCCTAGAAATCTACAAGTAGAACAATATGATAGGCAGATTTGGGCCCAGGGGTCCCGCTCAAACTAAGGCACCAGCCAAGGACAATACAGGAGGTAAACTTTAAACCCCTTCCCAGATCTAGCCAATGGTCAGAATATTCTCCACAGTTGAGTGGAGAGTGTGATACGACTTTCTCACATACTCTGGTGCCTCACATTTGACCATGTCCCCTGGAGGGGGAGACCTGGTGGCACTCAGAGGAAGGACAGCATGTAGCCAAGAAGAGACTTGATACCCTATGAGAATATACAGGGGGAGGTAATCCCCCTCAGGAACAGTCATAGGGGAGGGGAATAATGGGAAAATGGGGGAGGGGGGAGGGAGAAATGGGAGGATACAAGGAATGGGATAAACATTGATATGTAACAAGAATAAATTAATTTAAAAAATTTTAAAAAATAAATAAAAATAAAAAATACGAAAAGCAAAAAAAAAATAATAATAAATAAATAAATAAAATTCATAATAACATCCTTGTAGCATTCTTCCTGACCAAAATCCTTTTAGTGTCTCAGCTGACTGTTGAATGTGAAAGAAATATTCCTGCAATATTGCTTCCATCTCCCATTAGCAATTAAGTGTTTCATCATTTATGTATATGTTTTCTTCCTCTAATGAAGCTAAAGGAACAGTTTTATTCTCTTCACTTGTTTCTGTAAACTCATGACTTAGTCTTCTTGATCTGTTGTTTATGATACTGTTCTGAGCATGTTATGCCGGAAAGATACGTGGAGATGATCATGCCTTAACATAGTGTCGACATTTAATGAAGAATAATAAATGTATAATATGTATGTAGTTTCGTATGTATGCAATTTGCCAAGTAGGCTGGATTTCCCATGATAGCTGACCATTGGCAAACACTTACTTTATTACAGCTTTAACTATGAATATTAGCACACATTTCTCATCACACACTAAATATATTATATGTACATATGCAGGTTACAAAACATATGCAAGAGTACTAAGGAAGTGACAGCAGAGTTCACCTAGCAGAATGACAACTTGCTGGAGGCAGGGACAGAGGGCGAATGAGGAAGCAAAGAGAATCTTCCTGTTTCAATGTAGTAAGCAACCCTGCTTGAGAACAACTGCTGAGGAAGATGCACAGAGCCAACATACAGGGGACTTTAAGGATCCTAGAGATGCTGGCCTTCAACATCACAGCCTTGGGCATCCTTCTCTCATTGGGGCCTGAATGAGGGTGGTGACTATATCCTTACAGAATATACCCTTACTTAGTCTGGAATAGTCTATGTATTCTCAGGCCTGTTTTGTTTGTTTGTTTGTTTTTTAATATATAAGTTTAAAATGTCATGTGCTCATTTGATCCCTGTATAAGTTGGTAAATTTATAGGATGGTAGTATATTTGCGTTTAATAATAAATTGTTTGTCTTTATGTACTTCATGGGTAGTGTTGGACAGGGGTATTATTCATATTCATGGCAAGGTGGAGATTCATCTTGTTTCTGAGTTTTCACTAACAAAGACAGTCAAATATTGCTTGTAAAATGTAAGTATCTAGTTAAGGCATAGCTTTAAAAACCATTGTTTTATACAGTATGGATCATTTAGAGCAAGGCAGCTCTTGATTAAATAGATTTGTAACATACTTTCTTTTTTTCTTTATCTTTGTTTCTATGACCACTTCTACAACACTACATGGAAAACTTCTTAAGAGCTTCAGATGTATCTTTTTTTTTATTAATTTATTCTTGTTACATCTCAATGGTTATCCCATCCCTTGTATCCTCCCATTCTTCCCTCCCTCCCATTTTCCCCTTATTCCCCTCCCCTATGACTGTGCCTGAGGGGGATTACCTCCCCCTGTATATGCTCATAGGGTATCAAGTCTCTTCTTGAAAACCTGCTATCCTTCCTCTGAGTGCCACCAGGTCTCCCCCTCCAGGGGACATGGTCAAATGTGAGGCACCAGATGTATCTTGACCCTCTCTCATGTATGTAGCCACATCTTAGTAACATCTTGTTATCATTATTTTTAAATTATGATCATAAACCAACTGTATGTATATAGACAATACTTTTTCTACATTTTTATTATGTTCTTTTTTAATGTACATCTTTATATTATTACACATGAACAAAATAAGCTATATACAGCAAGAAGAGCCATGAGAGAATCAGGAATTATATAAAGGTTACATGCATAGTGATTTGGCTATTTGTATTTGGCAAACTTGAAGTAAACATCTTTCCTATCTTGTTAGGTCTAAATTTCTGAATGAAGATCAATATCTATCATATCTCATCTCCATTAACTTAAAACACCTTCTTGATCTAAAAACATCTTAATCCCTAACCTACTAAGCTTCATTGAAAGACTAAACTATCTGGTCTTCAATCCCATCATAGATTTGAGAAGGAATGAAACTTAAATACCTGAATGAACCAGAAGTGCAGGTTAGCAGCTTCGAAAATGAAAAAAAAATTACTGAGACAATTTACTGCCTGAACAGTCACCAAACACTCTCTGTAATGTTGCAGCAGCATCTTCAGCCTTCTGGACCAATATAAATATATTTGGAAGGCAGAAACTATTGAGAACTTGTTTACCCTGTCTTGGCAGAGTTCAGCCACAGACTCTGCCTGCATCTAAACTTGCATATTTTTAGGCAGAATTCTGTCTGTGGCAGAAATGAAGACATTTTGCCCAGTTTCTTGTTTGCCACATTTGAAGCCATCTCCATAAGGAGGTTCTTTGATGTTCATCATCTTCTTTGGGGAAGGCTGTGTGTTGCCAGGAATTAACTTGTCTTGTCAAAGAAACTTTAGAATAATAAAAACATTTTAAGTGTCATATTCTGTAGGTCTCTGAGGCTTTATAATTCCCTCTCATGTTTATTTGTAATTTCATTTTAGACACTATCATTCTTTTGAAGTAAGTTTGCTTTCTCACTATTTGCCAGTTTTTATCCTTCTTTCCTTTTTAAAATTTAAATTGTATGTATGGAACATAAGTATCAGACATGGCCTGGCTTTATACCTTCATCCTAAACTATTTAGAAAGCAAAGAAATTTGCTAGTTTTCCCTAGAGTTCTTGAAACATCCACACCATCTGTTTTAGTCAGGGTTACTCTGGCTGTGATAAAACACCATGACCAAAAGCAGGTTGGGGGGGAAAGAGTTTATTTGGCTTATACTTTCACATCATAGTACTTAACTGAAGGAAGTCAGGACAGGAACTCAAACAGGGCAGGGAGCAGGAGGCTGGAGCTACTGCAGAGGTCACAGGCTTGCTCAGTATGCTTTCTTGGAGAACCCAAGATCACTAGCCCAGGGAGGGCCCCACACTCATCAAGTGGGCCCTCCCTCATCAGTTACTAATTTTAAACATGCCCTATAGGCTTGCTCACTTATAGCTCAACACTCCTGGGGACACTTTTCAAATTGAAATTCTCTCTTCTCAGAGGACTTCAATTTGTGTGAAGTCGACACAGGAATAGCGAGCACACCATCCTTCCATTAATGTACTGCAAGTGGTAAGTTCCTTTGCTTCTTTTGCTCTTCAGTGATGAGTGTTAGGAAAACACACGTTACTAGGTGTTCTACTTTTCCTACTAGGTTTTGTCTGAGAAAATTAATTAGTCTTATAAGTTCTTCTTGGAAAAAAAATAAAGAAAACTTTTGAATTGAAAATAGTTGAAATACAATGGAATCAAAATATCTCAGATCTAGTAGATTTCTTTGTAACCTCTTTTACTCATTTAGTACTATATTTATATCACTTATATTATACAAAAGTAGTGTGAAAAAATACTGAAAAGCTCATATATATACACATGTATACAATATCAAAAATACTATCAGATATTATATGCAAGCAACCTAGTAGAAAAAGTGGAACACCTAGTGATGCGTGCATTCCTAACACTCGTCACTGAAGAGAAGCAGCAGCAAAGGGATTTACCACTTGTACTACATTCATGGAAGGATGGTGGGCTGGCTAGTTTTGTGCCAACTTCATACAAACTAAAGTCCTCTGAGAAGGAAAATATAATTTTAATATATATAAACTTAGATTGAGATGCATTAGATACTTATTAAGTAAGTTAAAAACTATTGTCTATTTCTGTGTGTCAGTATGTTCAAGAGAGGAGATAGAGAGACAGAGAGAGAGAGAGAGAGACAGAGACAGAGAGAGACAGACAGAGACAGAGACATAGACAGACAGACAGAGACAGACACAGAGACAGAGAGACAGACAGAAACAGAGACAGAGACAGAGACAGACAGACAGAGACAGAGACAGAGAGACAGACAGAGACAAAGAGACAGAGACAGCGATAGACACAAGAAAGAACACATGTCTGGGGAAGGAAAAGCAATTCACCTAAAATGATGTTATTAATAGCAGCAGTAAAACTGGTAAGAGACTCACCTAGCCTCACCATGACATTAACTATCCAAGGCTGCTTAGGAAGCCATAGCATACACTAGGGAGCACTGAACAATCGGGTAGAGAAACAAACAGTCCTTGGAGTGAATTGTTCAACAGCTGTGGGAAGTTTTTAAGTTTTATTTGTGGAATTTATATGTTCATCCCTTTCTCTAAGACAGGAGGACTGAGTTGAAGTCAGGAAAGTATTAGGCATGGTTCCCTGATAACTAGGCTAACCAATAGAGCTAAAATTCAAGATGTGGATAGGTACACATCCCACATACTTAAGACAGTAATTGAGAGTGTGATAGATAAGGCAAGGGTGCTACCAATCATCAGAAGCCTACTACCAGGATGTTTCTTAGGAAAACAATATAGCATATTGTTAATTAAATCATAGTCACCAAGTCACCAAGTAACAAACAGTAATTCGTGTATCCCTGGTTACTCTAGTGATCTTATAGAGTTTTGGTTACAGATATGATTTAATTTACACAAACAAATCTTATCCTTAAGTATTTCAGGCAAAACTATATGTAGTTTTACCCCTGTCTTTATAAATAAGCCAATAAAGCTCATAGCAGCTGCACTGATGCTGGAGCACAGGCGAATGCAGTATGAACTGTGTTGCAGCCTAATTTGGAGTTGTTTAGAGACAACATTTTGACCATAAAATAATCATGTAAGAGATAATTTTGCAAACTTTGGGTGTTTTTTAAAATTTAATTTTAGGCTTAATTTCTTGACTTTGAGTTATTTGTATTTCTTACTTAAATTTTTTTTATTTTTGATACTTCTGTGCATGAGTACCATATTTTTATCATTTCCATCCCTCCCTCTCCCCTTCCAGCTTCTTCCCATCTCATTGACTTCCCAAATTCATGACCTCTTCTTAGCTTTTAGTGTTGCACTTATATGCATCTGTTCAGGGCTAATAACTTGGAATTGAATAACCAACCAGGGAGCTCATTCCTGGGGAAAAGTGATTCTTCCACTTTGAGCCACCATTAATTGGTAGAACTCTTCATGTAGGTGTGTAAAATTATCCCCATCCACACTGGTATGTCAACTAGTGTTCTCATTATGGAAGCCTTGTCGAGGCCACTGTGTTTCTGAGATTACAGGAGTGAAGCTTCTCTCATGTCTAGAAGACACTATGCAGCAACGGGTGTCCTGGCCTTCTGGCTCTTACCGCCTGTCCCTTACTCTTCCATGATTTCTTTTGAGCTGTTGGCATCAGTGTTTAACTGTAGATGTAACAGTTGTGGCTGTGCAACTTATAGTTCCTCAGTCTCTGCATTTTGACTAATTTTGGGTCTCTGTCGCTCTTAGATAAGGAGTGACAGCTACATTAATTTGCAAATATTCACATTAGGCACTGGTCTTTGAGAATTTGTACTTAAAAATACTGAGATGATGAATATTTATATATATTTATCTAAAGACTCCATGAAATTGGAGCTTAATATTACTGAAATCAAAATGAACAGTCTTAATAAAGAAATGTAAATGTTCTTGGACTTTTGGTTGCATATTTCTTTGCTTGTGATTTCAAAGTATTCTACTAACAATATAAACTTCCCCTACATAAAGAAATCCAGTTATACAAGCACTACTTAATAAGATGGATTATACTGACTGACTTCTATATGGTGAAATATATCCCTGCATATCTGAGAAGAGAGGAAACCTACTTGATCACAGTAGATATTATTTTTGATGTGTTCTTGGACTCAGTTTGCAAGCATTTTGTTGAGTATTTTTGCATCTATATTCCTGGGAAAATTGGTCTGTGATTCTCTTTCTTTGGTGAATCCTACATCCAAGGATCTTTCATTTTCAGATAATCTCAGTTTGAGCTGTGTAAGTAGAAGGACTATTATGCTTCCATCCTGCCATCAAGAGGAATCATTAGACCCTTGTGCTAATACAGGATGGTAATCTGGAGTTGCAGGAAGTAAGCAAAAATAAGGTTAAAAGTTAGGAGAGTTAACATGAAATGTTGTTCATTATTATTCAGCTTGCATAGTGTTAAGTAAGGCTCAAATTTGCTCTTAAAGACTGAAAAATTAATTAATTAATGGACTAATTAATTTATTAACAGAAAATATATGAGGGTATCATATATTTTCTCAAGTCTAGTTTGAGTAATGACTAATGACCTGAATAGTAATTCAAACAAACATATTAATAGAAATATACCTTTTAGCTGGATAATAATTTAGCAAGATGTACGGGAAACTCATCAAGGAAAGTATGTTTGGAAAATAAGTGAAATAGAAATAAAAGAAATGCATGATATAATAAATCACATTAGAAAAGCCTAGGGGGAAACATTACCAATAAACTGGATCAAACAAAAGGAAGAATTTTAGAAATTTAGCCCAGGTTGAGGAAAGATTATATTCAGAGATCTATAAATAAAACATTAAGCAAAACTGCAAGAATTATGGGATATCATCAAGAGACTAAACCCAAGAATCCACAAAGTACCAGAATGAACTGACTTACATATTAAATGTATACAATACCCAATGTCTTTAAAGTAGAACATTCTAAAACTTTGGTATAAAACATGGATACTAGTGCCATTTAGACTCTCCAACAATGTCAATACTTTCTGGTATACTCCTCACCATGGATATGGGGAATCTTGACTAATATACAAATCCTTAAAATAGAACTAACCATTTTTCCAAAGAGGTCTTAAAGACTTCTAGTTTATATTTTTTCTATTTACACTGAAAAAAAAAAAACAAGCAGAAAAATAAAATAAGCAAATAAATGGAAGAATCAGCAACAGATATGAAAGGAAGAGAACCTCTCAATATCACCTAATAGTCAAAATGCTAGCACTACCTGTTATGGAACTTATCTTTCTGTTAATTTAAGCATAACTTTACATAACAAAGATAGTTGCGAGAAGATATTGGTTTGTGTATTAAGATAAACTCATCAGTATTATGTGACTTTTTCTTGAGAGGTATTAACAAACTTCTATTTACTGATATATAGGTAATTGTATCAGAGAAAAGACATTGTTCTACACAGATCATGCTTGGTAAATCAACAAGTTTCTTGGAGTTACTTACAAGAGTATGGATGAGCAGTTACTTTTGGGAGGATGGATAACTCATCTGAGTTAAAGTCCCATTACAAAGCCATACCATGATGTATCAATGAATCAGAAAAGCTGTGATCATCAAGATTTCTTTCCAACATCTAAGTACCTCTGCTGGACAGAGTCTTCTATGCCAAGAAGTCATTCGCTATTTTTATAAGCTTAGGGAGGAGTATTATGGATCTTGTAACTATCTAAGTTTTGTCAGCTTCCTAAGCCTTGCAAATTTCTTGAGTGTTATAAGCTTCACTCTTTCATTAAAAGAGAATGTTTCAATTTAGAGAAAAGAGTTACAAAATAATCATAATAAAACAACAATTTTCATCAGGAACTCTAAAAATCAGAAATGTGTATAATAATGTAAACTAGGATCCAAGAGTAAATGACTGCCAAAAGATGACTAATGTAGCTACTAAGGTTACCTTTAAGTTAACAGAAATATAACTTCTATAACAGGTAGATCAAAATTAAACAATCCACATGCATTTCATAACACATATACATTTTATACAAGAGAAAGAAGGAAGAAAAGTAGACATAAATACATAACCTAGGGAATGAATATATTTCATCAGAGGAATAAATGAACAAATGATAACAGGGATATATTATGTTAGACTCGATTACAGCAAGTTCTTAACTTTAATAAGATGAAAATAAAAAGAACAAATGACATTAAACTAGGAAAATAGTAAGAACCTAGAAAAATATTGCTCGGTAATAACACTAAATATAAATGGGCTTGGCTTTCTAATTAAAAGATGAAGAAAAAGCTATTTTTCTTCTACCAGAGAGATACCTCATTGGAAATCACATGCATAGATCGAAGCTGAATGTATAGGAAATGGCAAGCAAGCAGACCCTGAAAACAAATAGTAGTCGCTGTGCTTATAGATGACACAGAAGACTTGAAACTCAAGTAGGATAGAAGATATGGTCTGGTCACTACATAATAATCAATGGAACAGCACACCAGTAGAGTATAATGAGAGTAAATATATATATATTTAACATTGCTAAACCTTGTTTTCATAAATAATTCTTACAAATATGTTAAGTGTAGGTGCAAAATTATGGGTACCTACAATTCTCCATTTAGTCAGAAATATATGGAACTAGAAACAATGATCCTGAATGAGATAACTCAGACCCAGAAAGACATGCATGGTATATACTTACTTAATAAGTGGATATTAGCCATATAGTACAGGATAGCCACATTACAATACACAGACATAAGGAAGCTAAGTAACATGGAGGACCCTAGGGCGAATGCTTAATTCTCATTCAGAAGGGCAAATAGACACCAGAAGTGGCTGGAGAGAAGGAACAGGATAGGAGCCTACCATAGAGATCCCTGAAAGACCCTACCTAGCAGGGGATAGAATTGGATGCTGAGACTCACAGCCAAACTTTGAGGAGGAGCTCAGAGTCTTATGGAAGAGTTGGGAGAATAGAAGGAACTGGAGGGGAGAGGAGCTCTACCAGGAAACCAATGGAACCAACAAATCTGAGTCGGGGGTGTGACATGGGCAGAGTGCTGCAGATACTAATGCACCAACCAGGGACTGCACGTGGTGGGTACCTAGGCACCTGCTCAGATGTAATAGATAGGCAGCATAGTCTCCTTTTGGGTCCCATAATATGAGGAGTAGGGGTCTCTTCTGACAAGGACTCTGGTGCCCAACAGTTGATTACTTCACCCTGGCTGAGCCAGCCTTGCCAGACCAGAGAGGAAGAGGATACCGATAGGCCAGATGAGACTTGTTGGACTGAGGTCAGATGTTAGGGAAGGAGGGCTTTCCCTTTCTGAGGATTAGAGGAAGGAGGGAGTGGGGGCATACAGGAAGGAGGTTGGAACGAGGAAGCAGTGAGGAGAGGCTACAATATGGATGTAAATTGAACAAATTAAAATAATAAATAGAGACTATTACAACAAGTAAAATCATAGAGCTAGATAGAATCACTATTACAATCTCTCAGACCTTTAAAGAAGAATTGACACTAATATTCCTCAAATTATTCCATAAAATATAAATATCTCACCAGAAATCTCTTAGATCTGATAATTCTTTTTGGAAAAGTATGAAAATATAAAATTAACACATAAGATCAGCATCATTTTTATTTGTTCGCATTTATTATTGTTATTAATAATAATTATTATTTTTACTATCATCTAGGTATAGAATGGATACACTGAAAAAGAACCAGAAAAACAACCCGAACAGAAGACCAATAAATAAACTAGCACAGATACAGCGTCTTCAGCAAATGATGCTGAGAATGTTGTACACTCATATGCAAATGGTTGGAGTAGATTCTAGTTGTAATCACATATCAATTTCAATTAAAATTGATCAAAGATGTTTGTATATGTCATGGAAAGTACTAGAAGAAGGAATTTGGCAAATACTTCCAAATATATGCGTAAACAGGGCCTTTCTAAATGGAGTTGCAATAGCAGAGCAACGAGTAAGATTTGACAAACAGAGTGTATTAAGTTAAAAAGGCTTTGTCAGTAAAAGAAACAGTTGTGAGAGTGAAGAGACAAGCCATAGAGTAGAGAACATACAAAGAACTCAAGAAATTCAGTCCCCTCCTCTGTAGCTTGATATATTTTAGCAGTTCAATGACTGCTCAGCAAGTTTTGAATGCTGAATGTTTCTTGCTTCCAAAGGGGAAATCAATTCCAAACCCAGAAAAAGAGATTGAATATACTCAGCATAACAATGAAGATGAATCAAAGATGGAGAGCTTGGATAGATATAAAGAAAAGACAAGAAACGGTGAAGCCAACCCTTCACTGACAAATTAGTCCTCTATTGTTGCTGGACGTGTCCCTTTAAAAAGCTTTGTTCTGTTTTCTTAGTAGATAGAAATGTGTGTAAATGTTTTGGAACTAGTTGGATTGCATCTTTGGATTTGGATTGTAAAAATTAAAAGATATGTTTTGCTTAAAAAAATAAAAAGAAATTCAGTCCCATCAAATTATCCTATTATTAATGGAAACATTATAGGACAGAGTACTCAATAGAAAAGGTTAAGTTTATGACTGTACAGATGAAAACATTTCAGTATTCTTAGTTATCAGAGAAAGCTAAGCGATGTAGCCTGACCATAGAGAGAAATGAGCCAGTCTTCAGGGTTCAACACTCATTTCAAACAAGAACAGTCAGTATGATAACCATGAGTTTAGCTGTCATCAAATAAAATAACATGATTTGGAAAGTTCTGCAGATACTTAGAATGCTTTAAAGAATAGTGTGTGGGGTGCATACTATGTAACTAACAGTAAACCCCCACAGCCCCGTTCACTGATTTTCAGGGGGCTGTGCTTCTCACTGTCATTGATGTATATCCCATGTGGCTCAGTAACCTGCCTTGAGTCTTGATTTCTGATGACAAACTCCAACTAACTAAGTCTCATGGCCACCCACATGAAGTGGGACGCAACCAGATTGTTGTGGCTTGCTGCAGAAAAGTAGCTCCCCAGGCCAGGTGAAACAATGCTCTTAATGGGCATCTTTGCATTCTGACATCCCATAGCTTCAAAATTTTTTATTAATTTATTCATATTACATCTCAATTGTTATCTTCCCATTCCTCCCTCCCTCCTGCTTTCACCCTATTCCCCTTTCCTATGTCTGTGACTGAGGGGGACCTCCTCCCTCTCTATATAATCATAGGGTATCAAGTCTCTTCTTGGTAGCCTGCTATCCTTCCTCTGAGTGACACCAAGCCTCTCCATCCAGGAGACATGGTCAAATATGGGGCATGAGAGTTTGTGTTAAAGTCAGTCCCTACTCTCTACTCAACTGTGGAGAATGTCCTGTCCTTTGGCTAGATCTGGGTAGGGGTTCGAGGTTTACTGCACATATTGTCCTTGGTAGGTGCCGTAGTTTGAGCAGAACCCCTGGGCCCAGATCCGCCCTTCATAATGTTCTTCTTATAGGTTTCTAGGACCCTCTGGATCCTTCTATTTCCCCATTCTCCCATACTTTCAGAATTTTAAGTCCTAGTCTAGCTGAATCCTGAATGCAGACTGTACTGTATGTCTACATTTCTTTACCACAACACGGTTTATGGCTTCTTTTTCTGGTTGGGCAAAAAGAAATTGCAGTAAAATAACATCATGAGGAATTGAGATTTGCTTCTGGCCATTCATGATTCTCCAGAGTCACTACGTGCTTTGAGACCCCCTTCTACAAGCCAATGGAAGCTGGCTAAGATGGGCGTGTTCTCTTCCTGCTCTACACATCATATTCTCTATGTATCTGATGAGCTGGGACGGAAATATTTAGGAAATTACAGCCTGTCTGAAAGAACACCCTTTTCCTTTTGTCTTGTCACAAATATTTTCAAAACAACACAGATTAATCTATGGCATCTCATTTCTCTCTACTAAGAGTTCTGCCATTATGCTCCTTTTCATTACTACAATGTCAATCATGACTGAAGCACTTATGTATATATGTAATGTTAAGTGTTAATGACAGTGGCAACTTTCTAGACTTCAGTGAATTAGCTTGTAAAAAGAGGATTAATTTTCTCTACAACTAAGTGCCTTATTGCTTTTGCACAGCGTTTCCTCAGATTTTGTCCATTTTCTTATGCTGTTCCTTTTCAGTGATTTTCCGGAGGAAGATGGGGGTTTGTAGACATGGTTATTAATTCACCCTTCTAAGCTTAAGGAAATCAGTTGCTGTCATCATTCAACAAGACAAAGTAAAGATGCTACATTAATGTTCAGGTTCAACTGTGAGGCAGTGTACAGGGCAGTAGCTAGTGAGTGAGTCACTTCATCTAACACTTTATTCTGTCTCTGAGATATATGTTCTCATTTAATTTTATTTTGGAGAGTAACTCTCTCACAAATTAAACTCTACCTTTCCAAACCCATGTCATTGCCCTGACACACAAATGATCACAACACATCCCTAGTGACAGAGAAATGCTTTCCATCATGATGATCATTACCTTGATCTGATAAGGTCAAGACACATCTGTGCTCAGATGCAGACTTTCATAATCTGCTTCATATGAGGTACTTTGCATTCTATTTACTGTGTGATATGTTATGTGTTATGGTTATGATGGTCACACTATATAAACCCACTTAGAATCATGTGCTTCATATATTGCTTGTGTTTGCATAAATGTAAGTTAAGGTTTTACCTTTATATGCAGTAAAAATTAGTGTTCTTTAGTATTTGCTGGGTTACGTTTTTCCATTTTCACAGCTTGCTTATATATTGGATAAAAACTTTGTGTTATCTGAATGATAACTATATGGGTTTTTCATTTGAAAATCTAATATAAAATGTTTACAATGAGATAAACAAAAATTATGGCTGTTTAAATTTGTTACTTATTCTTCTGAGGTAAGTTTAGACAAGAGTTTATCCTCACAGATATGTTAAGATTGATGATTGATTATTTAATAAAAGTAACAGTACTACTTATATATTTGCTGTATTACAAAAACATTGAAGCTTTTGTCATAAAAACCAACTATTATGTTCTTATTTTCCTATTTACTATCTTCATAGTACTTGTTATATCTGTCAAAAGAATATTGATATAACAATAAATGTTATCTGCTTAAAATGCAGGAAATAAATTCCCTTAAAAAGACTAAACTTAGCCACACTTCTTTTACTCAGCTTTTTGTATTTTTTATATATGTATTTTTTATAAATGTATTGAGTGAAGACAAGGGATGCCCACAGGATCTTCACTCACACAAGCCTACTTCTCTATTAATAACCAGTCTAGATATTTGTACACTTAATTGACAAGTGATGATTGTATGTATTATGGAATATAATGTGAATATTTGATACTTGTGTAGCATGTGGTAGGAGGAAATTCAGATAAATAGCATATATTACTTCACATGACCTCTATTTATTGTGGTGAGTATATTTAAAATATACAAATATTCCTCAAGGAATTTTTCGGCATACCACATTGCAGTATAGTGAGTAGCACAGCCCAGTCCTCTTATTAGTACAAGTTTTGTTATCTTTCTCTTATGTTCCTCTCCCTCTGGTCTGGTAACCAGCTTTCCTTTACATTCTTTGGTTCTGTAGGTTCTATACACATATAAAAATGTGTTAGAATTTTTATGTGGCTACGTCATTTCAAAGCAGTTTTGTTGCACAATCTTCATCCTGTTACACATGGCAGTTTTCTTTTGAAGGCTGGATAGTATTCTGTTGTATTTATATATATATATATTATGACATATGCAAAATTTATATAGCTTCATATATACACACGATACGTCTCAATATCAGGCATGCGCACACACACACACACACACACACACACACACACACACACACACACACACACATACACACAGAGTTTCATTTCAGCTGCAGTACTCATATACCCTGACAAAAAAAGAACATAGATGAGGAAGAAAAATGTCCATTGACTTGGAGGTCCAAGTACAAGTCAGTCATTCTTTCTGGCATGTTCTCAGCTAATCACATCACATCCACAGCCAAGAGCAGAGAGGAGTGAGTGCACTCATGCTTCCTGCTTGCTTCTGCTCAGCTAGCTTTCTCTACTCCTGAACTTCTATAAAAGCCACCACAATGTAGAATACATGTATGCTACAATTTTCTAGCTTATTTATCTTTGATGACTTTGCTACTTCCATTACTTGACCATTGTGGATAGAGCTGCAATGTGCATGGAAAAGCATATGTCTCTTGAAAGTACTAATTTCAGCTCTTCTGTACATGCCCCAAAGTGGACTAATCAGGTACCATGGTAATTATATTCTTAATGTTTATATAAGAATAGTATTTTCCAACATACCTGATTTATCATCTAATCGCACAGGAAGTGTTCCCTCTTCATCCCATTTTTTTCTATAATACTCATCTTTTTTCTCTTTGATGATACCACTTTAACAGACATGAGATAAAAGCTCATTTTTATCTTCAGCTCATATTTGATTGACAGTTAGTGTTATCAAGAAGTTTTCAGACATCTACTGACCAAGTGTAGATCTTCTTTAAAAAGCTGAGAAACATCTATTTAGGCCCTGGCCTACTTTAATAGAGTTATTTGTCTTTTCAGATCTGATATTTTTATTTCCTTCTATATTATAATATAATACTTTTGTACAGTCCTGTCTCCAGTATGCAGTTTGCAAATACTTTTTTCTGTTTTGTCAGTCTCTTATTCTGTTGTTTAGTGTGCAGAAGGTTTATAGTTTCATAGGATTCTCCTGGTCTGTTCTCCTTTTGTTTCCTGTGGTCCTGGAATTATTCCCAAGCTAGGTTGTCTTATAGTAGTTGCATAACTTCTCATCTCATACTCAAACTTTTAATTTATTTTGCTTCAATTTTATACTTGGTAATCCTAAGGAAAGTTCAGTTATAGATTTTGGCAATGTTTGATATAGCATATGACCGCCCTTCCACATGATCACAGCTTAGCGGACAGTTCCTGATTGTCCTCCACGTAAACTCAAACAGGACTGCCAAGTAAACTCAATGAGCTTTCTCTAGCCAGGAATGAGTAATCCTAACACTTAGGAAGGTAGAAGCAGGTGGGTCTCTGTGAGTTTGAGACCAGCCTGGTCTATGAAGTGAGTCCAGGACAGCCAAGACTACACGCAGAAACCCTGCCTCAGACAAAAAAAAAAAAAAAAAAAAAAAAAAAAAAAAAAAAGGCTCTGTTTTGTGCTATTATTGTCTAAAGTTTATTTGTTACATAACATAGTATGGGGAAAATGTCAATCAAAATATATTTAGAATATTAAATCTAAAATAGAGAAATCAGAACATATAATCATACTCTAAATTCTGTAATTCCAGAGATGGACAAAATCAAAGCAATGAGATCTAAAGCCATAGATGTGTTTCATATATAAGTTAAGGGCTAACTATATCAGTGAATTGTTCCTACATAGGAGTTCAGTCAGACTAAATGCCTTGTGTAGGACTTCCTTCTTTTCTAGTGAGGTTCAGCATCCAAACTGCAGCACCCATTTGCCAACTTAAACTACTTTCAGTTGCTATATATTTAAATAAAGTAGCATTTTGGTACATGCAAGTTGGTTCCTCAGTCTTTCTGTCTGAGAATTTCATACACGCATACAAAGCATTTTGAATTTTATTAGTGATTTAGAAAAGAAAGAATTCAAAGCTATACTTTTTATTAGTTGTCATGAAAGTGATATAGATACTAATATAAAATATTATCAAAATTTTAGATGATCAAAATAGAGAAACACAATCATAGTACAGAAAAAGGTATTTGGAAAGCCCTGGGACCAGACCACATCAAGATCTGAGGACTTGAAGGGAGGGCATGAGGTGAGAATGACTCTTGCACAGAATGTCGGTCTCAGGTTCCTCACAAGCCATCAGCAAGTCTCAGATAAGGTAAAGTTTTAACACCTGCCTTTGGTAGGTTCTTAAAAGAGTGTAGTGCCTGTGGTGCACTGTAGGATTCCTATACACTTTGACAGAAGCATTTTCAAAACCTTCTAAGATCTTAGCACAGTTATACATAACATGTACAGAGACAATGAGGGGAGATGGAAAAGGATGAAGTTCAGCAAATAGTTACTTCAAGCTCTTCATGTCTTTAACTAGAAGACGAAATTATGGAAAATCTAAATATTAGATGTCAATGGTTTCAAAATTATTTTAATAAAAAGTAGTTTCATTTCCAAATTATTCTTCATGACTATTTTTAGTGATGACTTTTAAGGTACATGATTGTCACCATCAAGTCCAAATATTGCACAAGCAGGTGGACAAAGAGTCTTCTACAATTCTTAAAAATTTTATATGCCTAAACTTATATCTAAATATCTTAATATCCCTTCTCAAAGAATGATAAATGAAATCCAATTTCCAGTGAGCCTATAAATAAATTTCCAATCAAGTTGAACTTTTTACATTGTTTTAAAACAAAAATAACACCAGACTTGCAAAATGTGTATGCATGTCTAGATGTTTTAGTCTTAGCAGTTAACCTAGACACTCTAAAACGGCAGAGAAGTCACAACCATTATCAAAGACCTAAGAGATGAATCCTGGTGCCCTCCAGAGTCCCTCTTACTTGTGTCTTCCTGTTATTCCCAGTCATAACTGCTTATACATGCTGGCTCCTTCTACAATTTCTGAGATGAGCAGTGGCATTCCTTTTATCTCCTAACAAAATGAAGTGGTCCACAACTGGCTACTTGCAAGTTATGGTGTCTTCACATCACCTGGGTTAACTACTTGGGAAGCACCAGTAGACATACCAATCAGGTTGCCTTCCTGAGACAGACAAGAAACTGGACTCTAGGCAGCCATCTGCAGGCAGCGGCACCTGGGACTCACTATCTTAGAAATGTTTGCTTGAGAATCTCTAAAATGATTCACAATTCCTAATAAAAATTATTACTGTGGTAATATTTATCCCTAATATGTAAAATCAATTATGCATATTTTTCCTAGAAGCCTCTGACAATTAAAGTAATTATTTAATTGGGATGTTCATAAACTTGTCTCTGTAAAATGTATGCCAAAGACAAAAAACTTCTGGAGATCACTTTGCATGCATATTTTTATCTTTCTAAGTCTAGTTCTTTCCACAGACATGGCTTCACTTAACAACTCACTATTTATAAAACTGTGAAGAGTGATGATGGGAAGAGCAAAAATATGGTTCTATCTTTAATCACAGCCAATTAAGGAAAATGAATAGATTAATAGGATACAGGACAGCAGTGTGGTTGGAACTCGATGGTTCTCACCTTCTTGGCTTAACAGCCCTAAGGTTCTTTTCTTCTCTAAGGTAACCCACGGGCACAGGAATTAGTCAGAGCTTACATGGATGCCCAGATCATAGCCTATGAATTTTGTAGCAACTAAGTTTCAACTAGGTGCCTAATTCATAGCAGAATAATAGGGAAAATGAGAGCAGTACACTGATTTTTCCAGCTAAACGTATTTAGCATAGAACACATACTTAGCGATGAGTGTATAAATTAATTAGAACAAGTTTTCTAATAAAAGAAACTGCGAAGTCAGTGCATGGAAACATTAGTTATGCAAGGAATGTATGAAGCTTTGCTAATAACATTTGCAAAGGCTACAAAAAAATAAATATCATTCCAGGGAAGATATTTTGGCATATACTATAAAGTTATATCCTTTTGTCTTTCGGTCCACAAATTGCCTGATTGGTGGAAGGTGAAGACAAAGACCGAGAGTTTAAATAATGTGTGTTTTCTGTAGCAAGCAAGTGTACTGTTTTCAATGCAATACGTGGATCTGAGCAGTTGTTAGTTTTTCTTTCTTTTCTTTTTTCCTTCTACCTCTTGGGACTATCTTGATCTACTCAGTTTATCCAAGATCACATAGATGTACATGTACTATTCTTTGAGCATATTGACTATAATGTAAGTCTAGGATCATCATCACCTCTTCTCAGGTGAATGTGAGTGATACAGTTCATGGAGCCTGCCTCAGTTTTGAACTCCTCCAGTCAATCCACCCTTCCCAAGTTCCACACAACCTAATGCCAACACTCGATAAAACTCTAAAAGAAAGCCACAAAGAGAGAGACACCATTGAGCCACTGGGTAGAGAGTCTCAGCAGCATGCTTTTCACTCAGTCCCATTTTGATTTAATTTATAGGCAGTCGCAGACATCCATATCTACTGATTTCAGAAAGTCGTCATCATGCACTTCCTTCCTATAGTGATATGAATTGGGGCTTTTTTGGTTATCTTTTCTTGGTTTCATAACATTTTTCTTAATATGCCTAAAGACAAGGTGTTAGAATCAGTGCCGCATTTTTGCCTTCTCCTGCAGCAGCCCCCACATGTAGAGTTCCCCCCAAAATTCTGACAGCAGTGAGGCAGGGATTTGAGGAGTATATTATGCAACTACTACCACCCAGCAGCATAGAAGAATAGATTCCTGCTACTGAACATGCCGTACAATTACATTTGAAAGGCTCATTGTATATATCTGTGTGCGTCACAAGTCAGTCTAAGGAAAAAATAATTACTTAAGTCTTAAGTAATTATTGCAAGTTTTTTTTTTTTTCATAAAAATGCTGTTGCTGAAGCATTGGAATGCCTTTGAAATATGACCTATTATTCTTGTTCAGCTGGTGGCTTGTTGCTTTCAGAAAAAAAGAGTTTTACCTTTTGTGCATTTTGAATGTAACATGCTGAGTCTTATTGAAGCATGGATGGGGACTGCAGTTATTTGGTGGCAGATATTGAAATGGCGTAAGAGACAGGCTAGACAATTTGTACAGTCCAGTTTTCATGGAGAGTCGACTTTGAAGATAGCTCTTCACTTCTGGCTTTGTTTGGTCTTTATTTTTCTCCTTTTTTCTGGAGCTGTGAGGAAAGAATAACATCTTCAAATTGAACTGCTTCTTTCTAGAGGTCATGCTGTTTTCATTCATTCTTTATTTATTCATTTTTTCAGTGCCTAATGCTTCAACCTCTAGCTCTTGAGGTTACTTCTTTTTCTTAATATTGTCTTTTTTATTTTTTTACATTGACATTTATTTTTAATTTTTAAAATATTTTTAATTTTTTACATATACTTTTATATTATTATAGACATATAAAATAACTGCATACAGCAAGAAGAACCATGAAACAACCAGGAATTATATTAATGTTACACTCATAGTGTTTTGGCTATTTGTATTTCAAAACCTTGAAGAAAACATTTTCCTATCTTGGTGACTCTAAAATTCTGAATATAAATCAATATCTATCATATCTCATCTCTATTAACTTAAAACATCTATCTACAGCTAAAAATATTAACCCCTAAATAACTAAGCTTAATTGTAAAACTAAACTATTTGTTCAACCTCATCAGAGATTTGAGAAGGAATAAAATTAATTTCCTGAGTAAACAGGAAGTGCAGGTTAGCAGCTTCAAGATTAAAAAAAAAATAGTTTGCTCCCTGAACAGTCACCCATAACACTCTATAACACTGGAGCATCATCTTCAGCCTTATGATCCAACATATCTGAGACAGATATATATATATATATATATATATATATATATATATATATATATATATATATATATATGGAACTATTGAGGACTTACTTTACCTACATCCAAGCTTGCCTATTTTTTTTCAGTAGTCAAAATGAGGACATTTTCCCCAGTGGCTTGTTTGCCATGTTTGAAGCCATCTTCACAAGGAGGTTCTTTGATATTCATCGTTTCTTTGGGGCAGGCTGGGTGTTGCCAGGAATTAACCTGTCTTGTTGTCAAAGAACCCTTAAAACAATAAAAAAAAAATCTTTAAATGTCATATTCTGTAGGACTCCAGGGTTTTTTGAAGACCTTACCTACCTATTCCACCTTATCTGTCTATAGAGTCATACCTATCCATTACATGTAGGATGTATATTCTTGTAATATAAATAGACTAGTAATTGACATGACTGTGATTTGATCAATTGACAATTAACTTGTCTAACTTACTTATCCTAAACAGCCTGCAATAGCACTTTCAAGTTATTGGAGGTAACCTTTGTATTCTACTTGGGTGTGGTATGGGTATAATACCTCATACGAGAGTAAAAAAAAAAAAAATATATATATATATATATATATATATATATATATAGTATGTATATATAAATATAATGTGAAGAATAATCTTAAATTCTAATTCTATACCAATGTATCAGACTTAAACTTATTTTGCATCAGTGTGGAAATTTCTATACCAATGAGTCAAAAATAACTCTGTGAGCACAAATAAGGCCTTAAGTTGAGAAGTTAACTCAATAATCTACTTTTTGTCCTATCATCACTATATTGTTCTATATTCCTCCTCTTTCTTTTCAACCCCTACCTCCAAACCTAAGAAAGAACAAAAAAGGAAAACAGAAACATTTCTGAGTCCAACCTCGTTTTCTTTCTGGATAAGACTGATAGTAACTTATAACCAACTCCCAAGGAAAATAAACATCAATAGCCCAAGACATCAAGCAAAACCTACCCAACCTCCCCTTAAGGGAAACGGGACATCATTCTCTTAGGCTTTCTTCTAGCTGATTGGGATGAATAATACCTTCGTAGGGCCCAAATAAAATTGTGGAAATGGTTAAACAAGCTAGATTCATATGTGGTCCAGTTTCTAAATGTTGAGAAATTCCAGACTTAATTAGAGTCCTGTGTGTGACAGTTTGAAATGCTGGACCAATTGGGAACTGCAGCTTTCTTCGAAGCTATCTTGGGAACTGTTTTCTTGATATGAGATGATAGTAATAAAATGCATCAACCACATTTATGTTCAATTTTCTGTTTTTTAATCATACCTCATATATGAACTTATATATAGTTCATTTCTGCTTCTTTCGTGAAGCTATTTGCATGGTCCAATGCCACTGAATTTACCAGCAACCATTTTTACTGGGTCTTAACTCCAGACTCTTTGTGCCTTTTGAAAATGCCTTCTATATGATAACACACTGAGAGAAAGCATCTTAAAGCAGAAATGGTAATCTTAAAACTCTTGGTTTACAGTCCATCCCATAAGGAAGTTAGAAATTCCCAGGTTATAGTGCATCACTGAGGGACATTAGAATGTCCCAGGTCACAATCCATCATTGGGGGAAGTTAGGGCAGGAACTTAAGGCATCAATCTAGAGCCAGAAACTGATGCAGAGGCCAAGAAGGAGTGCTGTCTACTAGCTTGCTTCCAGCTTATATTCCTTTCCTATACAGGCTAAGCCTACACACTTAGGGATGGTGCCACCCACAGTGGCCTTGGCCCTCCTACATCAATTTGAAATTATGAAATGTGCTGTAGATACCCTCGGTGGTTAATATTATGATGGAGTTAATTCCTTAGCTAAAAGCACTCTTCCCTGGGGGTTGAAGTGGAAGTTTCTGGTTTTTATGAAGATTCAGCTATGTCATGTGCATGTGTTTTTTGTTTTGGTCCCAAGTATGGGGTGTGGGGGTGTTTTTCTACTGCTGAAGGCAGACTTGTGATCTTTGTCAGCTGAAAACAGACTTGTGAGAGAGCATGTAATGTTTTCTTGGCAGCTGTTTTATTAGAGCGGCATGGTGTTTGCCAGCTGAAAAACATCTTTGTGTGGACTCTGAGAAGGGAAAAATAGAAGCCCATGGACAATGAGACAACAATTTTGCATTGCTAAGCTTAGCAAGTTCACATCACTTGACTGTTTGTTTTTTCTACACTTTGTTTTGCAGAGATAAATGCTCCACAGAACTTCTCATAGCATTCCAACTGGGTTTATCCCCTTCCACTGACTCATGCAATTTCAGTGGAGTCTGACTGTTTCTGCTGGATTGTGCCACTGCTGCTGGTTTACACTGCTGTTTGGTGTTTGATGTTTGACTGATCTACTGGTATGTTGATGACAAAGACTGTACTTACCCCAAGGAACTATGTCTAAAGAAGCTCATAATGCCTTTTCCTACTAAACTTCCCCCCATCCCCACCTAAGGTTCATGGGTCAGAAAGTAGGTAGAATCATTTAACAGCCCTTTAAAGAGTAGGTTTTTATGTTTTTGGTTGTGAGCCTAGCCTTTAATGGCTGAGCCATCTCTTGGGCTGGAGAGATGGCTCAGAGATTAAGAGCACTGGCTGTTTTTCCAGAGGTCCTGAGTTCAATTCCCAGCAACCACATGGTGGCTCACAACCTGGTGCCCTCTTCTGGTGTACAGGTGTACACGCAGGCAAAACATTGTATACATAATAAATATTTTTAAAAATTAAAAAATAAAAATTTAAAAAAGTAAAAAGTAGGTTTTTGAAAATTCTAAGCTTATGGGGGGAGTGCCAAGTTACAATCAAGATTAGGTATCATAGATGGCCTCTAACTTGGAGAACTGGGTTCAAGCTCCAATTTACAGTTCACTAGAGATAATTTTAAAAATCAACTTAGTCAGGCATGCTGGCTATACATAGAAACTCTATCTCAATTTGTTCACGCAGTGTGTGTGTGTGTGTGTGTGTGTGTGTGTGTGTGTAGCTCACAGGACGACTTTTAGAAGTCAGTTCTTACCTTTACTTTGAAGTAAGGGCTCTCAAGTGTGCTGGAATGCTGCATCCTTCAGGCTAGCTGGCTCAGGAGCTTCCACGCTTTCGTTTGCTCCTGCCTCTTATCTTACCATAGGACTCTTGGGTTACAGATGTGTGCTAACATACCTAACATTTTAAAAGTGGGATTTTGGGTGGGATGGGATTTGGATTTTTTAGCCTGAACATCAAGTACTTTTTCCTGTTAAGCTTTCTTCCTGTGCCCAGGTCTTAGAGCTATTGCAATTTTACTATGAAAAAAAAAAAATACTATTCATGTGATAGAACAAAGTCTTTCAAAGTTACATTAGTAGTTGTGTGTGAAAATAACATTTACTCAGAACATATTAAATCTTCAATTTTGATGATCTTTTGTTATTTTTAAATAAAAATAAAATGTGGACTAGGAATGGTTTATATTTTAACTGGAAATTTTGAAATAGGTTTAAATATGACTGGTTTCCTCCCTTTCCATTTCTGGAAATTACACTAATTAAAAATATTAAAATTAATAACAAATGTGGTATACTTAGGTCAGAGATGAAACATATAATTTATGCTATATGTTGAATTCAGATACTGACATCTAGCTTGGACTACTTCAGAATATGGCCTTATTTATGTGTGGGTCTATTTTTTTTAATTTTTTATTAATTTATTCTTGTTACATCTCAATGGTTATCCCACCCCTTGTATCCTCCCATTCTTCCCTCTCTCCCATTTTCCCCTTATTCCCCTCCCCTATGACTGTTCCTGAGGGGGATTACCTCCCCCTGTATATGCTCATAGAGTACCAAGTCTCTTCTTGGTAACCTGCTGTCCTTCCTCGGAGTGCCACCGGGGTCTATTAAAGATATAAGTAGCATTGAGTAGGTCTTACTAGAACAGTGGAAGGCCCTGGTTCAATATATAACTGCTATTTGTATGTCCTTGAGAATACACATACACACAGAACCTTTATATAGCCATAACACACATCACATTGAAAGGATTTGTCTCTAAGTCATGGAAGAACAAAGTGGTCAGCAAACCAGTCAAAGCTATGAAATTGATATTAGATTTTTATAACACAGAATAATGACTGCATAATTGCATGTGAATATTCCTTATAAGACAACATTCATTGGATGTATACACAAACACACACACACACACACACACTCAAACACACACATATAAACACTGGTGTGACTGACCTGAACCTTGAATGTTGCATTGACACCTTCTGACACCAGGGTTTTCAATACCATTGAAATCTGATGTTAATAGAGCCTTTTACCTTTATCAAACTGAGAGCTTCACCTTCTCAAAATGCAGTTGTCATGGAAACAGCAGTTCTAGGAGTTTTGTTTTCAGAAGGTATCGAAAACCTCCATACCAATATAATCACACAGGGAAGCATATTAACATATGCAGTTCAGCTCTATTCTTAAACTGGAGGAGGAGAAGAAAAGGGTGCAATAATACTTCCATTAAAATCCTCCAGGGGCCCTGTGTAACCTTTGTGCAATGCCTGACTCTTATTTATACTCACCTTTAATCCAGAAACTGATTCAGGCAGCCCAAGCCCTTGAAATTCTTACCAGACAATTAAACAGATGTATACAACATATGTGAACTTTCTGTACCCACACCCTCTGTAAATGTGCCTTTTTGTTGCATCCAAGTGTTAGAGGAGTTTTCTTTGAAGGTGGTAGCTATATTATTTCTTTATCATTATTTTGGATGATATGATGATAAAGCTAGTTGTCAATTTTTCTTTGTTCTGTTTTGCTTTTTTCTAGACAGGGCTTTTCTGTGTAATAGCCTTGGCTGTCCGGGATTCACTTTGTAAAGATCAGGCTGGTCTCGAACTCACAGAGATCCACCTGCTTCTGTTTCACCAAGCGCTGGGATTATAGGCATGTGCCACCACACTCAGCTTGTTTGTGATCTCTTAATTAGGCTTTCCACCTGACTACATTTTTATTATGAAGATAACAGTAAGCTTTCAAACTGCACCTTTTAGACCATCACTGTTGATACATCCTTGAACATCCAGATCACAAGTTTTAAATAAGTAATCGCTGAGGAGCTGTCATATATATATATGTGTGTGTGTGTGTATATGTGTGTGTGTGTGTGTGTGTGTGTGTGTGTGTATGGAAATGCAACCACAGAGAACAGAATTTTTATCTGATCCTCAAGATGACCTGGAGAGGCTGGTGAGAGAGTTAATCACAAGGACCTGTAGAAACTATGTGGGAAAACTGCACAATTGCTAACCCTTGTTTCCAGCACTGGGAAATAGAAACAGGCCTTTCCCCAGAAGTTAATGGCTTATAGGCCAGGAAGAGACAGGTATCAAATAGCAAAGGTTGATGGTGTCTAAAGAATATAACTCCCAGGGTTATTCTCTGGCTTATACATGGAAATGCATATATGTGCATCCCACCCCACCCCCAACATACACAAACGCACCTGCTTACACTAGCGTATATATTCGTGGATGCACACAGAAATGGCCTTGGATTATTTCATCTAAAAGACATATTGTGATGAGGAGAAGTGATAATATATTGTAACAATGGCTGCTACTATGACCTGATATTTATTTTTAAAAACCTAATAAACAAGGGTCAATAGTTAAAATAGGTACTTTTCATGGTTCCTTTCACTGACTGCTAATGAGGGACCACTCAAAGCTTTAACTTATTCCTCTCTTGAAAGGTGATAATACATCTCTCACATAATGTTTTGAAAGTTAGTGTGGATGCATAATAAGTACATTGTTAATTTTCAGCAAATAGCTCTATTTACCTTCCAATGAGACGCTGGGTTACTTGAGGTCAGCAACCCTATTTATATGTGCATCTCCAAGTCCCAGCACAGAATCTTGACAATCAATGGTAGAGATTTGGTGTGTGTTAACTGACTGCCTGGGGAAATTCAAGTGATGACATCAAACCTTAGTTTCTCCCCAGCAGTGTAATTGACCAGGTATTGGCACAGAGCCCAACTTTGTTCAGGGGTTGTGTTCAAAACTTTTTCATTATAGCTAGAAATAATGAGGAAACTTTTCTTGTTCACTGTTTTTTATGAAGCTTTAAAGATATGGGGCTTGGTTCTACCTGCAACTATTGTTTCACGATCAAGGGTACACCAGGGCCTCAGGAAGTGAAAATGAGAGAAATAAGAAATAACAATAGGATATATAAAATGAGAAAACATATTATACCTGCATCCACTCATCCATGAGGGTAAGAGATGACACAACTCTATTTGGGATGGTGAATATATTTAACTAGGACTTTCTTTTTAAAGGCTTTTGTTACGTTAAAAAAGGAAACAGATGACCTCTTGCTTTCCTAGTAGCCCATGGAAGTGCATCTAGCGCTGTTTTCATGTAGAATACTGAAAATCTCCATTCCAAGAGATCATGGCCTTATCGACATATGAAACTAATTCTACGTGGGGAATAAACATTAAAGAATATGATACTTTCATTTCAGAGTTGCGATGATTCCCTAGTCTGAGAAGACCATCTGGCATCTTTGTTGAAAGCTTGGAATTCAGATATAGAACAAAGAATGTTGTCCTCCAACCATGCACTAAACAGCAATCTGTACACAATGCACCTTAGGTATTTGCAATGGTGGAGCCATTGTCCCATTTTTGCATGTTAGGTGAATGTAGAGTTCTATTACTTGTAACTAGAAGCATAATTTTAAAAAGAAAACGCAGATATAGTGGCCCATGCCTTTAATTCCAGCATTCTGAAGGTAGAGGCAGAGTGATCTCTGTGAGTTTGAGGCCAGCCTGGTCTAAAAAGCAAATCCAGCCAGTGCTATTACACAGAGAAACCTTGTCTCAAAAAAACAAAAGTAAAAACAAAAACAAAGGAAAAGAAAAAGAAAGAAAGAAAAGGAGGAAAGAAAGAGACTGTATTGGATTATGATCACAGTGCAGCTGTGGTTTGAGATTCTGTTATAAATTTAATGGAGCTTATTATATATTTTTTAATGAAATTCAGGTACAATGTCACCTCCTTATAGTAAAAATCATTAGAGAAACAAGGCATGTCTGGTAGTAAGTACTTAGGTCAGAATGAAGCCTAGTACTAATTCCACATTTATCTTTTGATTGCTATTTGCCTTATCTCTCAGTGAGGAATGTTGGTAATTGCTAGGAGGTATCAGAATCCAGTTCCAAGAACTGAGAACTGAGTTATTGGTGCGGTTGTAACCTCTGGCCTTCTTCTTGGATGCCTGCAACAAAGATGGTTGCATCTTATGCCTTTTGACATTTGCCTTCTTGGAGAGATAAATATGTAATTTCTGCAAAACTAAAACAAAGTAAAAAAACAAAACAAAACAAAATATTTTCCCCAGTAGATAAAAGCTCAAGTTGAAATGAAAGAGTTCAGATTGCGGAATGTTTGCTGTGACTTTTGTTTTTGTAACTATTTTCCACAAAAGTCATCATGAGTAGAAACATAGCAGAAGCATGAGAATACATTTAGCCCTTGAGTACTTTCCTTTAGGCCAGGCTTCTCTGATATTCAGTAGATCTTGGAGTATATATGCCTTTGCCTTGAATAAATTAGCACATAAGATATACTGGCCAAACAGTTCTTGAATTCTAGCAATGTGGCTCATTTTTCTATATTTAAGTAGAAATTTGCTGAGCCCTGATGATACTTCTTCTATCACTCATAAAATCCCCATTTTGAGCTTAATCCGGAAAGCGTGTCTCAGAACACAAATGTGTCTCTGGGAAAGTGGTCAAAGCATGCATTGTACTTCAGAATAGTAGTTGTTGGCCAAGCCAACACAGATGGTTGCTCTCCAGGCCACTCTAGAGATCAAATGGAATTGAAATGTTCCGCAACATTTCCAAATGAGAAGGGCCAAAAACACATGGCCCCTTAGAAAAGAGAAAATATTTTCTTCATTAGCAAGTGGACAGATCCAAGCTTTTCTCTTTAGCTATATTTAGTCTTTGTCCGAAAAATCACAGAGAAGGCCTATTTTGTACACAAACATCACTTTCCAATGTCCCCTTTAACTAGAATATAACTGGAAAACAAAGAAATATTAAGACACCACCCATGGTATTTCAAGACAAGTAAGAAAAAGTTTTGAAGGGGAAGCAGCTGGAAGCAAGCTGCCCAACTACATATAACTCCAGTTTTACTCATTGCTAGATTCAAGCAATGGCTAAGTGAACAGAAGATAGGCACTGACTATGTAACTGTAGCTTCCTATTAACAGCTAGCTAAGCACTGCTACATCCCCTGAAGTGCAGTGTTAAATGAACAATGTCACAGCCCACTAGATCATAGTAGCAAGTGTATGCTGTATAAGGGCCAGCATGGCTCAATAAAATTCTACATTTGGCTGATGACTGATTCCAGAAAAAAAAGATACAATGGTATTGATTAAAAGACAAATATGAATTTTCACGTCATAAAAGACCCAAAACTGTACAAGTTCAAATGCTGATGGCTAGAGATTTTTAGTTCAGTGGTAGAGCATTTGTTTACAATTTATGCCACCCTAAGTTTGATTCCTAACAGAACAGCAACAGCAATGACAATAACTATAAATGAATAAATACAAATATGGAGTTTATTATAACTGTGGATGTATAAATAAACATATCCACAGGTATAGGTAACAATCTGATATAGCCTTCAAGAATGAGGGAGAAGTATAGTCTAGAAGCATTAAAATTCTGTAACTGGAAAAGAGCTGTTCTTAAATCGCCAAAGGTTGTCAGTGTATCTGGGTATATGCTAAAACTTGTGCATAACATATATATTAAACAGAATGAGTAGCCCCTCACAAAGGAGAATATCTAAATAGCTAAGCTCAATCACGAAATGGGCCAGGGCTTTACCCTGCTGGCTATCAAAGAAGGACTAATCTAATCCATGCTGTCATGCCAACACATGCCTACCAGACTGGCTAAAAGGAAACAACAAAATGAAATAAAGTAGAAAAGTGTTGACAGGCCTGTAAAACAGGAAAGTCTTGTCCTGTTGGGGAAGTTCAACAGAAGTGTAGCACTTTAGTCTACCAACACGAATGTGGGCATCATCTAAGATACCTCTAGGTGTGTAGCTAGTTAGAAATGTGTGAACATATTCAGTAAAAGAAATAGAATCTTTCCAAAACATTGTTTAAAGCAACCCTACCAATCTTTCAAAGCTCTATTAATAATAAAACTGCTAAAATAAGTATTTTGTACTCAGTCAAGGGAACGTGGAGATGAGAATTGTTTACGGTTGTTCATGACAATGTAAACTTCACAAGTTTAATGCTAAATGGAAACAAACACAAAAATCACAGTGTGTTATTTCATAAATGCAAACTGTAAAACTCAGCAAGGCCAACCTAGGCCGTTAGACATCACAGTGTGTTTCCTTTGGGGAGTTAAAGAGAAGTAGACACTGGAAATGAAGCAGGCTGGGGGATTCTATTAATATTCTGTTATATTTAATGTGGTTGCAGATGATGACTGTGTTCAATTTATAAAAATTCATTAGTCATACCTACATTCACTTTTAAATATTTCAATGGAAAGTTTAAAGAAAGTAAAACTGTTTTCCCATGTGTTAAAAGCCAAGGACCTTTAATTTGCCTGTTTAAAAGATGAAGCTATGTATAGAACACACTAAATTATTAATAATGACTGTTAAGAACTACAGCATGACTATTTTTATTTCTATTTGTGTGTATTAAGCAAAAATAGCTACAAAAAGGAAAGTATTTTCAGCTGAAACTTCTTTTGATATTGTTAAATTACGCCTACCTGTCTATCTGGTTTTGGCCATGGGAATATAAGAGATTCCAAGCGACCAAAATTATGATCTTTTAAGTGTCACTCAGTGTCTTTATCATCCAAACCTATATTTCAGATATTGCTTGTAGAAAGAAAGCAGCAAATGAAAAAACATAAAAATAAATGTAATTGAGCTCTTCTGCCTGCCCATTAGCAATGACATATTTGTATGGGAATTAAAGTGCAGCTGCCTGATGGCACCATTAGCAACGTTAAAGCTTCTATTTCTATACAACAGAAACTCTTATGCATGTTATATGTCTATAACGTGATGATTCTATATGTCTGCAAAAGAGTGATGCCATCAACAAAATCAAGACACATGCATCGTGTGTGTGTGCTTGCTTACTTGTACCCACAACTGTTGATGTGACAACATGTTTTAAGGTATCTTAATCTATCCTTAAGGATCTTGGCCTCCCAGCTCCAATATGCTGAGCCCACTCAGGCTTTCATAATACATTATAGTCTTCCAAAGTAGCTCTTCTTCTTCTTCCACCTATCATTTCCATGAGTCTAAGGCTAACATAAAGGAATATGTAACTCTCAAACTTTCTTTCAGGATTGGTTAAAATATACCTAACGGTAAATCAGCGGTTTCAAATGGAAGGGAAAATTGTTATTTTAAAACATAGTAATGGTGTACTTTATACTGTTTCATTTAAACCAGTAATAACAATCACAATCATTATTTTCCAAATAGAGAATGTAAAAATCAGACAAAGTTCTACTTGTAGGTTTCTAGGACATATGATAGGCAGATTTGGGCCCAGGGGTCCCGCTCAAACTAAGGCATCAGCCAAGGACAATACAGGAGGTAAACTTTAAACCCCTTCCCAGATCTAGCCAATGGTCCGAATATTCTCCACAGTTGAGTGGAGAGTGTGATATGACTTTCTCATATACTCTGGTGCCTCATATTTGACCATGTCCCCTGGAGGGGGAGACCTGGTGGCACTCAGAGGAAGGACAGCAGGTAGCCAAGAAGAGACTTGATACCCTATAAGCATATACAGGGGGAGATAATCCCCCTCAGGAACAGTTATAGGGGAGGGGAATAATGGGAAAATGGGGGGGGGGGGGGGGGAGAAATGGGAGGATACAAGGGATGGGTAAACATTGAGATGTAACAAGAATAAATTAATCAAAAAAAATCAGACAAAGTAACGTATCTGTGAGAGATCAGCATATAGCTGCATTTAAGTTTTCCGCTCGCTATGCAGATCTGCAAGGAACAGGAAAAAGGGTCCCAGTCAATAGAAAGTACAGCTGAGTAACAGCTATCCCAGTTTACTTAATAAAATGCATTCCAGATCATTCCAATTTAAAAAAAATAATAATGTAACACCTACTAAAATTTCAGAACTAATCATGTCCATTAAATGTGGGCAAGGAGTCTGAGCAGTGTCTATCAATATAATAGCACATTTCTCTTTTATGTTTTAAGATTATAAAACAATTACATCACTTTCCCCCTTGCCTTTCCCCCCTCCAAACCATCCTGTATATTTCTCCTTGCTCTCTTTGAAGTTGTTACGTAAATAATTCATTGTTCTAGAATCTGTTAAATCATCAAGATTTATTTGTGGTATACTACAGATTCAGCACTAAGAAGCTCATTGAATTTGGAGGGGTTGAACTGGTGCCTGCATTGAGCCTTCACCCATTAGTTCCAGTCTCTTTGGAGCAGGAAAGTACTCTTCAGGCGATGCAAAGAAAAACCTGGGCACCAACCCAGCCACAACTCCTTCAACCTACATTTGTCCTGTCTGCAAGATATGCTAGGGCAATGGTGGCCCAGAACTGGGAGTGGCCAGTCAATGTCTGGTTTAACTTGAGGACCATACCGCAAGAGGGCGCCCATACCTAACACTGCCTAGATGACCAGGAACCAGAGACTGGATTGTTAGAACTTTTTCAAACCTACTTTATTTGGGGTTATTTAATGCTTATAACTTCCTTCCAACCCACTTACCCTAGATAGAAGGGAAAAGAAGTTAACAGGAACAGAAGAAATAGACCTTTTTTAGACTCAGTTCCTTGGAGTGATTCCATTAGTGCAGTTAGCAGGATTCCAAGAGACCAGTTAAACAGCAAACCAGCAATTCAGCAAAGGTGACTGCAACTGCAGCTGCTGGAACCCAAAGCAGCAGCCAGAGCCCAGAGAAGCAGCTGGAACCTGGAGCAGCACCCAGAACCCAGTGCCTTGAAGCATTTGTTGGATTTGTTCTCTTTAGGTGTGCCCTGAAGTGGAGTGATGAATAGCCAAGACCAAAAAGCCCCTCTTCTTGTTTTGGGCATATATATATATTTCCTCTCAGAGTTCATACTAGAACATTTATCAGTTGACAAAGCCATGTCCCCTCAAGAGGCACTTCTTCTTCCAGGGACAAACATCATCTGTTCTCTAATAAGTCTGTTTTCAGGAGAAAAATGCCACACACCCTTACACAAGTCTGTTTCACATCCCACACTTGGAATCAAAACAAAAATATGTTTACGTCTACTACACTGGATAGCCCAGAGACCTAGGGCAGAACCAAACACAACCAGCAAAAAGAAAGAACAGAGAGAGAAAGAAAGAAAGAAAGAAAGAAAGAAAGAAAGAAAGAAAGAAAGAAAGAAAGAAGTGATTCCTAATTATATTCTAATATAGTCATAGGTCTGTGCCTTGCTCAGTTGTCATCAGGGAGACATAGAGCCAGGCCTTATGCAGAAAGAGAGTATAAATCAAAAGTCATCATTGAGTTTCTCATCTTGGAGGTGGAAAAAACACTTGAAAGAGGGGAAGGAAAGACTGTAGGAGACATAGGGGATGGGGGACACAAGGAGAACACAGCCTACCAAATCAACTAAGCATGGCTCACATGGTCTCACATGGATGGACGTGGCAAGCATAGGGCCTGCATGAGTGTGCACCAGGTCCTCTGTGGATATGCTATGGCTATTAGCTTGGCATTTTTGTGAGAGCCCTAACAGCAGGAGGGAGTCTCTACGACTCTTTTTCCTGCTGTTGGGCTTCTTTTCTCCCACTAGGTTGCCTTGTCTAGCCTCAACGTGAGTTCCTTTGTCTTATTGTATCTCATTGTGTTGTATTTGGCTGTTGTCTTTTGCAGGCCTGCTTTTTTTCCATTAGAACATGGAAGGCCAGGTGGGAGGGAGGGGGAACTGTGGGTGGGATATATTATATGAGAAAAGAACCTCTTCTCAATAATTTTTAAATTATCCTAACAAAAAGAAATGCTTCTCTCTATTTGAGGTGACATTTCTTTTAAAATGTCTTAGTCTATGGAGTACCAACCCACTCTGGTTCCTTAAGTCACAGCAGAACTAAGTGCATCTTCTCCCACTGAGGCCAGACCAAGCATCCCAGCTAGGGGAGAAGGATCTATAAAAAGGGGGGGGGGCGGAGAAGAAATGTACAAAGTCCTTAGTCATGGGGGAAATGCAAATCAAATGACTCCAATTATATTTTAAAGCCATCAGTATCGCTAAGATCAAAAACTCAAGGACAGGACATGCTAGCAAGGATGTGGAGAAAAAGGAACACTTCTCCTTTGCTGGTGGGAGTGACACATGTACAGCCACTCTGGAAATCAATCTGGAATTTTCTCAGAAAACTAGAGATAACTCTACTTCAAGACCCAACTATACCACACCTGGGCATATACCCAAAAGATGCTCCACCATACAACAAGGATACTTGCTCAACTATGTTCATATCTGCTTTATTCTTAATAGCCAGAATCTGGAAACAACCTAGATGTCACTCAACCAAAGAATGGATGAAGACACTATGATACATTTTACACAATGGAATACTACTCAGGCATTAAAAACAAGGAAATCATGAATTTTTCAGGCAAACAAATAGAACTAGAAATGATCATCCTGAGTGAGGTAGCCCAGAACCAGAAAGATACACATGGTATGTACTCACTTATGAGTGGCGTTTTAGCCATTTAGTACAGGATAAATATACTACAATACACAGACACAAAGATAAGTAACAAGGAGGACCTAAGGAAGGATGCTTCTCACTCAGAAAGGGAAATACAAGAGATATAGGCAGTGGTTGAAGAGAGGAAACAAGGTAAGAGAGGGAGTGCAGAGAGAAACAAGTGTGGAGATCACACTTGGTGAAAGTGGGGGCAGGAGTACAGAAGCCTTTAAAGGCAAAGCAGCTGTCTGTGGGGGTATCTCTGTGACAAGCTCTAAGTCAGAATAGGGCTCTGAGAGGATATAAGGAGAACTATAGCTGAGACTACTAGTACCAGGAGCCATGGAGACCAAAGAGGGACCCCCTCTAACTAGACAGGACTCCTAGTGGAGGGAGAGAAACACCAACCTACCCACAAAAATTTCAGTGTTACAAGATGTGCAATAATAAAGATAGAGTGGAGACTGAGGGAATATCCAGCCAATGCCTGGCCCAACCTGAGGCCCACCCATGTGAAAGAGCCAACCTCTGACACTATTAATGATATTCTGCTATGATCACAGACAGGAGTCTAGTGTAGCTGTTCTCTGAGAGGCTCCACCCAGCAGCAGATGCAAACAGATGCTGAGGCTTACAGCCAAATTTTGGGCAAATCATAGGGAGTCTTGTAGAAAAGGCGGGGGGGCATAAAAGGACCTTGAGGTGGCAAGAGGTCCACAAGAAGAACAACAGCTGTTCCAGGTTCTGCATCCCTACCAGGAGTCTTATGCAGGTAGGGTCACTCTCATAGATTCCTGGGAATTTCCATTGCACTAGGTTTCTAGCATGTCCCTAAGAAGTCTCCCAATTCTGTTGTTTCTCCCAGTGCTCTTTCCCTTCATACTCTCCCCACGTAATTCCTCCTGTTCTCATCTCAACACTTCAGCTATTACTCCTCCCTCTACAAATGTTTAGCAATGACTGCTCTGTTTATCAATATTGTAACACCTATATGGTTCATATGAACACAATTTTAAACTATTAAATCTTTAAGAAAGACTGTTTCAGTCAGGCAGTGGTGGCACGTGCCTTTAATCCAAGCACTTGGGAAGAAGAGGCAGGCAGATCTCTATGAGTTCAAAGCCAGCCTGGTCTACAGACCAAGTATACAGAGAAACCCTGTCTCAAAATGCCAGAAAGAAAGAAAAGGAAATGAAGGAAAGGAAGAAAGGAAGGAAGGAAGGAAGAAAGAAAGAAAGAAAGAAAGAAAGAAAGAAAGAAAGAAAGAAAGCCTCTTTCACTTGCAAACATGGAGTTAAGATTGGTCTATGTCTGTGTGGCTTATTCACTTAGCCAGTCACTGCTATTCTACTGTATAAATGCACCACAGTTTATCTACTCACTTATTGAAGAACACTGATAGACTCTAGTTTAGGGAGACTGTAAAGAAATCAGATATACATATTTAGGTTGCTGTTTTTGCATGAGAATGAGTTTTTTTTATTAGTTGGAAATATTTCCACAAGCTCAGTCATGAAACTTAATAGTTGAATGATGTTTCAGTATGTAACACATTGCTAACCTAGACTGGGCTCTCCTTCTTGCACCATTTTCCTGCACATGGATGGTCATTTAAATTCTGTTATACACCATTGGGGTGACATTATGTACAGGGGATAAAGAAATACTTTCAGGAATCATATTTATATTCTAAATGAGTGGTGGTGATGCTCCCTGAGCTAGGATTCACAAGTCTAGAAATCAAAGGGTGAAAGTTTCAATGACTGTTCACTGTCCAAGCAATGATCTACCCACAAAATATTTGCATTTTTACCCTCTGCTTGTCTCAAAATCTTTTTTTACAATGGATATATGTTTCCTCAAGTGAAAATAACTGTTGCATTTCCAAAAACTGAGATGTTCACCTGCCCACTTTGTGTTCCCAATGACTACATCAGCAAGCAAGCTAGCAAGAAAAAAAACATAACAACAGCAACAACAACAACAAAAAAATAGTGGTTAATCTGGACAGATAGATAAATTCACTTGCTTTAAACAACATAGTTAAGAAAGCATGTTTCAATGGAGCACCAATGTGGACGAGGAGTAATCGCACAGGGCTCCAAACCTAGATGAAGAACTACAGACTAACTATAACTGCTGAGAGAAAAAAATGAGTCTTCTCTTGGAATGAGCACTGTCATGATTGTACCACTACCAAGCAGCCATTGTCCAAAACATGTATATTCATATATGAGAAACTCCAAATGACTCAGCAGGTTATACACACACACACACACACAGACACACAAACACACACACACACACACACACACACACACATACACACACACACTTCATATATAAGTGAATAATAGTAAAATAAAAACGGCACATGAATTTGATAGTGAGGGGTGGGAAAGAGGATGTTTGGAAGTAGAGAATGATGTAATGACTATGTTGACATGTGTACCAACAAGCCAATTTTTTTTCATTTCTATCTCTTATCCCCCTACCATTTAACATACTATATTTTTATAACAGTTAACTTTCATCACAGTAAGTTATAGTAAAAATAGTGAACAGGCATACTGTCTAATAATGTCATGGGAGGTAGGATTGGTACATTATTGCTGTACATAGAATGGATGTATTATATTAGGCAGAAGCATGTCTCTGCCTTTACTTGGAGATAAATAAATACAAACTAAGAAGATGCATTTAAATTACACCAAATTGACCATGAATTTTAATAATGTTTTAATCTATCAAGTTGGATAGTTATTTCCTTGTTTCATATAAACCTAATAAGGAAGCTTTTGGGGTGTTTTATAGACATAAACAGCATCAACATTTACTTTTAAAGGGATAGTTTTACTAGATAGCCTGAGAATGCATGAATCAATGAGCTGAAAGGAAAGGCTTAGGAAAACAGTTCAGAATCCCCCAACAAAGCAGTAATTCTGCCTATGGCTAGAAGCTTCAGGTCCTGTCTTAGCATACAGATGGCTCTCCCTGATGGGCAGCATTATGGAATTTGATTTGTTTCACCAGCTATTATTGATCTGCCCCGTGACCAGTGTGGCTGTATCCAAGGATCAAAAGATTCCAAAGACCCGTGTCGGGTACCAGGGGACTGCAGGCTTTTGAGCTCAGGAATAGTGCAAGACAAAGCACTTCTTATTTTTATTAGGAAAGGAAAAAGAATCACCATGGCGTGATGTTTATAGCTATCTAAGAACAGATAAGCACAGGAGAGAGCACACCTGGTGTTATGCAGTCTTTGGCCTTGTGAAGAGAGGCAAGAGTATTCCACAGAGGCCTTTGCCTTTTCCACCAGATAATGTGGATATCCTTTCATGTCCTTCCTTTTGTGTATTCAGTCATCATAGTGTATTCACTTATCATAGTACAATTGGTTCTAGAACACCATGTTGAGGGAAGAACATTCATACATGCTATCACAAATACATGTCAGTTCCTTGAAGTGGCTTTCTTAATATGTACATGCCAATGATGGTTTACCTTGCTTAAATTTTTAATTGAAACACTTAAAACATTGATTTCCCTATTGGTTCATGTGATTGTTTAATATTCAATTTTTTTACTGTTTTCTCATGTAAAACAACCAGCTTAGAAATGGCCCTTGCATCCTCTCGGCTTCATATATGTATTTAATTAGAAGATAGAGGAGGGGTTTTTTACCCCTTTGTTTTATTTTGATAGATTGTACTCAAATAATTTCTTTATAAGTGTAAATACTTCCTTTGAAACTTCTTTCTTTTTTTTTTTCATTTTATTATCTAGAACTGCAAGTCTGTTATCAGTACTGCGGTAACAATGCAAATATTTGCCCTGGTCCTGACTTCAGGGGAACATACTTTGTCCACTGTTAACTTTAACTTAGCCACAAGTTTCACATAGATAATTTCTATTAAGTTAAAGATGTCCCGGGTTTTTCAAGATGGCAGCGAGCAGTGTGGACCGTGTTTGGAGGCTCCAGTGAACAATTCAGGGAATTGCACAGATTTCTGAGCCATGAACACTGAGGTCCGAACATCAAGGCAGCAGGACTGCTCCACGGTTCAGAGGGACCAGGGTGCGGAGGACCTGCATGCCCCTGCACACGGGAGGAGCATGGATTTTCTCGGAGCGGCAGCGGCAGAGGCAGCAGCACCAGCGGCACTAGCAGCCGTGGCTGAGGTTTGCAGCTCATAGCCTTCTGGTGGAGGCAATTGGTGTGGTGGCTGGTGGGAGTTGCTGCGGGAGAGGGGACTCGGGGCAGGATTTGGGTCACGTGGAGCCTTCGGACCCAGACTGGACTTGGCGGACAGTTCAGCCCCAGAGTCCCGGGTACTGGCCCAGCCCAACAAGCAATTCTGCCCGAGGCACTAACTCAGCTTCGGCCACAGCTCCCCTGCTGTGGCGCAGGCTTAGTTGAGCGCGCAGCTCCATGCTAGGCAGCACCTCAGCTCAACTGCAGCTCCCCTGCGGTGATACAGTTTGGGCGGAGCACTTGGTTGAACCACAGGTGCTAACTCAGAGCAGCCGCAGTTCTCCTGCTGTGGCACAGGCTTGGCCAAGCACTCAGTTCCACACTAGGTGCCACCTCACCTCAGCGGCAGTTCCCCTGCAGTGACACAGTCTGGGCAGAGCAATTGGTTCCACCATTGGCACTAACTCAGAGCAGCCGCAGTTCTCCTGCTGTGGTACAGGCTTGGTGGAGTGCGCAGTTCCATCCTAGGCACCACCACAGCTCAGCGGCAGCTCCCCTGCGGTGACACAGTCTGGGCGGAGCACTTGGTTGAACCACAGGCGCTAACTCAGAGCAGCCTCAGTTCTCCTGCTGTGGCGCAGGCTAGACAGAGCTCTCGGTTCCACCAGCTCTAAGACTCTGGTTGGACACAGTGTGCAGTTTGAATCCAGAGTTCCTGGCTGAGATTGGTAGTCAGTTCAGGCCCTGAGTCAATAACTGACCACAGCACGCACTTTGGGCCAAAAGGCCCTAGCGGAGCTTGGTGCGTAGTCCCAGCCCAAAAATTCTGGCTGGAACCTGTGTGCATTTTGGGCCCAGAATCCCTAGCTGAGCTCGGCAGATGGTTCAGGCCCTGAGAATCTAGCTGAGTTCAGCCCGTGGTTCAGGCCCAGTGCTCCTGGCTGGACTTGGCAGGGAACACAGAAGGCTGTGGATACCTTGGCCTGACCCAACGCTCATTCAGAGACCCAGAACAATTGCAGGATCCACAGCACAGGGGGGCTGAAGATAACTGGCTGTGAGAGACCAGAACAACAGGGCTAACCTCCTAACATCCACACCAGTGAAGCTTTCAGCTCCCAGCCTAGGGAAATCGTAAGAAAATAAGTGAATCTATCGTCAGACACCCTCCATCCAACTCTGGAAGCTACCCAACAAAAACAAAGATGGCAAGATGTCTAAAGGACAAGGAAAAAGCATACGCAAAAAAACCCAAAACAATATGGCGTCTCCAGTTTCCAGCTATCCCAAAGAAAACAACCCAGAGAACTCAAATACAACGGAAATACAAGAAAACGACCTCAAATCCTTAGTAATGAGGATGATAGTGGAGGAAACAAATAAAATTCGTAACCAAATGCAGGAAGACGCAGACAAACAGGTGAGAGACATAAAAGAAGCACATAGAGTGGAACTGGAAAAATTGCAGGAAAATGCAAACAACCAGATGAAAGAAATAAATAAAACGGTTCAAGCTCTGAAGACCTATAAAGAGGCAATGGAAGAAACTCAGGAATACACAAAAAATCAGATGAAAGAAATCAAAAAATCAGTTCAAGATATGAAAATGAAAATGGATTCAATGATAAACACACAGACAGAAGACAAACGAGAACATGAGACCTCAGAGAAGAAGGCGAGCAACACAGAGGTGAGCTTTTCAAACAGAATTCAAGAGATGGAAGAACGAATCTCAGGGCTAGAAGATACAATCACAGATATTGAATCAACCATTAAAGAAAATGCCAAATCTGGAAAACTCCTGACACAAAACATCCAAGAAATTAAGAACACCATGAAAAGAAGAAATTTGAGGATAATAGGCATTGAAGAAAGAGAAGACATCAGACTCCAGGGCCCTGAAACTATTCTCAACAAAATCATAGAAGAAAATTTCCCCAATCTAAAGAAAGAGATGCCTATAAACATACAAGAGGCCTACAGAACACCAAATAGAATTGACCAGAAAAGAAAAACTGCCCGCCACATAATAATCAAAACACAAAACATGCAGAACAAAGAAAAAATATTAAAAGCTGCAAGGGAAAAGGGCCAAATAACATTTAATGGTAAACCTATCAGAATTACACCCGACTTCTCAGCAGAGACCATAAAAGCCAGAAGGGCCTGGACAGAGATCCTGCAAACCCTAAGAGAACACAGATGCCAGGCCAGACTACTTTACCCAGCAAAATTATCAATAACCATTGATGGAGAAGACAAAATATTCCATGACAAAAACAAATTCAAACAGTACCTATCCACAAACCCAGCTTTACAGAAGGTACTAGAAGGAAAACTCCATCCCAAAGGGTCAAGCTACAACCAAAACTACCCAGGAAATAGATAACTATCCCATGGCAAAAATACAACTACACAAACGCTCAACTGGAAACAACATCAAAATTAAGACTCTTAAAAGTCACTGGTCATTAATATCTCTCAACATCAATGGCCTCAATTCTCCAATAAAAAGACACAGACTAACTGAATGGGTACATAAACAAGATCCAACATTCTTCTGCATCCAAGAAACACATCTCACCCATAATGAAAGGCATTACCTCAGGGTAAAGGGTTGGAAAAAATATTCCAAGCAAATGGTCACAAGAAGCAAGCAGGTGTAGCCATTTTAGTATCGAACAAAATAGACTTTCAACCAAAATTAATCAAAAGGGATGAGGAAGGACACTTCATACTCATCAAAGGTAAAGTCAACCAAGATGACATCACAATTCTGAACATCTATGCTCCTAATACAAGGGCACCCACATTTGTAAAAGATCTCCTAAAAAAGCTTAAACCACACATTGATCCCCACACAATAATAGTGGGAGACTTCAACACCCCACTCTCACTGAAGGATAAGTCATTGAAACAGAAACTAAGCCGAGAAATGACATCATTAACCAATGCCATGGGTCAAATGGATCTAACAGATATCTATAGAACCTTTCACCCAAAAAAGAAAGAATACACCTTCTTCTCTGCACCCCATGGAACCGTCTCCAAAATTGATCACATTGTAGGTCACAAAGCAAGCCTCAATAGATACAAGAGGATTGAAATAATACCTTGTATCCTATCAGATCACCATGCTCTTAGGCTGCAATTCAACAACAACAGAAATAACAAAAAGCCTACACGTACGTGGAAACTAAACAACTGTCTGCTAAATGACACCTGGGTCAGGGAAGAAATAAAGAAAGAAATCAAGGAGTTTCTGAAATTCAATGAAAATGAAGAAACAACATACCCAAATTTGTGGGATACATTGAAAGCAGTGCTAAGAGGAAAATTCATAGCACTAAGTGCCTTTAAAAAGAAATTGGAAACATCGCACATAAGCATCTTAACGACACAACTGGAAGCCCTAGAAAAAAAAGAATCAGAAACACCCAAGAGGAGTAGATGCCTGGAAATAATCAAGCTCAGGTCTGAAATTAACAAATTAGAAACTAAGAAAGCAGTCCAAAGAATCAACAAAACCAAAAGCTGGTTCTTTGAGAAAATCAACAAGATAGACAGACCTTTAGCCAAACTAACTAAAAGGCCGAGAGACAGTATTGAAATCAACAAAATCAGAAATGAAAAGGGAGACATAACAACAGACACTGAAGAAATTCAAAGAATCATAAGATCCTACTTTGAAGGCATATACGCCACAAAATTTGAAAATCTAAGGGAAATGGACGATTTTCTTGATCAATTTCACTTGCCAAAGTTGAATGAAGAACAGATAAACAAGCTAAATGGTCCCATTTCCCCTACAGAAATAGAAGCAATCATCAATGGTCTCCCAACCAAAAACAGCCCAGGGCCAGATGGTTTCAGTGCAGAATTCTACCAGACCTTCAAGGGCGAGCTAATACCGATACTCTTCAAGCTACTCCAAAAGATAGAAATGGATGGAAAATTACCAAATTCATTCTATGAGGCCATAGTCTCATTGATACCTAAACCTCACAAAGACTCAACAAAGAAAGAGAATTTCAGACCAATTTCTCTTATGAACATCGATGCAAAAATACTAAATAAAATACTTGCAAAACGAATACAGGAACACATCAAAGATATCATTCATCATGACCAAGTAGGCTTCATTCCAGGCATGCAGGGATGGTTTAATATACGGAAATCCATCAATGAAATCCACCATATAAACAAACTGAAAATAAAAAACCACATCATCATCTCCTTGGATGCAGAGAAAGCATTTCATAAAATTCAACACCCATTCATGTTTAAAGTTTTAGAGAGATCGGAGATACAAGGCACTTTCCTCAACATAATAAAGGCTATATACAGCAAGCCAATAGCCAAAATCAAAGTAAATGGTGAGATACTCAAGGAAATTCCTCTAAAATCGGGAACAAGGCAAGGCTGCCCACTCTCTCCATATCTCTTCAATATAGTACTCGAAGTTCTAGCCAGAGCAATAAGACAACGAAAAGATAACAAGGGTATCCAAATGGGAAAGGAAGAAGTCAAATTATCCCTATTTGCAGATGATAGTGTACATAAGTGACCCTCAAAATTCCACCAGAGAACTCCTAAAGCTGATAAACACCTTCAGGAAATTGGCTGGATACAAAATTAGCTCAAAAAAGTCTGTAGCCTTCCTATACACAAATGACAAGCTTGCAGAGGAAGAAATTAGGAAAACCACACCCTTCACATGAGCCACAAGCAATATAAAATATCTAGGAGTTACCCTAACTAAGCAAGTGAAGGACTTGTATGAAAAAAATTTCAAAACTCTGAAGAAAGCGATTGAAGATGACCTGAGAAGATGGCATGATCTTCCTTGCTCATGGATCGGGAGAATTAACATAGTAAAAATGGCCATCCTACCAAAAGCAATCTACAGATTTAATGCAATCCCTATCAAAATACCTACACAATTTTTTAAAGACATTGAAAGTTCAATTCTGAACTTCATATGGAAAAACAAAAAACCCAGAATAGCTAAAACAATCTTGTACAATAAAAGGTGCTCTGGAGGAATCTCCATACCTGATCTCAAACTGTACTATAAAGCAATAGTAAGTAAAACAGCATGGTACTGGCACAGCAACAGCCTGGTTGATCAGTGGAATCGAATCAAAGACCCAGATATGAATCCACACACATATAGTCACTTGATTTTTGACAAAGAAGCCAAATCCATTCAATGGAAAAAGGATAGCATCTTCAACAAATGGTGCTGGTCTAACTGGAGGTCTATGTGTAAAAAAATGAAACTGGACCCATATTTGTCACCTTGCACAAAACTCAAATCCAAGTGGATTAAAGACCTCAACATAAAACCAGAGACACTAAGCCACTTACAGGAAACAGTGGGAAAGAGCCTGGAACATATTGGCACAGGAGACAACTTCCTGAGCAGAACACCAACGGCCCAGGCCTTAATGTCAACCATTAGTAAATGGGACCTCATGAGGCTGAGAAGCTTCTGTAAGGCAGGAGACACTGTCAAGAGAACAAAGCGACAGCCTACAGACTGGGAAAAAATCTTCACCAACCCTACATCTGACAAAGGTCTAATATCCAAAATATATAAAGAACTCAAGAAATTAAACACCACCAAACCAAATAACCCAATTGAGAAATGGGGCTTGGAACTAAACAGAGAATTCTCAACAGAGGAGTATCAAATGGCTGAGAAACACTTAAAGAAATGCTCAACCTCCTTAGTCATCAGGGAAATGCAAATCAAAACAACTCTGAGATTCCATTTTACACCCATCAGAATGGCTAAGATCAAAAACTCAAGCGACACCACATGCTGGCAAGGATGTGGGGAGAGAGGAACACTCCTTCATTGCTGGTGGGAATGCAAACTAGTACCGCCACTTTGGAAATCTATCTGGTGCTATCTCAGAAAAATGGGAATAGGGCTTCCTCAAGACCCAGCTATTCCACTCCTTGGAATATACCCAGAAGATGCTCCAGCACACAACAAGAAAATTTGCTCAACCATGTTCATAGCAGCCTTATTCATAATAGCCAGAACATGGAAACAGCCTAAGTGTCCCTCAGTAGAAGAGTGGATAAAGAAACTGTGGTACATATACACTATGGAATACTACTCAGCTATTAAAAACAAGGAATTCCCGAAATTTGTGGATAAATGGATTGAGCTAGAAATGATCATAATGAGTGAGTTAACCCAGAAGCAGAAAGAATCAAATGGTATATACTCACTTATATCTGCATACTAGCCCAAGGGGCATGTCCCACGAAAGCCTTCACTTACCAGGAAACTGGGACAGAGGGGAAGGCATCCTATTGGGACTCTAAATGAGAGACGCATGGGAGAATAGCAAAATAAAAGGATACAGAGGGTCCTAGAAATCTACAAGTAGAACAATATGATAGGCAGATTTGGGCCCAGGGGTCCCCCTCAAACTAAGTCACCAGCCAAGGACAATACAGGAGGTAAACTTTAAACCCCTTCCCAGATCTAGCCAATGGTCAGAATATTCTCCACAGTTGAGTGGAGAGTGGGATATGACTTTCTCACGTACTCTGGTGCCTCACATTTGACCATGTCCCCTAGAGGGGGAGACCTGGTGGCACTCAGAGGAAGGACAGCTGGTAGCCTAGAAGAGACTTGATACCCTATAAGAATATACAGGGGAGGTAATCCCCCTCAGGAACAGTCATAGGGGAGGGGAATAATGGGAAAATGGGGGGGGGGGAATGGGAGAATAAAAGGGATGGGATAAACATTGAGATGTAACAAGAATAAATTAATAAAAAAAAAAAAAGAAAGGGGAGAAAAAAAGTTAAAGATGTCCCACTACCTTCCCAATTTTCCAAGTTTTTCAAAAATTACATATCTGAAATGAATACTAGTTTGTTGCATTTATTTCTCTGTGTGTGTGTGTGTGTGTGTGTTTCTATTTCAGTGTATGCTATGTGTATGCCGGTGGCAAAGAGGCCAGAAGAGGGCATTGAATTCCTTGAGAGCTGGAGTTATAGGTGGTTATTAGAGGCCTCAGTAGAAGGTGGGAAATCAACTCTGTACCTCTAGAAGGACAGAGAACACTCTTAAATGGTGAGCTATTGTGTGATTTTCCTAGAACAGTCTCTTAAGATTTTGTTCCAGACTCTTGTTTTCATGTCTGTGAAAAATACCTATTTAAATTTCTTGTAATGTCTTTTTCTGATTTTGTTACTGGAATATGCTGATCTTAAATTGTGAAGTGCTCTCTCTGCCTCACTCTCTGTAAGATACTATGAATAATGAACATTATTTCATTTGTGATTGTTGCTTCAATATAATAATAATAATAATAATAATAATAATAATAATAATAATAATAATAATAATAATATCGCATGTCTTTTGTATGGATAATATATTTATTCCCTTGTGGAAATATGTGCTTTCTTTCAATAGAATGGCTCATTTTGCTTCAGAAGCTTAATCTTTGAGATTAAATTCATTACTAGTGCTCTTTTTTGTCCTTTTAATATGCATGAAATAGATAGCAGTAAACCCACCTTTAATCTTGATGCTGGCTATCTTTTTTCCCCTATAACTCCACAGTCTATGTAGAAGTGAACCAAGTTGACAGGTAATCTTGAAAAAAGGCTTTTTTGTTGCATTGATAACCTGTATAGTTTTCATGGTTTCAATTTAATTGAATTTTATCTTATTTTTATTCTTCTTGCTTCTGAGTTGATTTTCTCTAGTATTCCCTGGAGTTTGGGTGTTTAAATTATGATCCCATGGGTATCCTGCCTTTCCAATCCATGCAAGTAGTTTTTAAAATTAATTTAGACAATATTTTGCATATGTCATGGATTTTACAAATTATAATACCTTTCTATTTATTTTTAGAACTCTCCTCTACCAAAAGGTAACTTGGAGATCTTTCTTAAATTCTATTTGAGACTTTCCAGTTATTTTTATAGCATTTTTTTCTTGTTTGTTTTTACATGGTTTTTGTTCTCAATATTTTCAATATATTAATTATCAAAATGTACCTTTTGCTAAATTTGGGGAGAATTTAACTCATCCTTATCTACTGACCACTTTCACATAACGATCCAATTTTCTGCATTTTGGAGAGTAATTAATGCAACTTGCTAAATGTTGTACCCAAAAAAATGCATATGAGGAGCCTGTGAGCCTGGAACAAGGGTAACAGTGGGGTGTTTGGTATGTAGTTGGATCATAAAAGTAGAATCATCAGGATGGGATATCTGCTTTTGGAAAAAGCAAAAGACAAAACTAACTACACTTTGTTTTCCAGTGTGAGAACTCAATGGACATATGAGTATATGCAACCCAGAAAGTGGATCCTCACAGATACAAGATCTGAAAATGACATACATTTTTATTTACCACATTCCAGAATGGGAAGAAACAAATATTTATCACCTAAATCTACCTAATCCACAGCTAATAAGCCTAATCTGTGGAAACTTTTATAGTAGCCAAAACTGAATACAATCATTCAAAATTTATTACTTATATTTATTCATATGATTTATATTCTTTTGAATGTATAAACTCATTTTTTTCAAGAGTGGTATATTGTGTTGAGTGCTATAAGGCTGAGGTGAAATCATCTTTAGTGGTCTATCAACAGTTTACTTGGGTGGAATTGGGTCTTTATAGGCCTGAACCTATAGGTTTACACATTTCACACTATGTGTCAGATATCAGTAGAAGGTGCTAAAGCTTTTGTCATAACAATAAACTTGCATGTCTTTACTTCATTTTCATTAATTTTGTTTTGGATTTTGATGCTAGTGTTAGGAATGTATTTTGTATTTTAAATATCCCATTGCGGTTTTTCTTAATATCTCTCTGTATCATTAATAAGTTATTCTAAATTGTGCTTTGTGTAGAATTAACACATTTTCTTCAGTTCTACTTGGAATTATAGCAACATAATACATATTTCACCATCCATTTCATTTTACCTAAAGTTTTATTATAGTTATCATAAGTTTCTAATAGATAACACATGGCTAAGTCTTACTTTGGTTTTCACTCTGGAAAATGTATTTAAATTGGTATATTTAAGCCAAACTTAACATGATTATTAAGGTATTTGGCCCATACTTACTATGTTAGCAATTGATTCTATTTTTTTTTTGTTACTTTGCCCTGTTTTAAGGTGTGTTCTTAGGCATTCTGTATGTTAATTTCCTTAATATTTTTCTTCTGAAAGTGTATCTTTTGATGCTACATTTAATTTCTGTAGAATAAAACATGCAGTATATAAAAGCCCGTTGATCTCAAGTAAAAGTAACATAGTAAGTGTTCTTGAATCTGTCTGAACTCAGCTTTTAGTATCAGAAAGGTTTTTTTTTGTAGTTAAAGGAATATAATTATACAGGATTTAAATTTTCTGTCCTAGAAATTTTGTCATTATACTTAATGTCTAGTAGCATATTTTAAACACACAAGCCCCCTTTTGTTGTTATGGTTTTTGTTTTGGTTAGTTTTTCTCCTGATATGAAAAATAGCACCAACCCCTGAATATTTTGAATTTCTTTCTGTAGAAACATTTCAAAGAACTTTTCCTAGTCTCTGATATAACCAAGAGTCATTTATGATTTAATTGCCTTTTAGGATGTCTTGCATTTGTCACATAGACATTTCTCATCAGCATAAGGGGATAATACACTTCCACAGAGAAGAAACTATCACAACTACTTTCATTTTATAACTCCCAGAGACTAAATTCATTTCTAAACTTGAGGTAAATTAACTCATCTTTATATACTGGTTACATATATAAATCCAAATACCTACTTTTCTGAAGACAATTGAAAATTGTTAAATTACATTAATTTCCCTTTACTTTTAATTATTTATGTTGGAATTTTATACAGTAGTGTATGGTTTAAAATTCATCCACAAACTATGATTTTTATCATACCTTCCTTTTAATACACCATTACACTTATACCATAAAATATTCATTATGGCATATGTTTTACATGATTTTTTTCAGATTGCTAGAAGAATTACAACTGAAGTTGCCCATGAATGACTTATACATCAAAACACACCAGAAATTCTGTTATTGGTGGTAAGTGGGGATAGGATGTGGCAAGAAAAGAATCAAGATAATCTGAGCATGTGGATATGCATGGGTTACTGTTCTCTTGTCTTGCTTCTGTATAGGGAAGACTGCCCTCCCTGAAGGTCCCAATTATACAGCTTTGGGGAAAGAACAGCACATGCTGTGGTTTGCTTAGAGCTGCTCTTGGGAAAGTGGTACGATTGTGCAAAAGCATTCACCTCTCCTCTCCATGCCTTCAAAATATATGACAGCTGACAAATATGAACAAACAGTAGATATAGGAAAGGCGATGAGAAGACCCAAAAGTTTATAAGAACTAAAAATTAAGACTGCTCAGCCACATTGGGAAGCCAACAGGAGGAACACTGGTATCATTCTGGGAGTATGGATTGATAGGGAGGCACTGGGGTAATTATAGGTAGGCCAGTGCCATGGGAGGCAGGACTGAAACACTAAAAAAAAAAAAAAAAAAAAAAAGGGTTTGTTAGAGACTTTGATGTTGACTCTGTTTCTTAGCAATTAAACTTTATTATACAACCCAACTAGCTTATACAAGAAGGAAAAAGGTTAAAGGGACAAAAGTGTGAACCTTCCGGTAGCCGTTCCACAGGACAGGTCCTTAGGTGTCTCTCTGGCCTGCATGCTGGTCCAGCTGGTCCGCTGCCCCTGCACGCTCTCCCTGCAGCCGACTTTGTTATTCTCTCTTCCCCAACTGCCTGAGTCACGTGGGAAGGACTGGGTCCTCCTCCTGGTAAGGGTCCATTAGAAAGACAATAGTCCAGGTGGGGTTCCCAGGTCTGCTTCCTGAATTCCAGACCCAGGATGGCTCCACTCAGTCTGTCACAAGGTATTCATGGGGTGCCCCAAGGGTAAAGCCCACCAAGACTGCTCCCACCTGTGACAAGGCTTATTCTTCCCCACACTTTGACAAAAACATAACTAGATACTCAAATTTTCTTCCTCATCTGAAGAAGCTGGGGACTTGGGCCTACAATGCATTAGGGAGAGTGGACACACTGATGAAGTACTCTGACACTTTTAAGGCCGCTCAAGAGTCTTTTAAGTTACTTCACAGTCAAATATAAAAATCTAGCTATACCTATACTATCTATATCATATATATATGATATAGCTTAGGCTATATTGGCCTTTTTGAAATCACAATCAGAAAATAAATACATTATTTCTAATTTTAAAAAGGATTACAGAAATTTAAACATGCTTAGCATTTACAACGGTCCCAAAACATCTCTGGGAGTACCAGACAGTCATCACTCTAGGAGGACAGGAGAAGTTATCTGATTGCTGGACAGGCTGGAAGAGAACATACCACTCAGCCCATCAGTTTTAGAGACATAATAAACTCACTATGCTCATAAAGGAGGGGATAAATGAAAAATCTGCTTGCTAAGTACCCTGGCTCACAAACTGCTCTCTGCTTGTCAAAGACAGGTTTGTAATGGAACCTCCAGTCCCTACCTAACAGAAATGAATTTTGAGAGATTGGCAGACCACCCCGAGAACGCTGATCCACACCTCTCATTCTGCCCCTCTGGATCCAATCCCCCAAACTCTGTAGCAGAAAACCTGCTGCAGTCTCCTCTTCTCTCTGACCCCATTCCCAAGAGATCATGAAGATCTTCCCCTCCAAACACCCTTTGCCCAACTCATCCCACTATCCTAGCCTCTAACACTAGGCAGGCATTCTCTGTGCACGCACCAGCTAAGCAGGCGAAGGAACAGGTAAACTAACTGAAGCCTTCACCACACTCTCCTTTCTTAGAAATCCAGTGCTCTAGTCCCATCTCTATCTCTGCAATGCCCCGGCTTGTGGGGTTCGGCCAGAACTCAGGATGGAGTTCACCTGTTGAAAATGCAAAACACAAAGAAGAAAAGCAAGTCTGATTGATCAAACTCTCAAACTTTATTAGTCAGGTAGCACCTTTTAAAAGTCAGAAGGAAGGCAGAGAAGCATATTGCTATACCAACTGAACTGCAGGCCTGTCAGATCCCATCCCGCAAAAAAAAAAAAATCGAATCAGGGTTCATCTGAAAGAGAGAGTGGGGATTGAAAGTAGGATACAGAGACACGAGAAATAACAAATCAAGTCAGGACATTTCTGATCAAGATTCACTTTATTGCCGACTAGCAGGAACATATATAGGGCAAGGTCAATAGGATCTATTCTTATCTCACTCACCCAAGTCCCTGGGAAAGAATGCAATAGCCTAAATCACTCCCTGTAGAACTTCCTAGTTCTGAGGAGTTCCTTATAAGAACTTCCTAAATCCTCTGGGTGGTTCCAAGTTGGAACTTCCCTACTTCTTTCAAAGGAAAATAGTCCAAGGATAGCCTAGAACACAAGACCTCGTGGTGAGGTAAAAGTCAGCAGCTTGAAGGTCACAGCATACAGCCTAAGCACAGGATTTCTGACATGGCAGAATTCGGCATGGGTCCCCACACAGGCCTTTCTCAAAACATAGGAAATTCCAGGCAGAGTCATAATGTCCTGCCACGCAGGGCATCTTGTTCTGTCTTCATCTAGCTTTAGTCTAACTGTTGACTCACAACAGGGTCGCTCCATCTCTATCTGTCTTTAGTCTAACTGCCGACTCACAACAAAGTCAGCTAGTTTCTGGTGAAAGGCAAGCTTTGGGAAAGACAGAGACTTAAAGGTGTAGGCTTGGACAAGATGGCTGAACACTAGCCATATGGCTTATTGTCCCCAGCACTGCAACAGAACACCTGATGCAGTTTTCCTTCCAGTTCTACCCACAATTCCTGTGGACCCTGCACAGCTTTCCCCTCTTAACACTCCTCTCCCTACTTGTTGCTTTATACCAGTCCTCAACTTCAGCAGACATGGCCTGCAAGCCAATAGACCACTGCAGAGAAGCAGACAGACTGTCTATAGATCCTTCTGTTCCTCTGGATCCTGCCCTCCGAATCATCCCCAGTACTATTGCCGACCCTGTGAGGTGACACCTCTTCACTATCTACCCCCATTCCAAAGAGATGAAATTGTAAGACCCCCAAAGGGAGACCCTCACTCAAGCCTCGGGATGGCGTGCACCCAAAGACACACAAACGACCATCTTGCTGTAAACACACAAGGTAGTTTATTGAGCTCCTGGTCGACAGGTATCTCACGCAGGAGACAGAGGGGTCGACCCAGAAGCCCAGGGGTTTGGGGTTTATATGGTCAAAGGTCAGGGGGAGCGGGAAGTTTTGGCACGGCCACACAAGATTGGATGTTTCAAACATTTGAACATCAGCAAATTGCGTAGGCAGATCTGGGGTAAGGTCAGACTTAATCACACGGAACATTCCTTGGTTCCTGTTCTTCTCGGAACCCAAGGGTAGATGTTTATCTGAGCTAACAACACATCTGGTTAAACTCAAACCTGGAACATTGTGTGTGGGCCTCAAGGGGGGATTAAGCAAACACCATAAGATCAGATGAGGGGTCTTGGCTCATTACTCACTTGACCATGCCCGGTATCTGTTCCTCTCAAGAATTTGTCCTTGTGTACCTTCCCTATCTTTTACGGCCAGCCGGTCCCTGGAACACTCAATAGGCCTTTGTCTCTTAGCTCCGCATTCTTTGTGACTTATCATCTGGGACCTTGGGCTAGCATACCTGCCGACCTGCACTTATGAGTTAGAGAGCTAAGAGCTCTGCTGTTCTGGTTGCTTTAATGCTAATTAAAAATTTTCCCTTTCGAAATAAGTATATCCTTCTTGATCATTGCTCTCCTCCCTCCTGTGGTCATCTTCAGATACCTGGTCTAACCCCATTTCCAATACAGAAACACATTTAACCTGTAAGCGCTAGTGGCCACAACTGTCAGGTCCACAAAACATGTCCTACTAGAAAACTCAGCCATCATACACTCTGAAAATCCAGAGAGGAAACAGAAGCCAAGGAACATAATGCTGACCCAACAAGGACAGACCCAGAAATCAGCACCTAGACCTACAATCGTCTGAAACTCAGATGCCTAAAAGGCAGTGTAAAAACACAATCAGCAATAGCAAAGGCAGTATGTCTCCACTAGATCCCAGCTATCCTACCGCAGCAGGTTCTAAGTATTTCAACATAGTTGAATCAAAAAAAGAAGAAGACCTAAAATCAACTATATGAAGATGATAGAGGTCCTAAAAAAGGAAGTAAACATATCCCTTTAAAAAGTTCAGGAAAACACAAACAGTTGGAGGAAATTAATAAATCCATTAAAGAAATGCAGAAAAACATAAACAGCGGAGATAAATGAATAAAATTGTTCAAAACCTTAAAATGGAAATAGAATCAATAAGAAAATGCAAACTGAGAGAATTCTGAATGTGAAACTGTTGAAATTTGAGGAGAAGCTATGGAGACAAGCTTTACAAACTGAATGTAAGAGAGGGAAGAGAGAATCTCAGGCATTTACGATACTGCAAAAGAAATAGATACATCAGCCAAAGAAAATGTTAAGTCTAAAAAACTTCTGATAGAAAACATCCAGAAAAATCAGGGACATTATGACAACCTCAGAATAATAGGAATAAAGACAGGAAGACGAATCCCAGTTCAAAAGCTCAGAAATAGTTTTCAACAAAATCATAGAAGAAAAACTTCCTAACTTGATGAAGAAGAAAATGCCTATAAAGGTACAAGAAACATACAGAATACCAAATAGATTGAACCAGAAAAGAAAGTCCTCTTGGTACATACTAATTACAACAATCATAACGCTAAACATACAGAACAAAGAGAGAACATTTTCTTAGGGTTTCTACTGCTGCAAAGAGAAACCATGGCAACAGCAATTCTTATATAGGAACACATTTCATTGGGACTAGGAGAGACATTGGTCCTGGCTTGAGTATGTAAAACTTCAAAACCCACCCTCAGTGATACACTTCCTTCAACAAGGTCGCACCTACTCCAACAAGGCCACCCCTGTGAATAGTGCCACTCCCTGGTGATCAAGCATTTAAATCTATGAGCCAATGGGGCCTATTCTTATTTAAACCAACATAAATATTAAAAGTTATGAGGGGAAAACACTAGGTAACATTTAAAGGCAGCCCTGTTAGGGATATACCTCACATATCAATGGACTAAAAGCCAGGAGGGATTGGCAATATGTGCTGCAGACTATAAAAGGACTACAGATGTCAGCAAAACTAGCAAAACCATTCAGTCACCATAGATGGAAGAAATAAGGTATTCCATGGTAAAGCCAAGTTTTAATGCTATCTTTCTACAAATCCAGCCGTACAGAAGATGCTGGAAAGAAAACTCCAGCCTAAGGAAATTAACTACAACCATAAAGACAGACCATAAGCAAAGGACTTGTGTTTCTTCTATGGAGAATTTGGGGTCTGCAGTACAGAGCCCCACAGGCTCCTACAGGAACAAGGCTCACCAAACAGGAACAATACATGAACCTGCAGATGTTAGTGCACAGAGTAGAAGATGACTTCAGAACAGATATGAGATTGGAAAGAGAGAGACAAGAAAGGAAGTAGGATCTAGTTAACCTTCTTCAGAAAAAAATACTCAAATTATACTTCCTAGTACACAAAGAACACATGTCCTCCATATTTAAAACATAGTTAGACAACAGGGCAAGATTTCTAGGATTTAAAAATAGAAAATTTTAAATTTTGTTTTCTTTTTAAATTTTATTTTTAGTGTATATGTTCATTTTATATTCCAATCATAGCCTCCTCCCTCATCTCCTTTCACTCTCTCCACCCTCTTTCGCTTATTCCCCTTGTCCTCAGAAAAAGGGAGCCAGACACACACCAACCCACGCCAGGTTAGCAAGTCTTATCAGGACTGAGCTAGCTCCTCCTGATTGACTGAGGCCAGGCGAGGCAGGCCGGTTAGTGTGAAGTGATTGAAAGCAGGCAACAAGAGTCCATAACATAGACAGCATCCACTCATAAACAGGGGTATGGTAGTGCATGCCTGAGAACACGGAGAGTCAGAGACAGGCAGACCTCTGCGAATTTGAGGCCAGTCTGGTCTACAAAGTGAGTCGAGGGCACCCAAGGCTACACAGAGAAACCATGTCTCCAAAAACAAAAACAAAAATAATTTTTAAATGAAATAAAACATATAAAAGATAGTGTGATGATGGAAAATAATTACCCCTGAAAAGAGGGATAAATGGAGAGACAGAGACAGAAACAGAAACGGAGAGGAGAGAATTGGATCAAATAAAAAGTCTCATCTTTATGATAAGTACTAATCAAGAAAGGCAAGGGAAGAAATGTATAAAGGGCATTCTGTTGGGGTGGTGGTTTGTTTGTTTATAATTCAATGGCAAAATATTTCAGGACTGAAGCCAGTGACATATCTTTGAACAAGAAATAAAAATGTCTGCCTGAAGGCACAGTGTTTTACAGTATTTACCAAGAGAATGCAAGTAGAGTAGTCAAAATTCACAGGAACACAAGCAATCATGTAGAAAGAACTAGAACACAAGCCTGAGAAAGAATTAACTCACTGTATTTTGAAGGCTGGGAGATTTTATAGTCTACAAACTGGAGAGCCAGGGGGACCAACAAGTGCTGAAACCCACTCAATGTCTTCTTCCCGCAAGTTGAGTGGCCCCTGGTGGTAGGTTGAAAATCTAAAGCCTTGAGAGACAAAGAGTTCTGGTGATGAAGAACAGGCAGAAGAGAGTGAGCCAGTTCTAGAAGATACAGAGTTCACTGGGCATCTCACTTCTTCTTCTCCCTACCCTTGGTGGATTATATGCTGTCCACTCAAATGAGCGATGGTGGACCTTCCTTACTTGGTCTATAGAATCAAATGCTTAATTCTTTCAGAAGAAAAAAATCTCAAAAGTATACCTAGAAAAGGGTGATCTACCAGCCTCTGAGCATTCTTAGCACAATGTGACACAACATGAACATTCCTCACAATATATTTCAACTGTCAGCAAAGATGGCTCAGTGTATAATAGTGCTTCCGGTACAAGCCTGGTGACTTGGGGTCTATCCCTGGAAGTGACATAGAAGTGGAAAGATGAAACCAACCCCTAAGAGTTGTTCACAATCAGTAATAATAATTTTGTTAAGAGAAAGGCATGCAAATATCAGAAGTCAAATTTCTTACTCACAGTATGGAATGTTGAAAGGGTAAGGAAAAAGATCCCTTCAAAATTTAAAATATAATTTAACAACTACCACAACTAATTTAATAACCTAGTTACAATTTATAATTCTAATTGTAGTTTCATATTTGTAAACAATGTTTCTGTCTCTCTAGCCTTGAACTATCAGCCTTTCAGAACCTTGAGCATTCCAAGTGCTGGAATAGGTGTTCTGTGCCTTACTTAGTCATCTTTCCAATTTATTATTATTTATTTTTTATTCCTCTTTAATATATTATGTCCCAACTGCAGTTTCCTCTCCCTTACCCACCCGCCCCAGTCTCTCCCTATCCTGCATACCTTACATTCCAGATCCCTGTCCTACCTCCTCTTAGAGAAGAGCAATCCTCCCGGGGATATCAATCAGGGACCGCATAACAAGCTACAAAAAGACCAGGCACATATTATCACATCAAGGCTCCACAAGGCAACCCAATCAGGAGAAAAGGATCCCCAAGGAGGCAAAAGAGTCAGGGACTTCCACTGTTAAGAGTTCCACAAGAACACCAAGGTACTCACCTATGACATATATGCAAAGGACCTAGGTGAGACTGCTACAAGCTCCCTGATCTCTAAAGTTCCTTTGAACCCTGCTCAGTTAAATCTGTGGGTCTCATTCTCATGGTGTCCCTGACCCCTCTGGTTCCTCTGACCCTTCTTTCCCCTCCTCCACAGGACTTCCCGCTAGCTCAGTCTAATGTTTGTCTGTGGGACTCTGCATCTGCTCCCATCAGTGTCTGGATGAAGTCTCTCTAGTCTCGTTGATGATGATTCTGCTAGCTCTGGTCCCAAAACACTCTGCAGGCAAGACAAACTGTAGGTGGAAGGTTTTGTTGCTGGGTTGGTGTCTTAATCGCTACACTTGAAGGCTTGTCTGGTTACAGAGGATGGCTAATTCAGGGCCAATGTCCACCATTACTAGGAGTCTTTGCTAGATTTACTCTCTTAGATTTCATGGAGTTTCCATTGCACTAGGTTTCCATCTCTCCCCCGAAATGTCCCCAATTCCAGTTGTCTCTCCCAGTATTTTCTCCCTCCCTTCCCCAGCCTGATTCCTCATATTCTTAGCCTGCCACCCATCCACCTGCAGAATCTTTTCTATTCCCCCTTCCCAAGGAGATCCCCACATAAATCTTACTTGTTACTTAGCCTCTCTGGGTCTGTGGACTGCAGCATGTCTTTTGCATAACAGCTAATGTGCAAGTGAGTGCATACCAAGTTTGTATTTCAGAATCTGGGTTATTTCATTCAGCATGATTTTTTCCTAGTTCCATCCATTTGCTTGTAAATCTCATGATGTCATTGTTTTTAACAATTGAGTAGTATTCCATTGTGTAAGTGTACCACAGTTTCTTTATCCATTCTTTGGTTGAGGGACATTGGGATTGTTTTCAGTTTCTGGCTGTTACATACAAATGAAGCTGCTATGAAAATAGTTGAGCAAGCTAGTGGGAGTGTAAACTCATACAGACACTTTGGAGGTCAATATGGCAGTATCTAAGAAAACTGGAAATCAATCTATCTCAAGACTCAGCTATACCACTCCTTGGTATATACAATTTATTATTTTATACCCAGGTTAAAAAAGAGTTTCAAATAAGTGAAACTTTCTGAAATATTATTTTTTTATAGACCAATTACTACAAAGAATTAATTTGCTATTTGTATTCTTACTGTTTAGTTTTTCAAGTTATTGTTATTAGTATTAGATAATTATAATAGTAATTACTTGCACTATTATAGTAACAGTAAAATTTGCATAGATGGGATTAACAACAAATTCCATCTATAAGTGAATGGAGCTGAAGGGAAGTGAGTGTGCAAGTGAACACCCCTGTGTATACTATGGAGACTGGTGCCAGAGCCAGCAAATTTTGGAGATTAATAGCATCATGGAATTTGGATGACCCATTAAACACGGGTCACGTTAACAAGTTTTAATGTTTACTTCATCCTTAAATTCTCCATAAGCCAGTAATAGATCTGCATTGGTTCAGGAGTATAAGACAAAGGGTTAGGACAGCTGGCACAGAGAACATAGTAGGCTTGAATTAAAAAAAAACAAAAACAAAACATGATGCAAATAAATGTATGCAGATATTAAGAACAACTGTAAAATGCACAAATGGGAAATGTTTTCTCGATACTTTCTTTGATACAGTCTAGACCATTTGTGCTGACCTTGTTCTTTTTCTTGCATATAATTTCCATAGCAGTCTATAATCATGCTGGCAATTCTGCTATTCAAAGTTCTAATCCGCAAATTACGTGTGCCTCCAGGCTCAGAGAAAGTAGTATTGCTGAAGAAAATCCATTATTTGTATTTAAATAGCTGAAGAGTTTTCTAAAAATTCATAACAAAAACTGTTCTAAAGGGCAAAAGTGAAGATCATTCATGCTTTAGAGAGGCTAAGCTGAATAAAAATTTTAGCGAAGATTAAGTGATCAAAGGAAAATCATTCTCAGTATAATTAAATATTATGAAACTTTAAGTGGTTTCAAATGTGAACACTTATTCAATATGGAATGTTAGTATGTTCATTTTGAATAGCAAAAATAAATTTTGAGACTATCTTTCACGAATTGTTTTTAGGGTGATAATATTGGTAATGACTTTTACTATGCCTATTAAGATATAGAGGAAAAAATGGGTATAAAACCCACTAACACTAAAAGGCACTTGTGGTCTTTCCATTGATACTTCATCCTGGTGATACCTCTCACAGTTATTTATAGTTATTAGGTTTTTTTATTTTTTTAGTAATTTATTCTTGTTACATCTCAATGTTTATCCCATCCCTTGTATCCTTCCATTCTTCCCTCACTCCCATTTTCCCATTATTCCTCTCCCCTATGACTGTCCCTGAGGGGGATTACCTCCCCCTGTATATGCTCATAGGGTATCAAGTCTCTTGGTAACCTGCTGTCTTTCCTCTGAGTGCCACCAGGTCTCCCCCTCCACGGGACATGGTCAAATGTGAGGCACCAGAGTACATGAGAAAGTCATGTCCTACTCTCCACTCAACTGTGGAGAATGTTCTGACCATTGGCTAGATCTGGGTAGGGGTTTAAGTTTACCTCCTGTATTGTCCGTGGCTGGTGCCTTAGTATGAGCAGGAACCCTGGGCCCAAGTCTGCCTATCATATTGTTCTACTTGTAGGATTCTAGGACCCTCTGGATCCTTCTACTTTGCTATTCTCCCATGCTTATCTCATCTAGAGTCCCAATAGGATGTCCTCCCCTCTATCCCAGTTTCCTGGTAAGTGAAGGCTTTCATGGGACATGCCCTTTGGGCTAGTATGCAGATATAAGTGAGTATATACCATTTGAGTCTTTCTGCTTCTGGGTTAACTCACTCATTATGATCATTTCTAGCTCAATCCATTTATCCACAAGTTTCAGGAATTCCTTGTTTTTAATAGCTGAGTAGTATTCCATGGTGTATATGTACCACAGTTTCTTTATCCATTCTTCTACTCATGGACACTTAGGCTGTTTCCATGTTCTGGCTATTATGAATAAGGCTGCTATGAACATGGTTGAGCAAATTTTCTTGTTGTGTGCTGGAGCATCTTCTGGGTATATTCCAAGGAGTGAAATAGCTGGGTCTTGAGGAAGCCCTATTCCCATTTTTCTGAGATAGCACCAGATAGATTTCCAAAGTGGCGGTACTAGTTTGCATTCCCACCAGCAATGAAGGAGTGTTCCTCTCTCCCCACATCCTCGCCAGCATGTAGTGTTGCTTGAATTTTTGATCTTAGCCATTCTGATGGGTGTAAGATGGAATCTCAGAGTTGTTTTGATTTGCATTTCCCTGATGACTAAAGAGGTTGAGCATGTCTTTAAGTGTTTCTCAGCCATTTGATATTCCTCTGTTGAGAATTCTCTGTTTAGTTCCAAGCCCCATTTCTCAATTGGGTTATTTGGTTTGGTGGTGTTTAATTTCTTAAGTTCTTTATATATTTTGGATATTAGACCTTTGTCAGATGTAGGGTTGGTGAAGATCTTTTCCCAGTCTGTAGGCTGTCGCTTTGTTCTTTTGACAGTGTCTCCTGCCTTACAGAAGCTTCTCAGCCTCATGAGGTCCCATTTATTAAGGATTGGCATTAAGGCCTGGGCCGTTGGTGTTCTGTTCAGGAAGTTGTCTCCTGTGCCAATATGTTCCAGGCTCTTCCCCACTTTTTCTTCTAAGTGACTTAGTGTCTGTGGTTTATGTTGAGGTCTTCAATCCACTTGGATTTGAGTTTTGTGCAAGGTGACAAATATGGGTCCAGTTGCATGTTTTTATACATAGACCTCCAGTTAGACCAGCACCATTTGTTGAAGATGCTGTCCTTTTTCCATTGAATGGATTTGGCTTCTTTGTCAAAAATGAGGTGAACATATGTGTGTGGATTCATATCTAGGTCTTCAATTCGATTCCACTTACCAACCAACCTGTTGCTGTACCAGTACCATGCTGTTTTAATTACTATTGCTTTATAGTACAGTTTGAAATCAGGTATGGAGATTCCTCCAGAGCACTTTTTATTGTACAAGATTGTTATAGCTATTCTGGGTTTTTTTTTTCCATATGAAGTTCAGAATTGAACTTTCAATGTCTTTAAAAAATTGTGTAGGTATTTTGATAGGGATTGCATTGAATCTGTAGATTGCTTTTGGTAGGATGGCCATTTTTACTATGTTAATTCTCCCGATCCATGAGCAAGGAAGATCATTCCATCTTCTCAGGTCATCTTCAATCTCTTTCTTCAGCGTTTTGAATTTTTTTTCAAACAAGTCCTTCACTTGCTTAGTTAGAGTAACTCCTAGATATTTTATATTGCTTGTGGCTAATGTGAAGGGTGTGGTTTTCCTAATTTCTTCCTCTGTAAGCTTGTCATTTGTGTATAGGAAGGCTACAGACTTTTTTGAGTTAATTTTGTATCCAGCCAATTTGCTGAAGGTATTTATCAGCTGTAGGAGTTCTCTGGTGGAATTTTGAGGGTCACTTATGTACACTATCATATCATCTGCAAATAGGGATAATTTGACTTCCTCCTTTCCCATTTGGATCCCCTTGATCTCATTTTGTTGTGTTATTGCTCTGGCTAGAACTTCGAGTACTATATTGAAGAGATATGGAGAAAGTGGGCAGCCTTGCCTTGGTTCCGATTTTAGAGGAATTTCCTTGAGTATCTCACCATTTACTTTGATTTTGGCTATTGGCTTGCTGTATATAGCCTTTATTATGTTGAGGAAAGTGCCTTGTATCTCCGATCTCTCTAAAACTTTAAACATGAATGGGTGTTGGATTTTATCAAATGCTTTCTCTGCATCTAAAGAGATGATCATGTTGTTTTTAATTATAGGTTATTTATATGGTGGATTTCATCGATGGATTTTCATATATTAAACCATCCCTTCATGCCTGGAATGAAGCCTACTTGGTCATGATGAATGATATCTTTGATGTGTTCTTGTATGTGTTTTGCAAGTATTTTATTTAGTATTTTTGCATCGATGTTCATAAGAGAAATTGGTCTGAAATTCTCTTTCTTTGTTGAGTCTTTGTGAGGTTTAGGTATCAATGAGACTATGGCCTCATAGAATGAATTTGGTAATTTTCCATCCATTTCTATCTTTTGGATAGCTTGACTAGTATCGGTATTAACTCGCCCTGAAGGTCTGGTAGAATTCTGCACTGAAACCATCTGGCCCTGGGCTGTTTTTGGTTGGGAGACTATCAATGATTGCTTCTATTTCTGTAGGGGAAATGGGACTATTTAGCTTCTTTATCTGTTCTTCACTCAACTTTGGCAAGTGATCAAGAAAATCATCTATTTCCCTTAGATTTTCTAATTTTGTGGCATATATGCCTTCAAAGTAGGATTTTATGATTCTTTGTATTTCTTCTGTGTGGTGTTATGTCTCCCTTTTCATTTCTAATTTTGTTGATTTCAATACTGTTTCTCTGTCTGTCTATCTTGTTGATTTTCTCAAAGAACCAGGTCTTGGTTTTGTTGATTCTTTGGAATTTTTTCTTAGTTTCTAATTTGTTAATTTCAGCCCTGAGTTTGATTATTTCCAGAGGTCTACTCCTTTTTGGTGTTGCTGCTTCTTTTGTTACTAAAGCTTCCAGTTTTGTCGTTAAGATGCTTATGTGCGATGTTTCCAATTTCTTTTTAAAGGCAATTAGTGCTATGAATTTTCCTCTTAACACTGCTTTCAATGTATCCCACAAATTTGGGTATGTTGTTCCTTCATTTTCATTGAATTTCAGAAACTCTTTGATTTCTTTCTTTATTTCTTCCCTGACCCAGGTGTCATTTAGCAGACAGTTGTTTAGTTTCCACGTATGTGTAGGCTTTTTGTTAATTCTGTTGTTGTTGAATTGCAGCCTAAGAGCATGGTGATCTGATAGGATACAAGGTATTATTTCAATCTTCTTGTATCTGTTGAGGCTTGCTTTATGACCTACGATGTGATCAATTTTGGAGAAGGTTCCATGGGGTGCAGAGAAGAAGGTATATTCTTTCTTGTTTGGGTGAAAGGTTCTACAGATATCTGTTAGGTCCTTTTGACCCATGGCATTGGTTAATGATGTTATTTTTCGGCTTGGTTTCTGTTTCAATGACTTATCCTTCAGTGAGAGTGGGGTGTTGAAGTCTCCCACTATTATTGTGTGGGGATCGATGTGTGGTTTAAGCTTTTTTAGCGGATCTTTTACAAATGTGGGTGCCCTTGTATTGGGAGCATAGATGTTCAGAATTGTGATGTCATCTTGGTTGACTTTACCTTTGATGAGTATGAAGTGTCCTTCCTCATCCTTTTTGATTAATTTTGGTTGAAAGTCTATTTTGTTCGATACTAAAATCGCTAAGCCTGCTTGCTTCTTGTGACTATTTGCTTGGAATATTTTTTCCACCTTTTACCCTGAGGTAATGCCTGTCATTATGGGTGAGATGTGTTTCGTTAATGCAAAAGAATGTTGGCTCTTGTTTATGCACCCATTCAGTGAGTCTGTGTCTTTTTATTGGAGAATTGAGACCATTGATGTTGAGATATATTAATGACCAGTGACTGTTCAGAGTCTTAATTTTGATGTTGTTTCCAGTCGCGCGTTTCTGTAGTTGTGTTTTTGCCCTGGGATAGTTATCTATTTCCTGAGTAGTTTTGGTTGTAGCTTGACCGTTGGGATGGAGTTTTCCTTCTAGTACCTTCTGTAAAGCTGGATTTGTGGATAGGTACTGTTTGAATTTGTTTTTGTCATGGAATATTTTGTTTTCTCCATCAATGGTTATTGATAGTTTTTCTGGGTAAAGTAGTCTGGCCTGGCATCTGTGGTCTCTTAGGGTTTGCAGGATCTCTATCCAGGCTCTTCTGGCTTTTATGGCCTCTACTGAGCAGTCAGGTGTAATTCTAATAGGTTTGCCATTAAATGTTATTTGGCCCTTTTCCCTTGCAGCTTTTAATATTTTTTCTTTGTTCTGTCAGTTTTGTGTTTTGATTATTTTGTGATGGGCAGTTTTTCTTTTCTGGTCAATTCTATTTGGTGTTCTGTAGGCCTCTTGTATGTTTATAGGCATCTCTTTCTTTAAATTGGGAAAATTTTCTTCTTTGATTTTATTGAGAATAGTTTCTGCACCTTGGAGTGTGATATCTTCTCTTTTTTCAATGCCTATTATCCTCAGATTTCTTCTTTTCATGGTGTCCTTAATCTCTTGAATGTTTTGTGTCAGGAGTTTTCCAGATTTGGCATTTTCTTTAATGGTTGCTTCAATATCTGTGATTGTATCTTCTAGACCTGAGATTCGTTCTTCCATCTCTTGGATTCTGTTAGAAAAGCTCACCTCTGTGTTGCTCGCCTTCATCTCTGAGGTCTCACATTCTCGTTTTTCTTCTGTCTGTGTGTTTATCATTGAATCCATTTTCATTTTCAGATCTTGAACTGATTTTTTGATTTCTTTCATCTGATTTTTTGTGTATACCTGAGTTTCTTCCATTGCCTCTTTATAGGTCTTCAGAGCTTGAACCGTTTTATTTATTTCTTTCATCTGGTTGTTTGCATTTTCCTGCAATTTTTCCAGTTCCACTCTATGTGCTTCCTTTATGTCTCTCACCTTTTTTGGCTGTGTCTTCCTGCATTTGGTTACAAATTTTATTTGTTTCCTCCATTATCATTCTCATTACTAAGGATTTGAGGTCATTTTCTTGTATTTCCGTAGTATTTTAGTTCTCTGGGTTGTTTTCTTTGGGATAGCTGGAAACTGGAGACGCCATGTTGTTTTGGGATTTCTTGTGTATGCTTTTTCGTTGTCCTTTAGACATCTTGTTGTCTTTGTTTTTGTTGGGTAGCTTTCAGATTTGGAAGGAGGGAGTCTGATGATAGATTCACTTGTTTTCTCAAGATTTCCCTAGGCTGGAAGCTCTAATTCTTCACTGGTGTGGATGTTAGGAGGTTAGCCCTGTAGTTTTGAACTCTCACAGCCAGTGATCCTTAGCTCTCCTCTGCTGTGGGTCCTGCAATCGTTCTAGGTCTCTGAATGAGCGTTGGGTCAGGCCAAGGTATTCCCCAGCCTTCTGTGTCCGCTGCCAAGTCCATCCAGGAACACTGTGCCCGAACCACTGGCCAAACTCAGCTAGATTCTCAGGGCCTAGACCGTCTGCCGAGCTCAGCTAGGGATTTTGGGCCCAAAATGCACACAGGGTCCAGCCAGAATTTTTGGGCTGGGACTGCTCACCAAGCTCAGCTAGGGGCTTTCGGTCCAAGGTACATGCTGTGGTCAGTTATTGATTCAGGGCCCGAACTGTCTGCCAAGCTCAACCAGGAATTCTGGATTCAAACTGCACACTGTGTCCAACCAGAGTCGCAGGAGAACTGTGGCTGCACTGAGTTAGCACCACTGGTGGAACTGAGCGCTCGGCCCAGACTGCATCACAGCAGGGGAGCTGCCGCTGAGCTGTGTGGCGCCTAGGGTGGAACTGAGTGCTCTGCCCAGCCTGTGCCACAGCAGGGGAGCTGTGGCTGCACTGAGTTAGTACTTCAGGCAGAATTGCTTGCTGAGCTGAGCCAGAACCCGGGACTCTGGGGCCGAACTCTCCGCCGATTCCAGTCTGGGTCCCAAGGCACCACACGACCCAAATCCTGCCCAGAGTCCCCTCTCCCATAGCAACTCCCACCGGCCACCATACCAATCACCTCCACCAGAAGGCTTTAAGCTGCAAACCTCAGCTACTGCCGCTGCTGACGCTGATGCCACTGGTCCCGCTGGTGCCACTGCTGCTGCTGCCTCTGCCGCTGCTGCTCTGATCCGAGAAAATCCACGCTTCTCCTCTGTGCAGGGGCATGCAGGTCCTCCGCGCCCTGGTCCCTTCGAACCGTGGAGCACTCCCACTGCCGTGGTGTGGGGACCTCTGTGTTCCTGGCTCAGAAATCTGTGCAATTCCCTGAATTGTTCACTGGAGCCTCCAAACACGGTCCACACTGCTCACTGCCATCTTGGATTCCCCTAGTTATTAGTTTTTTAATTACAAAGATATGATACGCTGTGGTAATACATAAAAATCCAAGAAGTATTTTTTTAAGTCAGACTGGGGTCTGGAACAATGGATCAGTGTTTCAGAGCACTGGCTGCTCTTCCAGAGAAACTGGGTTCAATTCCCAGAAGAATCATGACAGCTCAGAACCATCTGTAACACTAATTCTAAGGAATCTGATGCACTTTTCTGAATCGTGCTATAGACACATAGACATACATACTAGATACATGGACATACACACAGGTGAGACACATAGACAAATAATAATAAGATAAGTTTTTAAAGAGGCAATCTCTACACATTTAGCTCATAGCTATTGTCATGATAAATGCCCCTTGCCCTTGAAGATGAAAATGCACAAGGCATTATGTAACTATTATGCCTTTCAGCATTAGAGACCTGTAATTTTATAGTCTTAGCACCTTATATTATCCCAATTAAAACATAGCCAAAAATGAAAGACATTTTAATTTACTACAGTGTAAAATATCAAGCATCCATTTTTCAATTAAAGTGCAAATTTAAATTTAATCTATGTTGTATAATGAAATTCTCATAAATATTCTCTATATAAGTATGTGGAATTCTATAAAAGGGTGTACGACATATATGAAGTTTTTAAAGTGGAAATCAAGTATAATAATCCTTTGTGGGTACTGGATGTCTTTCAGGAACTACGTGCAACATGTATGTAAACACTGGTCAGCTGTGGAGATATTAAGTGTGTTGTCTTTACTTGTGCATGCCCTGAAAAAAAAAGCAAGAGGAAGCTAATTACTTAGATTAATCAATGTCTGTTTCTTGCAAACTTTCATTTCCAAGCTCCTAGTCACTTTATGTTAATTCCTTCTGGTTTTCCAGGATTTAAAACATTTGTCATGAACTGAGACTCACTGAAAAAGAAAAATAAAAGAAAGATAACAACTAATTGTTTCACAATGCTACCCATAATAATCTCTACAAAATTATTCCACCCACTCTTCAACATATGGGCCAATTATAGCATTTGTATGGAGATCTTGGTAATAACATTTGTTGAAGAATTTCAATGATAAAGCCTAGAAAAAATACCTTCCTATTTTGCCTTTGTCATGGTTTTGCTGCAGCAAGCTTCATTTCCTTCCTCCTTTGGCAATTTAGGCTGGGAAAAAAAGGCTTTTTCCTTCCCCCCACTCTCAGATGCAGTATTTGAAATGCTATTTATTGTGCCCTGAATTCCAATGAGTCTTTGAAGCTTAAGGAAGACAGCATTAAGAAAACCATATCCCTTCCAGACTGTGTCTCTTAAACTTCTCATGAATAGAGATGAAGCAATGGCACAGCTTCCAGAGAACACTGGTGTAGGACAAGCATCCACTTTATCTGTACTCTAGCTGGGCACAATAAATACTTCAGCGTTGAGAAATATTTTCATTGTGACTCTGCAGGAAAACATCTCTTGGAGTGAACCATTGTGAAAGAAATAAACAAAGAACTCAAGTCATACCCTTTCAGTGTGGATGCCCAGAAAAGTGCCACCTGATTTATCCCTTTATATGATAAGTATTTCTAACAGAAAAGTTCCAGAACTTAATCAACTGTTTCATCAAATGGCACATTCCTTCAAAATACCAACATGAAAGGTAAAAGACACTAGGATCTCTGCACAGCCTTGTCTAGAAAGTGAATCCCAGGGCATCCAGAGCTATTACTCAGGAAATCCTGTCTTGAAAAAAAAAGTGAAATTTTTAAGATTTATTATCAATGATGATATGTACTTTTTTTTTGTTCTTCATGAAGCTTCACATTTTATTTATTTTTAAATATATTTTATTAATTTATTTATATTACATCTCAATTGTTATCCCATCCCTTGTATGCTCCCATTCCTCCATCCCTCCCATTTTCCCCTTACTCTCCTTCCCTATGACTGTGACTGAGGGGGACCTCTTTCCCCTGTATATGCTCATAGGGTACCAAGTCTCTTCTTGGTAGGCTGCTATCCTTCCTCTGAGTACCACCAGGCCTCCCCATGCAGGGGATGTGGTCAAATATGGGGCATCAGAGTTCATGTGAAAGTCAGACCCCATTCTCTTATCATAGCAATAGAAATGGAATAAAGACAGCTACTATATATTTAAGGTTAAACAAAGAACATACATATCCTGTCCATTGGGCATGTATGTTCTTTGTTCAACCTTAAATATATAGTAGCTGTCTTTGTTCCATTTCTATTGCTATGATAAGACACCATGACCAAAGTAACTTGTAAAAGAAAGTGCTTAATTTGAGTTCATTATATCAGAGGGTTAGAGTCCATGATGACAGAGCAAAGGAATGGCAACAGGAACAAATGAAATCACTTTTGCATTGATATTCAAGTAAGAGGGAGAGAGAGTAGGAGGGAGGGAGAAAGGAAGGAGGGAGGAGAGAGAGAGAGAGAGAGAGAGAGAGAGAGAGAGAGAGAGAGAGAGAGAGACTGGGAAAGATAGGTGCAAAGTCTTTTGAAATCACAAATCCGATCTCAGTGACACACTTTCTCCAACAAGATCACACCTCCAAATCCTTTCCAAACAGTTCTACTAACTAGAGACCTAGTATTCAGACATATTAGCCAATGGGAGCCATTCTCATCCAAACAACAACAGTAACAGAAAGAAACCTTTGTCTGCAAAGAATATTCTACGTTAATACCACCTGATGACACCATTCAGTATCAATTTTGACTAGTCAGGAAATGACAAATTATACTGTGAACATATCAGCTCCCAAGGTTTAGGCAGAAGGAAGGGGCAGCAAGATAAATTGTGGGATTCTTTAGTGATATTTAGGTAAAAACATCTCCAGCTCCCTTTCTTCTGCTCTTGTCAATATGCCATGTATCATTTCTCCTTACTGTTCATTGACCAGAACTAATCAGACAGGTTAATTTAACTGGAGACAAGAATTCCAATTCCAGAGACTGAGTGGTCAGAAGAAAGGCAGCTGGAAACGTTTTACCTACATATCAGCAAAGAATTCCACAGCTCATCTTGCTGTGTACCAAGTCCCTCTTCATCTTTCTGAGAAAATGATAGACTCACCCTTTGCTTTTGGGAAGCAAATTCAAGGCAATACCCAATCTTCAATAAAATTAACCTGGTATCTCAGATGACATTCATTCTTTTTCTCTTTCTTTCTTTCTTTCTTTCTTTCTTTCTTTCTTTCTTTTTTCCAGTATGTTGTGAGTCATGTAGTTCGCACTGAGGAAATCTGAAGACAAGTGAGCTCATAAGTTACCTTGTAATCTTCTATCCAGCAGTCAGTGGTGAAAGGCAAGATAACCACAATCACATTCTCAATAACATGGGATTGGTAGTTATAGCTGGTTTTGATAGTAAAATACCAAAACCTTTGTCGAAATTGTCCCTATTTATGTTGGCTATGTATATGCAAATACACATGCCATCAACATTTTCTAGGTATACTTGTTTGTATTTATTATATTTCTCTTTGGTCTCATAGCTCATTGATACCTTTGCTCTCTTGCCTTAATTGCACATGAGTGGCCTTTCAAATGTAAATGTTGAATGGGGAGTTTACTTTCTGTTTAGTTTCCTTTGCACAGCCATTCTGTTTAGATCTTATCTATGCCAGTCCTCTGAGATACTTTAATCTTACTATGAGATTTCACAGTGGCTGTGGTGGCAATACCCACATTTGAACCTTGTCCTAGGAGTGTATTCTAATTGACTTTTATCAAAACATGTCACAGTATTACTCATCAATGTTATGTAAGAGAAACATCTGCCTCTTACAAAGTACCATGACTAAAATTCCAAAGGATTTTAGTTGTTTACTTTCTATGACTATCTTTGTATTGCACTCTTTCTCCTTTTCAAACACTGGTTATACCCCATATGTGTTCCAATCCTCCTATCCTCCCTGAATTCTATGACTGCCTTTGACCTTACTAGAGTCCATAAGATCTTCTACAGCCAAGCTATTATTTTATTAAATAATAATAATCAACTGTTCTTAATGTATACTTGCCTCCTCCACAAGAATCCAAGCTGATGGTCAGAATATTCTCCACAGTTGAGTGGAGAGTGTGATACGACTTTCTCACGTACTCTGGTGCCTTACATTTGACCATGTCCCCTGGAGGGGGAGACCTGGTGGCACTCAGAGGAAGGACAGCAAGTAGCCAAGAAGAGACTTGATACCCTATGAGAATATATAGGGGGATGTAATCCCCCTCAGGAACAGTCATAGGGGAGGGGAATAATGGGAAAATGGGGGGGGAGGAATGGGAGGATACAAGGGATGGGATAAACATTGAGATGTAACAAGAATTAATTAATAATAAAAAAAAAAAAAAAAAAAAAAGAATCCAAGCTGATACACCTGGATCCAAGCAAGAGAAACCACTGTAAGATTTTGGAAAGTCATACATATGGGACGGACTGTACCATTGACCAGCAACATGCTGTGGTCATCAGAACTCCGGTAGTATTCAGGCAATTCCTCCTCTATGTTCTTACCACCTTGAGATGTGTCAAACCATGTATATAAAAATGGTCAGTGTGGGTGGCATCATTCTCAACTTGTTGCTGAATTGAGTTCACACTTAAATAGATATTTTCAGGAAAGCATCATTAGTAAGCATATGGAAACTTTATATGAATTAATTATGTAAGCTTCTATCTTCCATCCTTCCTCCTAGACTCACTTCAACTTAGGTGCTTTTCTCCTTATTTCCTAAGTTATTTTATTTTAATTTATAAGACAATAATTTAATATACCTTTGAACACTATGGCCTGTGCTGATCTAGCATGCTACACCACAGAGGGCGATATGAAACAGCATAGATCGGTGTTCAAGGGATCACCAGAGGACAATCTGTTAATAAAGAGTTTACCGGTGAGGAGTCCATCACAGAAATTAGCATGATCTCAACTACAGGCTGACAGAGAGACACTAGATGACTTAATTAGAATGTAGAGACTAAAAGGATATAACAGCATTTACATTGCTTATACTGGTTTGTAAAATCTAGCCTCTGATCCAATAACATTAATATCTTTCTGGAGCCAGTAAGAAAGTTAACTCATGGGTCCTAGCCTGGATTTGTTGAACCAGAAACTCTGGGAATGAATCTGAGCTGTCTGGCCTTAGCCATACCTTTAGTTATTTTCATCCACAGCTTCTCAGCCTAATGAGTGCCACAGTCCCCTGCTTACCACAATGCATATCTGAAGCAGGCAGCTCTGAGGGGAACCTAGATTCTGTCCTATAATTGGCTCTGGGAAAAGCTGTTACCATTTCCCTTCAGACTAGAGATCTAATTATAATTGTAGTGTGTTTAGAGTAGTCTTTTACTTTTTTGATATTGATATTGTTAGAAAAGCTTATTTCTGAGTATGTTCCTCTTCAGTATTTTCCCCAACTCTAGATCCTAAGTTCTAAATGGATGACCACATAGCGGCAGCAGAACTAGCCTGTTCCTCACACATAGCTCCCTGTTACCCAACCTTCCAGCAGTCTAATTTAATCTCAGACTCTTAACTCCCCTCATATCTCCTCCTTCAATGTTTCCTTTTTGCAAATGCCTAACCAGTGATGCCACATAAATGGAGGGCATGTACTAACAATTAATGTTTTCTTCTTCCTCACCTAAGCTTCCATTCCACTCTCTTCCTTATTGATGGTGCTTAGCTTTCAACATCGATGCCCATGTTCACCTAGAACTTTCTCCGACATCTCTACCATCAGCATTCAGGAACAAACTAGGACTGTTGTACAATACAGGCTCCGTAAAGAGGAAGTGGTTATTTATAGGGTTACCTCACCTAGAAGTTTTGTTGTTTTTATGTGGAGCACACAGGAAACGGCAATCTAGCAATTCTTCAGTGAAGACGGATCATCCTGGGCACATGACAAACATGAACACTCAGGGGCTGGAGAGATGGCTCAGTCAGTAAAGTGCTTGTTGTATAAGTTTTAGGACATGAGTTCAGATCTCTGCACCAACTTAAAAGTTGGACATGGGATAGAGTGCCTCTAATCCCAATGTTAGGGATGGCAGAAGGCAGAGACAAGACAGGAAGATCATTGGGGATTACAGGCCCATTGAAATGCTCCAGATTAGTAAGAGACCCTGGCTAAAAAGAGATATGTTAGGAAAACATACAGGTCTACCAGGCTTCCAGGAGCACACATTCAAATCTACACACATGCACACACACACACACACACACACACACACACACATGCATGCACACATGCACACAAACTTACACACCCACCATGCATACTACACACATACCACATACAACACACACGCATACCACACACACACACACACACACACACACACACACTTTATTTAACGTTAACTGGAACATTGCCTTAAATCTGGTCTACTAATACTTCTGATGACAGAATATAAAGCAAATAAAAATTCATTCATTCATGATACACTGTGGGAAAATTCCTTCTTGACATTTCTCAGGATGTGTGTATGTATTTTTAATACCAGATGTACTGAACAGCCAACAATATGGAGAAAGCTACTGCAATTATTCAAGAAGACAATCCTTACAGTGAAAGTAGAGACTATCCTGCTTTTCAAAAACAAAAACAAAACACATTGACTCCAATTTTAAAAGAGTAAGGAATAGTTCATCTACAAAGCTGAAGGTTGTGGTGAATAATTCTCGAACCCAAGACAGGCAAAGGTACAGGAGTTCAACTAGCTCTGCAGAAAAACCCTCTTCAGGCCGGGCTTGCTTTCAGCTGCTGTTTTATTTCAATCATGGAACTATAGATATGCTACTATTAAGAGTGAGCCATACTTAAAGTTAAAATAAATATTTCCAAGTGTTTGTGTACAATCTATTATATGTAAATTATTTATGTCTCAAAAATAAGAAGAACTGAAAAAAATTATGTTTCCCAGCAATTGTTAGGTTGTTCAGATATTAATCTTTCTATGAGACCAAGACACATGTTAATCTATACTATCAAATAATCTTCCAGGTTATTTGCATATATTTTAATATTTACTATGGTAGTGGTTCTCAACCTTCTTGCTGTTCCTCATGTTGCAGTGACCCTCACATGTGCAATTATTTTTGTTACTATTATGAATTATAATGTAAGCATATGTATTTTCTTAGGAGACTTCTGTGAAAGAATCCTTTGAATCCCTCCACCATGGGGTCATGACCCACAGGTTGAGAACCATTGCTATAGGTCAGTGTGAACTAATGCAAGTAGTATGTATTTTAACTAAAACTCATGAAAAATAAGGTAAATGTAGAGCAAGAATTTTAAGTTTTTGTTTTCCTTGGTAAAAGGAAAATAGCTAATGTAAAACAAGACTTGTCCTAATGCTCCACTGGAAGATATCTTTGGATGTTATATGGAAATTCAATTTAAATAAATAAAAAACTTTGTATATATAAAATGTTTGTCAAGAAACAAGAGTTAGGACTACCAGTTTACTCAATATTTTGTATGTTTTTAATTAAAATTTAAGAATGAATTCTTTGAACATAGAATATGTATGGTACAGAATCTTTAATATTTTTATTTTGTTTGATGCTTATATTTTGCCCAAATACTAAATTTCAATGTACATTTTCAAGAGATTATCTCCTTTATAGAACAATTTTTCATGCTATTGAAATATATAATCTTGCAATGAGAAATTTTAGCATAACTATATCAGAAAACTTACTAATTTCTTGGTACTTCAGTTATTTTCAAAACACACTAGTAAAATGTCATAAAAATAAATTTTAGTGAAAATTTAGGTTCTTTCTGAAAAACCGTAGCAATAAAGAAATGCAAATGGTGTTGAATCTGTATATTCTTCAAATACTCCAGGATGTGCTAATTCCTGTGTTCTGAATGGGTAACATTAAACAAAGCATCAAGAACAAAGAAATCAGTCTGTCTGGACTCCAGACCACGGAGTCAGGCATTTGAGGCAACAGCTGGCAAGAAAGGGATAAACAGGATTTGCCTAAGAGGCTTTCCTCATTCCTGCAGACATCTTTCACATATTTCCATAGATCCTTCAGATGTATCAGATGGCTCATACATAGCACCACAATGTCACAAGCCTTTGCTATGGACTATTGTGATAATTACAGTAAATGATACCAGCCAGTACCTCCTCAAAACATCCCTGACATGTGGGAAACTTCCTTTCTCATTCTCTCACCTTGCCTAAAGCATCTTTATATGAACTTACATCTTTGGTAACCACATTTCCAGGATATTGACACACCCCCCCACCAAAGAATCATCAACAGTAACTGCCTACCACAGAAAGAAGGAGAGATGAGAAGGCATCAGTGTTCCTCCTGGCTGCCATGAGGTGCATGCAGAACAAGACAATCCTTTCTGTGCATCTGTTAGAATTCAGCTCACATACTTGCTGTAAATAGTGATGGTGCATTTTTGACAGCAGACGACAGATTTCCAGATTCTTCAAGTGATGGTTCTACAAGCTTGTGCTTTGAGAATTATAGTCTTAAGCACATAAAAGTATGCCTATAAGCAGTAGTTTAAGACTCTCATTTGTTTCCTGTTCTCCATTAATTGACTTAAGCAAATGGTTTGTGTTTATGTAAAATTTAATTTCCAAAGGACCTTGAGAAGGCTCAAGCGAATGCTTTAGATAATTTTCATGAAGCATCACATAGCACAGGACATTTTAATATTGTAGTCTTATCTGCCAAATTATGAATTTTTCTGTACATAATTTACAGACTAGCAAGGACTGTAATATTGTCAGCTGTTATATTACTATCTATATATTTCTTCTTCACAGGGGCAGATAAATAAGCGGCCTTAGAAAGAGACTAAATATCTCCATTTGCCTTTCAGTTTCAGAGCATTTCGCATCACACAGTTCTGTACTGCAGGCATTCCAGGTCAGGCTGTACTTTTTAATTGCTGCTTCTTGAGAGTTGACTGGAGAGCACTTACAACATTTTCTTCTTTTGTGAGGACTGGATCTCTGCAAATGGTGCTTTTGTCCACTTGTGGCTCCAAAGTAAAGATCCAAACTATGTGTATTCGCTTTCACATCTACATACTGTAGTTTTTCTCATTTTGAAGAAGATAATAATTAATACAGCCTTTAAACCACAACTTAGCCTCTGCCTTGTGCTTGTCATGTATTCATTCAGTGTGTAATGAGTGAAAGGGCTCATGACTGCCAGAGGTTGCACTAGAGCCTGGTATAGTGCGTCTGTGGTCATATTTCACAGGCCTGACCCCAGGAGGAAGTACTTCCTTATGTAACACAGGCATCACTCTTAAGTGATGGAACATTTTTGCTTGACCTTGATTGGCTCTTAGACTTCTGTAAGCTAAATGTCACGTAGCACTTTGTTTATTTTCAGTGTTCCCATTCAAGCTCAGGGTCAGAGAGACTGGGTGTTCACATACAAATGTCTCAGAACTGGGCAAGGCACAGCTCCTGGCTTTTACCAAGTGGGAGCAGAGTTGCAATCTGACAGGCTGAAGCAACTTTCATGTTTATTGAGCCACATTTATTAAGGAGGCAAAGGACCATTTGCTCATTCTCCTTTGTTTTTGTTTTACCACTTAAAACGTAATATAAAATGTAATAACTCTAAACAGTAAAATTTCACCATCTTAGTAACACAAGTTTTGATACACCGACATCTAGTTACAATAACAATCAAAACATCCGGTATTCATGTGCTCAGTGTGCAAACTGGAGGGCTTAAGCAACAACAACCTTAAAATATCTTTAAGTTGCATCTGTACTGAACAAGTACAGATTATTATTTTGCCTGATAGCCTAATCAATATAACATGGTGACTGTGTTAATTCTATCCAACTCTATTCGAGATTTACACTCTGAAAGTAACTTTATGTATATATGAATACAATTATAAGTAATACATGAATGCTAGATTGTTTTACATAAGGATTTAAGGATATGTGAATTCTTTAGGGTGAACCTAAAACTTTTTAAAATATATTTTATTAATTTATTCATATTACATCTCAATTGTTATCACATCCCTTGTATCCTCCCACTCCTCCATCCCTCCCATTTTCCCCTAACACCCCTCCCCTATGATTAAAGAAACTGTGGTACATATACATTATGGAATACTACTCAGCTATTAAAAACTTTTTACTGTAGGTATCAAGGGACAATTATGTAGACCAACTCATTCATGATGGAAAAAAAATCTCCCCAATGATCCTCTGTAATCAATGACTCCATTGACCCAAAGACTCTTTGAATTATTGATGTTTGCTTATAATTTTACTTTATCCAAGCTCCCCTAATTTTAAGTTTATTTTTTGTAAACAGCCATCAGCTCCCTTTCCCTCCTGTTCCTTTAGTTCCTACAGCATTGGGGTTTTTTTTTTTTTTCAAGGCTATTATATAAATGTAGCCACCGCAAGTAGCTTTTTGATCCTGCATGTTTCATTTGTTTAGTTTATACATTTAAGAAACATCCATACTGTCACACATAGCAGCATTTACACGTTGCTTATGTGTATTCATTTGCACAAATATATAAGATCTGCTGGATAAATAATATTTTCAACATTTCTTACATGGAGGATATCTGGGTATTTTTCACCTAAAAACAATTAAGGTTAAACCTCTTGCAAACATTTATACGGAGACATCTTGAGTGTGAGCACAGGCTTCTTTCTTTCTTTCTTTCTTTCTTTCTTTCTTTCTGTGGGGAAATACGTAGGAGTGGGTGAAATGGCTGGGTCTATGGGCGTATACTTAGAATTATGATTCTATATGAGCAGTTCTAAAATAGCTCTGTTATTCAAAAATCTGTAAAACTGCAGGTGCTTCATCTGCTGTTGCCTGACAGATCTTTAGGTGGCTGTGCGGGAGCACCTCCCTCTGGCTTTAGTTTTCATTTGCCTGGTGAGTTAGTGTGTTGAATATTTTTAATGTCTTCATTTAATTTGAATATTTTCTCTAGGATTCAGTCTAATGCTTTTGTCAATTTTATTTATTTATTTTTATTGTATGAATGACCTTTCTGAATTAAAAGAAAACATGCATACAAGCTGTTGATCGGGTGTGTGGTTTCTGAATGTCTTCTGCTAGCCTCTTCTTGATGTTTCATTTAGTGAGCAGTGTCTTCCAGGAAGCAGTAGGATTGTGCCGTGTTCGTTTTGCTTCCGAGATCTCGAGTGTGCAAACTGTAAATAATTTGAAATTTCAATATCAAATGCATCACTGTGAGGTCTGTTCATCTAGGGGTTCTTCTTTATTCTGTAAAGGAGCAGGTGACGGTGACCCATATCTACACAGCTAGAATATAAGTATTTTTTGCCAAGGGAAATTTTTACTTAAGCAATCATCAATGGTATTTCCATATTTAATCATATTTCCATACCATTAAAGGCAAAAGTACTATATCCATTGAAAATGATTTTTAAAGATAGCAAGAGAAAAAAAAGCACTTGATGTCATTAAATCAACTTTTTTTCCCACTAGAGGCAACATTTTCATCTTTCTTCATCTAAGTTAATGTATGTTTATATTTCCTTTATTAATACAAAAGTCCCAGTTCTCTAAGTATTTGAACTATGCATAGAAAACAGGTATTAGAAAGATTTCTCATTGTCCTAATTATATTACCTTTGAAGTACATGAAAATATAAAACCAACCATCATGCAACCCATTTGGTTTCAGCTTCCAAATTTGACATTTCATAGGCAGAAATGTTATTTATTTGTGGATATTTTTCTAAACTATGTTTTGGGAATCTATCCTCTAGGAGGATTTAATTTCTTCCTCAAAAGCTAAAGATACACTTTAAATAATAAGGTGCTACACATTCAAATATCACAGGAACTTTAGAAAGCAACATACTAAACTAACTTATAGCAGCTACTAATACTGCTAGCTTTCTCTATTGTAACAAAATAATTGAAATCGTGAACAGAGGAAAAGATCCTAGCTCACATTTCATACAAAACCATAGCACTCCTCTGGAGCAACACTCACGGCCTCATTAGGTGTGGAAATCCTCAGGCTCCTCCCACAACTACACAATCATAGACTCTGGGTGTGCCCCCAGCAATCTGTGTCAGCATTCTCTTCAAGTGACTCTAATTTAGTTCAAATATGAGAACTACCATAGGATACTTTGAAGCCATCTTAAACAAGTAACACAGATAACTCATTTAGAGAGAAAAACACAACCAAATATAGACACATAGAAGTCACCTTTAGCTTCAAAAATAGTAACTGTAAATATTTCCTATTTTTTTTTTTTAATTTTAGTAACACCACAAAAATCTTCTGCAAATGAATCCTTTTGGAGTCAACCATAAATACATACTATTTTGTATTTTTAAACCAAGAAAATGTTAATTTGTATTAAACTTTAGTCACAGTTTTATAATCACTAAAGATAATCAAGCATATTTCTTTGGAAGATATTCCAAGGTCTGTCCATCTTCATTTCGTTCTCATCTTTTATGTTGACATGCTTTTTAATCTTAATCAGGGAGAAATGGTATTTTATTTTATTATACTAATTCTGCTCCCAGATGTTTTGGTCAGTTAGGCACCATTAAATATAACAGCTATGCTAATTAGAATATTCAAGAGGACAGCTTTCTTTTATAGTATTCTCCCCATGGTTACCTAGCCTCTACAGGTCAACAGCTAAAAAGCTAACACCCACATCAAAGAGAGAACATACATATTTGGCTTTTGGGGGGCTAGGCTACCCCATCCAGGTTGATTGTTTCTAGCTTGCTCTTTCTATTTACTTAAAAATTTCATAATTTCATTTTTTAGTAGCTGAATAAATGTACCACATTTTCATTTCTTTCCATGCATTGACAGGTATCTTGTCTGCTTCCAGTTTCTGGCTATTATAAATATAGCAGCAATGAACATGGATGAGCAAGTGTCTCTGTGCCAAGATGTAGGGTCTTTGTAGTATATGCCCAAGAGGGGTGGGGCTATATTTTGAGAACCCTCCATACTGACTTTTATACTTGTTTTACAGGCTTGCCCACTCACTAGTAATGAATAAATATTTCCCTTTCTCTTTGTCCACATTGACACCAACATAAGATGCCATTTTATTTTTTATTTTATTGATCTTTGGCATTCTGACTGGCATAAGATGCATTCTCAACATAGTTTTAATTGCATGCAGCATTTTAATAAGTATTAGTTCTAGATTAGTCTGTCATGAATTATGAAAATCACTGACAAAATGGCTTTTATAAAAGAAACATTTTTTCAAAGAAACAGTAATGAGTAAGAATTTGATACCTTGATACCTGTGTTGTCACTCACATAACTTAACTACAATTAAGTCGTACTAAAACAGCAGCAAAAACAAAAACAAAAAAAAATCACAGACTATTTGGATATTTAAAACGATGCACTGTCATTCCTAATTTACCATTTAATCAATAATATAGCAATTTTTAATATAGCAATTTCTAAAATGCAAAAAAGAAATAAAATAGAGAGATCCAAGATGGCGGTGAGCAGTGTGGACTGTGTTTGGAGGGTCCAGTGAACAATCCAGGGAATTGCACAGATTTCTGAGCCAGGAACACTGAGGTCCCCACACCATGGCAGCGGGAGTGCTCCACGGTTCGGAGGGACCAAGGTGTGGAAGACCTGCGTGCCCCAGCACACGGGAGGTGCATGGATTTTCTCGGATTGGAGCAGCAGCGGCAGAGGCAGCAGCAGCAGAGTGGCACCAGAGGCACCAGCAACACCAGCAACACCAGCGGCACCAGCAGCAGTGGCTGAGGTTTGCAGCTCATAGCCTTCCGGTGGAGGCAATTAGTGTGGTGGCCGGTGGGAGGTGCTACGGGAGAGGGGAATCTGGGCAAGATTTGTGTTGTGTGGTGCCTTGGGACCCAGACTGGACTCGGCGGACAGTTCGGCCCCTGAGTCCCAGGTACTGGCTCAGCCCAGCAAGCAATTCTGCCCGAGGCACTAATGCAGCGCATCCACAGCTCCCCTGCTGTGACACAGGCTGGGCAGAGCACTCAGTTCCACCCTAGGCACCACCTCAGCTCAGCGGCAGCTCCCCTGTGGTGACGCAGTCTGGGCAGAGCATTTGGTTCCACCAGCAGCTCTGGCTCAGTGCAGCCACAGTTCTCCTGCTGTGATGCAGTCTGGGCGGAGCGCTCAGCTCCACAGGAAGCCCTAGGTCAGCACAGCCGCAGTTTTCTTGCTGTGACACAAGCTTGGCAGAGCGCTCAGTTCCACCAACTCTAAGACTCGGGTTGGACACGGTGTGCAGTTTGAATCCAGAATTCCTGGCTGAGCTTGGCGGGCATGTCGGGCCCTGAGGCAATAACTGACCACAGCATGCACTTTGAGCCGAAAGCCCCTAGCTGAGCTTGGTGCACAGTCCCAGCCCAAAAGTCTGGCTGGACCCTGTGTACATTTTGGGCCCAGAATTCCTAGGTGAGCTCAGCAGACAATTCAGGCACTGAGAATCTAGCTGAGTTCAGCCCGTGGTTCAGGTCCAGTGTTCCTGGATGGACTTGGAAGGGAACACAGAAGGCTGTGGATACCTTGGCCTGACCCAATGCTCATTCAGAGACCCAGAATGATTGCAGGACCCACAGCACAGTGGAGCTGAAGATCACTGACTGTGAGAGTCCAAAACAACAGGGCAAACCTCCTAACATCCACACCAGTGAAGCATTAGAGCTCCCAGCCTAGGGAAATCATGAAAAAACAAGTGAATCTATCATCAGACTCCCTCCATCCAACTCTGGAAGCTACCCAACAAAAACAAAGGTGGCAAGATGTCTAAAGGACAGCGAAAAAGCATATGTAAAAAACCCCAAAGTAACATGGTGTCTCCAGTTTCCAGGTATCCTAAAGAAAACAACCCAGAGAATTCAAATACAATGGAAATACAAGAAAATGACCTCAAATCCTGAGTAATGAGGATGATAATGGAGGAAACAAATAAAATTTGTAACCAAATGCAGGAAGACACAGACAAACAGGTGAGAGACATAAAAGAAGCACATAGAGTGGAACTGGAAAAATTGCAGGAAAATGCAAACAACCAGATGAAAGAAATAAATAAAATGGTTCAAGCTCTGAAGACCTATAAAAAAGCAATGGAAGAAACTCAGGAATATACAAACAATCAGATGAAAGAAATCAAAAAATCAGTTCAAGATCTGAAAATGAAAATGGATTCAATGATAAACACACAGACAGAAGAAAAACAATAATGTGAGAACGCAGAGAAGAAGGAGAGCAACACAGAGGTGAGCTTTTCTAACAGAATCCAAGAGATGGAAGAACGAATCTCAGGTCTAGAAGATACAATCACAGATCTTGAGACAACCATTAAAAAAATGCCAAATCTGGAAAACTCCTGACACAAAACATCCAAGAAATTAAGGACACCATGAAAAGAAGAAATCTGCGGATAATAGGCATTGAAGAAAGAGAAGATATCAAACTCCAAGGCCCAGAAACTATTCTCAACAAAATCATAGAAGAAAATTTTCCCAACCTAAAGAAAGAGATGCCTATAAACATACAAGAAGCCTACAGAACACCAAATAGAATTGACCAGAAAAGAAAAACTGCCCATCACATAATAATCAAAACACAAAACATACAGAACAAAGAAAAAAATATTAAAACCTGCAAGGGAAAAGGGCCAGATAACATTTAATGGCAAACATATCAGAATTACACCTGACTTCTCAGCAGAGACCATAAAAGCCAGAAGGGCCTGGACAGAGACCCTGCAAACCCTAAGAGACCACAGATGCCAGGACAGATTACTTTACCCAGAAAAACTATCAATAACCATTGATGGAGAAAACAAAATATTCCATGACAAAAACAAATTCAAACAGTACCTATCCACAAATCCAGCTTTACAGAAGGTACAAGAAGGAAAACTCCATCCCAAACAGTCAAGCTACAACCAAAACTACTCAGGGAATAGATAACTATCCCATGGCAAAAACACAACTACACAAATGCTCGACTGGAAACAACATCAAAATTAAGACTGTGAATAGTCACTGGTCATTAATATATCTCAACATCAATGGTCTCAATTCTCCAATAAAAAGACACAGACTAACTGAATGGGTGCATAAACAAGAGCCAACATTCTTCTGCATTCAAGAAACACATCTCACCCATAATGATAGGCATTACCTCAGGGTAAAAGGTTGGAAAAAATATTCCAAGAAAATGGTCACAAGAAGCAAGCAGGCGTAGTCATTTTAGTATCGAACAAAATAGACTTTCAACCAAAATTAATCAAAAGGGATGAGGAAGGACACTTCATACTCATGAAAGGTAAAGTCAACAAAGATAACATCACAATTCTGAACATCTATGCTCCCACACATTTGTAAAAGATCTCCTAAAAAAGCCTAAACCACACATCGATCCCCACACAATAATAGTGGGAGACTTCAACACCCCACTCTCACTGAAGGATAAGTCATTGAAACAGAAACCAAGCCGAGAAATAACATTATTAACCAATGCCATCGGTCAAATGGATCTAACAGATATCTATAGAACCTTTCATCCAAACAAGAAAGAATATACCTTCTTCTCTGTACCCCATGGAACCTTCTCCAAAATTGATCACATCGTAGGTAACAAAGCAAGCCTCAATAGATACAAGAGGATTGAAATGATACCTTGTATCCTATCAGATCACCATGCTCTTAGGCTGCAATTCAACAACAACAGAATTAACAAAAAGCCTACACGTATGTGGAAACTAAACAACTCTCTGCTAAATGACACCTGGGTCAGGAAAGAAATCAAGGAGTTTCTGAAATTCAATGAAAATGAAGGAACAACATACCCAAATTTGTGGGATACATTGAAAGGAGTGCTAAGAGGAAAATTCATAGCACTAATTGCCTTTTAAAAGAAATTGGAAACATTGCACATAAGCATCTTAACGACACAATTGGAACCCCAGAAAAAAAAGAAGCAGAAACACCCAAGAGGAGTAGAAGTCTGGAAATAATCAAGCTCAGGGCTGAAATTAACAAATTAGAAACTAAGAAAACAGTCCGAAGAATCAACAAAACCAAGAGCTGGTTCTTTGAGAAAATCAACAAGATAGACAGATCGTTAGCCAAACTAACTAAAAGGCAGAGAGAGAGTATTGAAATCAACAAAATTAGAAATGAAAAGGGAGATATAACAGACATACACTGAAGGAATACAAAGAATCATAAGATCCTACTTTGAAGGCATATATGCCACAAATTTTGAAAATCTAAGGGAAATGGACAATTTTCTTGATCAATTTCACTTGCCAAAGTTGAGAGAAGAACAGATAAAGAAGCTAAATAGTCCCATTTCCTCTACAGAAATAGTAGCAATCATTGATAGTCTCCCAACTAAAAAAAGCCCAAGGCCAGATGGTTTCAGTGCAGAATTCTCCCAGACCTTCCAGGGCGAGCTAGTACGGATACTATTCAAGCTACTCCAAAAGATAGAAATGGATGGAAAATTACCAAATTTTCAACCAAAATTAATCAAAGGGATGAGGAAGGACACTTCATACTCATTGACGGTAACATCAACCAAGATGACATCACAATTCTGAACATCTATGCTCCCAATACAAGGGCACCCACATTTGTAAAACATCTACTAAAAAAGCGTTGATACCCAAACCTCACAAAGACTCAACAAAGAAAGAGAATTTCAGACCAATTTCTCTTATGAACATCGATGCAAAAATACTAAATAAAATACTGGCAAAACGAACACAAGAACACATCAAAGATATCATTCATCATGACCAAGTAGGCTTCATTCCAGGCATGCAAGGATGGTTTAATATACAGAAATCCATCAATGTAATCCACCATATAAACAAACTGAAAATAAAAAACCACATGATCATCTCTTTAGATGCAGAGAAAGCATTTGATTAAATCCAATACCGATTCATGTTTAAAGTTTTAGAGAGATCGGGGATACAAAGCACTTTCCTCAACATAATAAAGGCTATATACAGCAAGCCAATAGCCAAAATCAAAGTAAATGGTGAGATACTCAAGGAAATTCCTCTAAATTCGGGAACAAGGCAAGGCCACCCACTCTCTCCATATCTCTGCAATATAGTATTCGAAGTTCTAGCCAGAGCAATAAGACAACAAAAGGAGATCAAGGGTATCCAAATGGGAAAGCAGGAAGTCAAATTATCCGTCTTTGCAGGTGATATGATAGTGTACATAAGTGACCCTCAAAATTCCACCAGAGAACTCCTACAGCTGATAAACACCTTCAGCAAATTAGCTGGATACAAAATTAACTCAAAAAAGTCTGTAGCCTTCCTATACACAAATGACAAGCTTGCAGAGGAAGAAATTAGGAAAACCACATCCTTCACATTAGCCACAAGCAATATAAAATATCTAGGAGTTACTCTAACTAAGCAAGTGAAGGACTTGTTTGAAAAAAATTTCAAAACTCTGAAGAAAGAGATTGAAGATGAACTGAGAAGATGGAATGGTCTTCCTTGCTCATGGATCGGGAGAATTAACATAGTAAAAATGGCCATCCTACCAAAAGCAATCTACAGATTCAATGCAATCCCTATCAAAATACCTACACAATTTTTTAAAGACATTGAAAGTTCAATTCTGAACTTCATATGGAAAAACAAAACAAAAACAAAACAAAAAAAAAAAAACAAAATAGCTAAAACAATCTTGTACAATAAAAGGTGCTCCGGAGAAATTGCCATACCTGATCTCAAACTGTACTATTAAGCAATAGTAATTAAAACAGCATGGTACTGACACAGCAACAGGCTGGTTGGTCAGTGGAATCGAATCAAAGACCCAGATATGAATCCACACACATATGGTCACTTGATTTTTGACAAAGAAGCCAAATCCATTCAATGGAAAAAGGATAGCATCTTCAACAAATGGCGCTGGTGTAACTGGAGGTCTATGTGTAAAAACATGCAACTGGACCCATATTTGTCACCTTGCACAAAACTCAAATCCAAGTGGATTAAAGACTTCAACATAAAACCAGAGACATTAAGTCATTTAGAAGAAAAAGTGGGGAAGAACCTGGAACATATTGGCACAGGAGACAACTTCCTGAGCAGAACACCAACGGCCCAGGCCTTAATGTCAACCATTAATAAATGGGACCTCATGAGGCTGAGAAGCTTCTGTAAGGCAGGAGACACTGTCAAGAGAACAAAGCGACAGCCTACAGCCTGGGAAAAGATCTTCACCAACCCTACATCTGACAAAGGTCTAATATCCAAAATATATAAAGAACTCAAGAAGCTAAACACCACCAAACCAAATAATCCAATTGAGAAATGGGGCTTGGAACTAAACAGAGAATTCTCAACAGAGGAATATCAAATGGCTGAGAAACATTTAAAGAAATGCTGAACCTCCTTAGTCATCAGGGAAATGCAAATCCCAACAACTCTGAGATTCCATTTTACACCCATCAGAATGGCTAAGATCAAAAATTCAAGGGACACCACATGCTGGCAAGGATGTGGGGAGAGAGGAACACTCCTTCTTTGCTGGTGGGAATGCAAACTAGTACAGCCACTTTGGAAATCTATCTGGTGCTATCTCAGAAAAATGGGAATAGGGCTTCCTCAAGACCCAGCTATTCCACTCCTTGGAATATACCCAGAAGATGCTCCAGCACACAACAAGAAAATTTGCTCAACCATGTTCATAGCAGCTTTATTCATAATAGCCAGAACATGGAAACAGCCTAAGTGTCCATCAGTAGAAGAATGGATAAAGAAACTGTGGTACATTTACACTACGGAATACTACTCAGCTATTAAAAACAAGAAATTCCCGAAATTTGTGGATAAATGGATTGAGCTAGAAATGATCATAATGAGTGAGTTAATTCAGAAACAGAAAGACTTAAATGGTATATACTCACTTATACTTGCATACTAGCCTAAGGGGCAAGTCCCACGAAAGCCTCCACTTACCAGGAAACTGGGACAGAGGGGAGGACATCCTATTGGGACTCTAGATGAGAGAAGCATGGGAGAATAGCAAAGTAGAAGGATCCAGAGGGTCCTAGAAACCTACAAGTAGAACATTATGATAGGCAGATTTGGGCCCAGGGGTCCCACTCAAACTAAGGCACTAGCCAAGAATAATACAGGTGGTAAACTTTAAACTCCTACTCAGATCTAGCCAAGGGTCTGAACATTCTCCACAGTTGAGTGGAGAGTGGGATATGACTTTCTCACGTACTCTGGTGCCTCACATTTGACCATGTCCCCTGGAGGGGGAGACCTGGTGGCACTCAGAGGAAGGATAGCAGGTTGCCAAGAAGAGACTTGATACCCTATGAGCATATACAGGGGGAGGTAATCCCCCTCAGGAACAGTCATAGGGGAGGGGAATAATGGGAAAATGGGAGGGAGGGAAGAATGGGAAGATACAAGGGATGGGATAAACATTGAGATGTAACAAGAATAAAGTAAAAAAAAATTTTTTTTAATTAAAAAAATATATAAAATAAAATAATATTCCTTAACAAATGGACCGTATTTTCTCCCTTTCAAAGGTTCTTTTGGTAGCAGGTGGAAATGATCTCATTATCTGAAAAACAGGATAATCCCGAGAGTTTTCTTAGTATTGCTGAAGGTTCTAGTGTTTTTGCTTTCCTTTTATATGGTAACACCTCCTTGATAGATATGGGGAAAATTTATTTCATTTCAATTTTTTCGTCAACAATTATAGAAACATGATTCTACACATTTTCTGAGATTCAGCATTTCCAGATATTCTCAACAATTACGATAAATCTTCAAGCTCTATAATTTCAATAACAAAAATTCTTCTTTAAAGAATATAATGCCTCAAGTTTAGTCATGCTCACAAAGAATTACCTCATAAACTATTTAATGAAAAAGATAATTTAAAATTCAGGTCTCCCAGTAAGATATCAATTTTAGGCCATGGAATCACATGTTGACACACACTGCCTATTTAAGGATTTATTTTGCATTGAAAAGATGTTATACTTGAGAATATATTCAAAGGGCTTACACAGTGTATTATACAAGTGGAAACATCCATCTGTTTTCATTATCCTTTGTTGTTTTTCTTTCTATACATTATACTCCAGCCATCTATATATAATATATATGTGTATATATGTATATATATATATATATATATATATATATTTGTTTACCTATATACATGCTGCGTTATAGTCTAGGCTTACAGATGAGGGATAACATGAACCTTTTTTTTTACTAGTTTAGATGATCCCACTTTATATTGGACATCTACTTGTTTTGAGTTAGGGTCTCTCTATTATGTAGCTCTGGCTGGTCTGGAACTCACTATGTATAACAGGCTACCCTTGAACTCACAGAGATCTCTCAGCCTTTGCCTCTGCCTCCCAAGTGCTGAGATTAAAGGCATTTGCTACCACACCAGCTTTATTAGCATACAATTTAAGTCAATCCAGTCTCTTGCAAACTTGTGACCTAATTTTTCCTTAGAGATATACAATATTCCATGTTATATATGTGCCAGATTTTCTTTATCCATTCGTCTGTTGATGGACAGCTAAGTTGGTTCCATTCCCTTGGCAGAAATGAAGAAAATCGCAATAAACTTAAGGAGGGGTGCAAATATGTCTATGGTAGGGTATTGATGTACAGGCCACAGGGTTGGATCATGATAGTTCTATGACTAAATTCTTTAGGAAACATTGAAATGATTTTCATGGTAGCTGTATTAAGATGGATCACATCTGCAGTGAATAAAGTTCCTCTTTCTCCACATTTGTTGTCAGAGTTCTGACTACGGCCACTCTGACTGGGTGAGGTGTTGTCTCAAAGTAGTTTTAATTAGCCCTTCCTTGGCAACTATGGAAGTTGGACACATTTTTAAATAGTTATTGGACATTTTTATTTCTTTGTTTGAAAACTGTCTATCTCATTCGTTAGTCCACTTATGCGTTAGTATTCTTATGTCATTAGTAATTAATTTCTGCAGGTTTTGCATATTGTGCATATTAGGCCCTTGTCTAAGACATAAGCAGTAAGTGTTTTCTTCTAATTTCTGAAGTGTCTGCTGATAGCTTCCTTTGCTGTGCAGAAACTTCTAAATTTCACATAAGCTCATCCTTTGATATCTGGGGTTACTTTCTATGCTTTTTGTCTCCATTCAGAAAATTTTCATTGACCCTAGTGTCTGCAATAGTATTCCCTAGTCCTTTGTCTCAGCCTTTGTAATGCTGCAACTCAAGTTGTGGTGAACCCCACTCAGAAAATTATTGTGTTGCTACTTTAAACCTGCTATTTTGCAGCTATTGTGAATCATAATGTAAACACCTGATATGTGACCCAACAAATGGGTCATGACCCATTTGAAAAATTTGAGAAATGCTGATCTAGAGGTTTCAATGTTTCAAGTTTTAAATTAAGTTCTTTCATCCATTTCAAGTTAAATGTGGTTCAAAATAACATATATGAATTCAATTTGTTCTTCACTAGTGAGTATCCAATTTTATCAATGCCATTTGTTGAAATAAGCTGTCTTTTATCTAGAGTATATTTTGCCCTCTTTGTAAAAAATGAAGTGGCCTACCTATGATCAGGTCTGCCACACTGTTCTATTGGTCTGCCTGTATGGTTTTATGCCAGCGCCAGTATCTCTTTAACTGAAATAATTTTAAACAGATAAAATGAAATATATCTTTAAAGTCCTATTTTATTTAAGTAGTTACACTTCCAGGGACACAGCCAAAGAAAACACTGTAGTGTAGTGCCCACTGAAAAACACCAGACATACTCCAGAAATAACCACCTATTGTGATGAAAAACAGAAAGTGTGTGAGTTTTCAATTCTGTCCAAGGAAGGATCATGGATATTTGCAGTTTAAATAAAAAGAAAGGGAAAGGGTTTATGGTAGGTACTCTCTCTTCTTCTTTCCATTTCATTTCTTATTTGTCAAAGCCACATTTGAGAAAAGAGGTAAGACTGGAGGGTTGGATCTGTGTCAACCATTGGAGGCTTAACTGATTCTGTAACTACTGTGTTTAATGACTTTGGGGAAATTACACATTGCTATGTCTGAGCATAGTTGGTGGAATCATTTTGATAAAGTTTAGCCATTTATAAATATAATTCAGCTCTGATCTTCATCTTATACCACAACAAAATTGTATGTTAGCCTAGCACCATGTAAAACGTCACTAATTTAATGGGTGTCGATTTAGTTAGAAGAATTGTAAGGTTCTCACTGGTTTATTTTGTTGAGGTTTCGTTGTTAATTCTCTTATAACTAACAAATTTTAACCATGATTTTTTTATTGAAGGTATTTTTTCGTATAATATATTCTGATCCCAGCATGCCCTGCCCCAACTCTGCACAGATCCTCCCTACCCACCAACCCACTGAACCTCGCACTTTCTTTCTCTCTTTCTAGAGAAATAAAACAGGTAAACAAGGCCCAAGACATAGAAGAGAAAATGGAGAATAGCCTTTTTTTCGCAAAATTTCTGTACTGTGTACGCCACTCTCTCAATTTCCTATAACAAGCTAAGATCGAGTTACCTCCTTTCAAATGCCACAAACTATACATACAAAGAATTGGAAAGTAAAAGCAAAGAATATAATTCCCAACTAGACTTGCCTCTACAGTCTTTATGAGGACTGACTATGTAAGCTGAGTTAGGACACAGGTAAAAAGACACAGATGTGAAAAGCAAGAGACCTTATTGCTCAGGTGACACTTGCTGGTGTCCTTGAAAATTCAAGCTTATGTCTATGTCCCATGTTTATATAAGTTTTTTCACTCACAAATTGTTGAGTTTCAGATAATAAATGCCCACTGGGGAAAGTTCCACATCACTATACATTAGGAATTGTGTAGCATTGTCAAATAAGTATTTAGTAGGAATTTGCTAGCAAACTTTCAGAAACACAAGTGTCACAAAATGTGCTATTTGTTCTCACTTGATCTCCACTTGCAGAGTCTAATTGACATGTGAGAACACACATGACTTGCTGGATAGAGTTCATAATTTAAAGCCCATTTCTGACAGATGGTATGAATCTGTGATTTCAAGCAAAGTATGTAATATCCCCACATTCCTATTAGCTGAAGTCAGTGCTTCTGCTTTTTAGAATTAAATAAGGTAGCCTGCATAAAATACCCAAAAGCTTGATTGGCTAATTGTAGGTAACCAGTAAAAAGTGACTCTGTCTATGAGACAACACACTTAGACTCTTAAAGCTAATGATCTGGTCAGTAAAGCTCTTGCTGAGAAAGCAGCTCTTCCCTCCATAGCCACTCTGCTGCAGCCACGCAGGGAGCAAACTGGGAGGTCCCCTCTTAGTATCAGAAGAAGACACACTAAGAACATTGCTGGATTTAGCACGTGCTTTCTACACCAGATCCTCTTGGCCTGGGCCAGCACCATTTGGAAAGTGCTAACGTCATTATGATCATGAAGATACAATGGAAGGACTTCAACAATGTGCCCTCACAGATGACTACGCTTCTTCCAGAGGCTTTGAACTGCCCTGATGACTCTCTAGTCTCCAGAGTCCCTTCCTGTCATCAGATCTGCAGTGGTAGAAGACTAGAAACCTCCTGCCCACAAATCCCTGGGGACTTACTCATCACATGCTGCTCAGATCTGCCAATTAGTGCATACATGTGTGGTGAATATCTGTTTCCAACATACCCTCATGGTCACTCCCTAAGCACACACCCTGTTGGATTCTGCCATATGCTGAGTCATAACTTCCTTGTAAATTTTGGGGGAGCACTGTCCTATTTGAAAATGGAACTAAGGTTACATTCACTTGAAGAACTGACTACCATATGCTAACCAGTGAGAACTTAAAACAAAGTTTTAAAAACAAATGCTTGTGTTTCTCCCTTACATGGTGTTTAAAACTGAAGCATAGACTACAATTCCAGACAGGAAGCCATCCGAAGTGTCTTGGTCAATGTGCACACACCAACCTGCATTGTGCATGCATTGGTGCAGGAATACGCAACAGTCATCTCAAATAAGAAGTTGGCGTTCTTCTTGTAGGTTTCTAGGACCTCTGGATATACATAACCTACTGCACCAACCAAGGGCAATACATGAAGTAAACATCGAACCCCTACTCCGACCTAGCCAATGGAGAGGACATTCTCCACAGTTCTGTGGAGAGTGGGGACTGACTCTGACATAAACTCTGGTGCCCCATATTTGACGACGTCCCCTTGGTGAGGAGGCCTGGTGGCACTCAGAGAAAGGATAAGCAGGCTACCAGGATGAGATTTGATAGGCTGTGACCATGTGGTGGGGGAGGAGGTCCCCTTCTTTCACAGACCTTGGAGAGGGGAATAGGGTGAAAGATGGAGGGAGGGAGGGAGAAACAGAAGGATACAAGTGATGGGATAACAATAGAGATATAATCTGAATAAATTAATAAAAACAAAAACAAAAAAGAAGGAGCTGAGAATTGGTAGGGTCTGGGCTTGTGTTTCAGCATTGGATGTAACCTATTCTATGACTCTGGTAATTTGATTTCTGGTAAATTATCTGATCTACAATATACTTTCCCAAATACTTTCCCTTCTAAACATCACAAATCTTTGTTTTTCTATTTTATACCAAGTTGGCAGGTCCTATATTGTTACCCTCTTACCACGTTTAAAGAAGCTTGATATCAGATACTCACGCTGTGGCTTATTTTAATTCCATGTGCAGTTATTTCTGCAGAAGGAGAGTAAGCACAGGGCAAATGAGTGAATCTTTCAAGTTAGCTGCAGCCTTCTATTTATTAAGGTAAGGTGATTTCACAGGTGTTGTTATGCCTTTAGACCCACACACTGAACATGAAATCTTTTCTTGAATGTTCTCAAAAACAAAAAGAATAAACACAAAAGAAAAGAAGATACTACCATTTGTGTTGATCTTCTTCACAATTTACTCTCTAACAAGCGTTTTATTTAAATGCCTGAGAAAACTAGACAGAAATAAATTAGGTTCTAAAAGCATTTCACTTATCACTTTTATGTGAGTTTTATGAGCTTCATATGTACATTAGAAACAAAATAACAATGAAAGCCAACTTTCTTTTCCTCTTTTGTTGAGATTGAATGGTGGTGAGACAGGTTTTGTTGTGCTGAAAGGAAACTGAGTAGAACCAGTGTGTGCCTCACAATCCACATGCTTCTAAATATCAGAGAGAAAGGACTGATTGACCCCAAAAGCAAAAGAATCAGAGAGGTATGCATCTTAAAGTATAGTAGACATCCAGGATTCTCTAAATTTATGTGCAGTTGTGTAATATATGCATATGTGTAATATGACAATGTTCTTTTTGTTACTTCTAGACAATTATTTACATTTTGCTCTTCAAAGCTAGTTACATATAACATATTTTAAAAAGTAATTTCTTCCAGACCTCCAGCCGTGAGCACAGCCCTTACCTATTGTAGTTTCAACTCATTGTGAAATTAGAGGTGCAGACATCTGTGTTCAAATCCTTTGTCCTTGAGAATAATCCACAAATGTGGGAAATCTTGCATGAACATATCTTTCCCTGACACTGTGAATGTGTAAGCTATGGATAGCATGAAAATGCAAATTAGTTTCACCAGTGGTCCCTGAGCTGCAGGAGTCTGGCACAACCAATAAGACATATCCTTACAGGTTTCTGTGACCATGAGGGAGTGCTAGCTTTCTCATTCTCATGGAAATATAAGTTTCACTAAAATTCTCCTCGTATTAAGGAAACCTAGTAAATGTCCGAGAATCAGGAAAGATGCAGCAGAGAAGCCTCTTCAGTTTGGTAGAAACATAGGATTTCCTTCTCCATTGACTTCATTCAGCTGTTGCTAAGCAAAGAGGCAGGAGGCACACCATAATGCTTCTGGAATATTCTCCAATTGTGTGCTTCAAAGCCCTGCCCTGGGCTAGTGAGTCAGAATTTCCCTTAGTGTGGCCAAGCACAAGCATGGTTTGGAATGAGGCCTAGATGAAAACACTGATTTTATGAAAGTTAGCTTTCATGTCCTGCTCTGGATAAGACAAGAGACAGTTAGACACAAGCTACTTTCTGGAATAAACAGGCTAATGTACCCTAAACGGCCCAAGCCTATTATTATTTGTTGGAATTATTAATTCATAATTGGCTATAATAGCAGCAAGTGTTCTATAAAATAGGACCCTATGATGACACAAAGAATAATTTGCCTAACTACACAAATCACTGTTGACTGCCAGGCCTCAAAGCAGTTCATTGATTAAAATAAGCTTCCAGATGAAAGATAAACTCAAACTCAAATTAAGGTACATTCTATTGCCTAGAAAAAATAAGGACTACTACCTCTTTGTTGATTCTGAACTGCTCTGACCTTGCATGGCTTTAGGGATCTACCTAACTGTAGCCATGAGGGGATGAAAACTGGATAGATTCACTGAGACACACAGAAGAGCTGGGATCAGGTGGCCATGCACTCTGAGAGTGACTCACCAGCAGCAGCCTTAAAATTTAGCATGTTTATTTTTTACATGTGAATTGAGGAGGTAGGGCTCATTTATGCAGCTTAAGGAGGAGGCAAGTTTAGCTAATCTAGGTAGGGAGTCTTTGGTAAGGGAGCAGTTTCAGAAGATAGACATTCAAGAAGAAGAAGCTGTGGTCTTTAGCTCCTGCACACAAAGTCAGCATCCACACGAGGACCAGGCGAAGGTCCCGTTTCCATGAGTCTAAGAAATTGGGATGCTTGAAATGGATATGCTTATGTCAACAGCACATGTTTTCTCAGGACTTCGCCTACTTCCCATACACAGCGAGGAAATTAAATCTAACAAAGTATTAAAATTAGCCAGGTGGTGGTGGCACACACCTTTAATTCCAGCACTCGGGAGGCAGAGGCAGGTGGATCGCTGTGAGTTCGAGGCCAGCCTCGTCTACAAAGTGAGTCCAAGACAGCCAAGGCTACACAGAGAAACCCTGTCTCAAAAACAAACAACTAAAACAACAACAACAACAACAACAAAAACAGAGTATTGAAATTAATTAGCAAGTTAAGAAATCAGATGATGCAAAACAGAGATTTTAGCATATTTAAATTGCTGTATCTCAGTAAAGTTTTATGTGAGCAATTCTAAGTATCTACTTAATAAGCTATGCATATTCTATAGATTTTGAAAGTGATTTTGGACGCTCAAAGAAGCTGCAGTGGCCAATGTATGACAGCTCCAGAATGGAGAATAGTGATAGAAGGAGAATTTTACCTTGTTGCCTGATTTCTTGCAGTCTTATTCCATTAATAGAAAAAATCAGGCCTGTTCACAGATATTGATTGTCACTGTTCTAATGAGATAAATTATATAAATTTAAAAAAATGATTAACAGGTCCTGAAGCTTACAACCAGTTCTGATGATAATGAGCTTCAGTGACTATGTGTTCTGTGACTATTCTGGAGGCTAAGAGTAAGGAGAATAAAAGTCCTCATGCTATATGCATTGTTTCTGCTACAAATGTGGTTGATTTAGCCAGTGTATGGAAGAATGCTTTTATACACTGACTATACCAGACAGGAGAAGAGAGGTTCTGGTAAGGCAGAGCCTCTGGATGTGACTGAAGCCCTATGGTTGATAGTGTATTCTGTTCTTGTAGAGGACCTGAGTCACAAGCACCTATAACCCCAATCTGAGAAGATACAAAGCCCCTTCTGGTCTCCACAGGCTCCTGAATGCCATAGTGTAATGAATCCATGTAGGTACACAGACACAAACACATAATAAGTAAATTAATATTTTCTACCAACAACTTTCTCTATTCCCTTGTATTGAATTGCACTAGAGAGGTTAAGTCAGCACAGCTTTTCCAGAAGTGCAGTAGCAGTCAAGCCTTGCTCAAAGCAATCTAGTGACCATGAGCGAACTAAAGAAGGGTCCTAGGTGAAATGCAAAATGGGAGGGACTGGAGATCTTGAATAGAAGACTATAGGGAGTATTTTGTGTGTGTTTCAGTTGAGAAACATTAGTCTGTGGGAGCCTTAAATGAGAAAATACTTGATACCCTATGAGCATATACAGGGAGAGGAGGTCCCCCTCAGTCACAGTCATAAGGGAGTGGAATAAGGGGAAAATGGGAAGGAGGGAGGAATGGGAGGATACAAGGGATGGGATAACAATTGAGATGTAATATGAATAAATTAATAAAAGATATTTTTTAAAATGGGAACATACAATACCAACCCAAAGTTTTTTTTTGTACAGAATAGAACAAAGCCTTTGTCTTCTCCAAGAGGTCAGTTTCATCATTGGATCAGAAAGCAACATTATATGTGGTAAGAAAATCATGTACCTGCCAATCTAGAAGCCATTAAATTGGAAATTGTTACCAGCATTCCATGATCATTGTAAGTGTTTTTAATGCTCAATGACCCTTCTTTTGAAATATTTAAAAGTATTTATAATAGAATTAATTGTAAACCCATAACAAAGTGTGGATCAGTTTACCTGTTTCTGCCATGGTTCTATGAATCTCACTGGAATTCCAAGTATATTTGGCAGATGTGTATCCATCATGGAGTTTTCAAAATTAAAATGCAAGCCTCTCCTTCTCAAGGATGTTCAACATATGTTCCAGAGACTAGAGATGGGCATAAAAAGTTGAAACCACACCCCCTGAGTTTTTTTTCAGCTTTTTCCTGGGGTAAAATTCTTTCCTAGTCTTGCAAGGTATTTCTGCCTGTAGAGGACAGGCTGGCTACTACTCTGAAACAAACTGAATTATACTCTTAATGAAGAAGAAAGGATAGTGAGGTGATTTAAATGGAAATGTCCCCTGTAGCCCCCTGCACCCCCTCCACCAGCTGTAGGCCCACAGGAAGTGGCATTATTTGAAAGGATCAGGACACATAGCCTTGTTGAAGGGTGTCGTTGGGGTTGCGCTTTGAAGTTTCAAAAGTCCAATCAAGGCCCAGTGTATCTTTCTCTTTCCAATTGCATGTCAATCTAGATGCAGAACTCTTAACTTCCTTTCCAGGACCTTCATTGTCTGTTTGCCACCATACTTCCGGCCAAGATAATAATGGAATGCAAGCCTGAATGCAAGCCAGCCCCAATTAAGTGCTTTCCTTTATAAGATTTCCCATGGCCATGGTGTCTCTTCACACAATATTTTTATGCATCTTAATACTATTGCCACAGATTTTACATTAAACAATAGAAGATGTGGAATCATTTCCTTTTCTATGTTAATTATTTATAAATGTTTTATTACTTTCAGGCTAGTGAAAAGAAGACTTTTCCTGGTTCCTTTCAAATCATTCACTTGTGGTATCTAAAAATGCAACCACTGCCAGGTGGTGGTGGCTCATGACTTTAATCCTAGGGCTTGGGAGGCAGAGGCAGGCAGATCTCTGTGAGTGAGTTCAAAGACAGCCTGGTCTATAATGAAAGTCCAGGACAGCCAGGGCTATTACACAGAAAAACCCTGACTCGAAAAAAAAAAAAAAAAAAAAAAAAAAAAAAAAAACCTGCTTCTGGCTTGCCTGGTTTAAATGTTTTGTTGTTGTTGTTGTTGTCGTTGTTGTCTTAAAACTTAAAATGGGGGCTTCCATGATGGTAGCAGCCAGGGTGCACCATATCTGAGTGGTAGAAGATCAAACATTGCGGATCCAGTGAATAATCTGGCGACTGACTCCAAAACACCAACATTCATCTTTGCCAAAAGAGAGGAGACATCCAAGGAGCTGGGGATGAACAGTTCTATGCCCCTGTGTCCAGGAGCCATACACAGTCCTGGGCTCATGGCACTTAGTACTTTCTACCTACATGAGCATGGGTCTAGGATCAATGCATAGTCCTGGGCTCATGACACTTAGTACTTTCTACCTACATGAGCATGGGTCCCCAGATAAAGTGGTACTCCAGTCCAACAACCAGATCTTTGATTCCTCCCACTTCCCTGAGGGCAACTCTTGGATACCAGTGTTCTACTGGTCCCCCTGAGGAGACCTGCTCAATAATAGGAGCATATAGGATCCAGATTCCAAGAGAATGGAAACCAGCCTAATCTGATTGCCAAGAGTACAGGGTCTGCTCAGCAGCAATCCACTATGAGACTTAATCCAATAAAGCCATCTTGTGTTTGTATTCCTCCAGACATCCCCCACCACACCCAAAACTACTCTAGACTCCAGAGATATGCACATCCAGCCTTCAGTTCAGCTCTGCTGGCTATCTTGAGGAGACCAGCAGGACTTCACTGGGTCACAAATACCCGAGTACATTTAGTGTTTCTTGTACATGTGTTTAGGACTGACCATTTGAGATTAGAAAACTGATCAATGGGCTCATCCTTGAAGAAAACAGTTTTTCTTTCAGCAGCCATTGATTACTCTTCATATAGTAGTGGGACTTTGTGAAATTTTCCCCATTCACTTTGGCATGTCTGCTGTTGAGGTAGCAGTGAGGTCTGTTGAGGGAATTGTTGTCGAGCTTTTGGTTAGACAACTGTATCCTTGAGGTTTTATGGGTATGGAATCCCTGGCATACGGCTTCTCTGGCTCTTAAACACACTCATCTCATTCATTCAACACCCTCCCAGAAGAACTAGGCAGAGAATTGGACAAACAAAATAAATTAATCCCACTTAATTAGGAAGAAGACTAATGATTATAAATACTTATGCCTATAGATATGTGTAGCACCTACCCATAGTCAAATGATCATCTGTCTTCAAACAAATAGAGGCTACTACAAAGACCAACAGCTGGTCACAGTGCAAAGAATACAAGACCACAGGGAGCCCACCCTCCACTGGCATATCTGTAATGTGCAATCCCTATACCCAACACTCAAGAAAGATTGCAGATCTGTCTCTCTGTAGTTCTCTTTTTCTTTCTCTTTCTCTTTCCTATTCAGTTCCTCCATCTCTCTGTATCACTCTCTCCCTCTGTCTTACTCTTGTTCTCTCATTAATAGAGAGTTTTCTTCTTTTCAGTCACTACTACTGCTTGTGTTGGCTTCCTGTTACCCCTTTTGCAAAACATTCCTTTAAAAAATAGAGTTAAAAACTGGGGGATCCACTGTACTCTCCACAATACTCAGATTGATCATCAATATAAAATGACCTATGCTTCCAGTAATGATAAACACTTTTAAATATTCATATTGATATTGTTGGTAACATACTTACCAAATTTACCACAAGAACACATGTAGAGATACCTTATTACTTTTCTAATTTGCAATTTTCTTTAATTTTCTAATTTATTTTTCTCTTCTGTGTATCAACCAAAGAAGTAGCTGAAACTCTGAGGGCTAATGGATGTTGTAGTTAGGAGAGCTCAGTGTTGAAACTAGTGATGCTCAGACTGAAAAATGACTAAAGGAAGCATGAGTGGGACTAGCAGCTGAAGATTGCCCTGCCATGTAGATCTCCATGAGAAGGCTTAGCGTGAAAACTAGGGCTTTCACATTTTTGTGAAAGAAAGTTTTGGCAAAAGTGACAAGAGTTCTAATACTTATTTAAAATTTTTAATCAAAACAACTTCAACTGAAATATTTTGTTAGAGTTCAAGTTGATCCTTGAACTAATGTCCACACATTTCATCATAACAAAAAAAAATGAATGTTTTAGGGACATTTAATGGTCACAGAATGACCATTTGTGTATTTTTCTGTATTTGTTAGACCTTAAAATTAGATTAACTGGTATTATTAGTTGAGTCTCCTGGGTTGTAAGCACAAATGATGTGTGCCAATTTCAGGCCATGTTACCTAAGAACTAGGGAGTGAGGGGATGGTTTGTATAAATAATGCTATCTAACTCAAAATTGTAATTTTAGAAGTCCTCTCCTTGTACGCTCTGAGTTACAGTTGACTTAAATTCACAGATGGTTTAAAGGAAGAAGTAAATCTGGGGTCACTATTTTCTAATGGGTTTTTTGATTGGCTACAGAGAAAGACTGATGGAAGGAGACATACTGGTTCTAGCCAGTGTTCATCTTTGCTCTCTCTGCTCATGTTTTCCCCCTCCCCTTGACTTCTGGTATAGGGGAACTCCCAGCTTAACCACAAGTGAGCAGACACAACAGCCTCCCACAGTCTTCTCCACCAGCACCTCCTGTGATTAAGAAGCCTGGCTTCCCAACCCCCTACGAGTCCTGACTCATCTGCACATGGCATTACTTAAGATTTGTTTGTGCCATCTCTGGTATTCCTCCATTCTCTTTCAAACACTCCATTCCTTAGATTTTTTTCCCCCTTAGTTACATAAAGCCTGCATCCTACAGTGGTCCATTATCATCACAGCACAATGTGGAAGTCAAAGCTCTGTCCTTATTCCCCATCTGACACATTGACTCGGACTCTACTCTTCCCCTGCCCTCTTAAGACCCAAAGGAGACTGAAGTAGTCAGATTGCTAGGTTACTATAGACAAAGCAGTTTCTCTGGAGTCTTCATGCCTCCAAGGGATGAACATTTTCTTTGTTTAGAAAAAAAAAGTATATGTCCATGTGTGTGTCTGTAATTTGAGGTTTTGTGTGTTGCTGTAGAGTCTCCTTATTTAATCTATGAGATACATATTAATGTATTATCAGACCAATACATTGCTAAACTTAATTTGAGTTCATATTCATACATTTAGAATGTTTTTAATTATCATTATGAAGAATTACCAATTAGAATTAGAAAACAAAAATATCCAGAAATTATGTGAACTGACATATTTCAAATTTTTGTGGTCATTGAAAATTATATGGACACATACTCAGCCCACAAATAAACTTTGCCATGTTTGCCAGAAGACAGTCTACTTAAGGATACAAAGTCCTCTTCATTTTCCAGGGCAGAGAACACTAGGATCAGTGGGCATATCTATCTCAGAACATAGTGCAAACTGAACAACATACTCAGGGACAAGAGATACTGTAAATACCGCAAAGGCTGAGAGATAATAGGAATCATGTGTCTTTAGCTGGAGGAACATTGTCAACTCCTTAGGAATTCACTACCCTGTGGAGACCGTCTTCTCATGGGCAGAAATACTCCAGATTTCAGCATCAGACACACCAACTCTAACACTAACAACCTTAACCCTAACCCTAACCAGGTGGAAGTGCCAAAGGTACTTTTGAGGCATCCTGACTTTGTGTGTCTACGTTCTGAAGATAAATGTAGGAACACAATTATGATTTATGTATTATCTCTGTTTCTTAAAATTATATCAAAGGTTTGTGAAACAGAAATAGCAATAGTAGGCCTACAAAGAGTCTCAGTTGTTTAAGGCTAGACTCACAACTAAAATGTCAAATATGATAGTAGCAACACTTTACAATATTTTGAATTGAAGAGTGTTTTATAGATAAAAAAGACCCGTGCCAGTAAACTAAAATATTTATATCATATATGCATAGCTTTGAATAATTTCATAAATTTTAACTGAGTTATTGGACTATAGTACTCACTCCACCTTCTCCTGGGTTTCATTCACCTAAAGTCAAATTTTTTGGAGAATGCTAAATGGAAAATTCCGGAAATAATTTGATAAGCTGTACATTACAGTACTCTGAGTAATGTGTTGAAATCTCATTTTAGTCCATTCTAAAATGACTTGTATGTGAGTCACTTTCTGTCCTGACTGCCTACACTTCTATGACACTTAGGAGTGAACTGATGGTAATATGTGTCCCAATAATGCTTGCTTAATTGTGTCCCTAAAGCACAGAAGAAGAGGTTCTGGCAATATCAATATATCAAAGAAAGGTAATAAAATGTTGTAACTGAAAGGGCAAAGGTGACTAATGAAAACTAAGAAATCACATACTGTGGTTGTTAAATTGTTTATTATTGTGTGGTTATTGTTGTTCATTGCCTATAATTTATAAGCTTAACTTTTTCATGTGCATGTACATAAAGAAAAATAGAATGTGGTTATAGGATTAATAATTCTCAGTCATCAACAGACATTTTGAGAATGTGTCCGAAAAGGGAGGTCTGGGGTGGGGGTGGTCTTAACTTAAAGTTTCTTTGCTAAATTTCATTATAACAAATTCACTTGTACAGAAACTCCTTATATTCTTAGTAGTTAATTTAATTCATCTTCTAAACTTCACTATCTAAGATTGTGAGAAGTTTCTTTTTTTTTTAATTTATTTATTTTTTTTATTTTTTATTTTTTATTAATTTATTCTTGTTACATCTCAATGTTTATCCCATCCCTTGTATCCTCCCATTCCTCCCCCCCCCATTTTCCCATTATTCCCCTCCCCTATGACTGTTCCTGAGGGGGATTACCTCCCCCTATATATTCTCATAGGGTATCAAGTCTCTTCTTGGCTACCTGCTGTCCTTCCTCTGAGTGCCACCAGGTCTCCCCCTCCAGGGGACATGGTCAAATGTGAGGCACCATAGTACGTGAGAAAGTCATATCACACTCTCCACTCAAATGTGGAGAATATTCTGACCATTGGCTAGATCTGGGAAGGGGTTTAAAGTTTACCTCCTGTATTGTCCTTGGCTGGTGCCTTAGTTTGAGCGGGACCCCTGGGCCCAAATCTGCCTATCATATTGTTCTACTTGTAGATTTCTAGGACCCTCTGTATCCTTTTATTTTGCTATTCTCCCATGCGTCTCTCATTTATATTCCCAATAGGATGCCTTCCCCTCTGTCCCAGTTTCCTGGTAAGTGAAGGCCTTCGTGGGACATGCCCCTTGGGCTAGTATGCAGATATAAGTGAATATAAAGAGGCAATGGAAGAAACTCAGGAATATACAAAAAATCAGATGAAAGAAATCAAAAAATCAGTTCAAGATCTGAAAATGAAAATGGATTCAACGATAAACACACAGAAGAAAAACGAGAACGTGAGACCTCAGAGAAGAAGGCGAGCAACACAGAGGTGAGCTTTTCTAACAGAATCCAAGAGATGGAAGAACAAATCTCAGGGCTAGAAGATACAATCACAGATATTGAATCAACCATTAAAGAAAATGCCAAATCTGGAAAACTCCTGACACAAAACATCCAAGAAATTAAGGACACCATGAAAAGAAGAAATCTGCGGATAATAGGCATTGAAGAAAGAGAAGACATCAGACTCCAGGGCCCAGAAACTATTCTCAACAAAATCATAGAAGAAAATTTCCCCAATCTAAAGAAAGAAATGCCTATAAACATACAGGAGGCCTACAGAACACCAAATAGAATTGACCAGAAAAGAAAAACTGCCTGTCACATAATAATGAAAACACAAAACGTGCAGAACAAAGAAAAAATATTAAAAGCTGCAAGGGAAAAGGGCCAAATAACATTTAATGGTAAACCTATCAGAATTACACCCGACTTCTCAGCAGAGACCATAAAAGCCAGAAGGGCCTGGACAGAGATCCTGCAAACCCTAAGAGACCACAGATGCCAGGCCAGACTTCTTTACCCAGCAAAACTATCAATAACCATTGATGGAGAAAACAAAATATTCCAGGACAAAAACAAATTCAAACAGTACCTATCCACAAATCCAGCTTTACAGAAGGTACTAGAAGGAAAACTCCATCCCAAAGGGTCAAGCTACAACCAAAACTACCCAGGAAATAGAGAAGTTTCAAGCTTTAATTTCTTATCAAAAATATTTCCAACTAACTATAGTTACTATTTGACATAATTTTATTTAGTTTTTGCTATTATTATTTTTAATCTTGCTACTTTTCCTAGGAAAAATCTGCAAAACCTTCATTGGGAAATCCTTAAAGGAAGACATCTGATTTTGCTTATTTTTGTGACAGATCACACGTCTCTAGGGAATTTGATTGCTATCATTGGCCTCCAGTGACAGTTCTGACTGAGCTGGTATGATGTGCTTGCCTGAGAAATCTGCCTCTTTAGAAACAGAGGGGAGCTGAAGGAAGATTCATTAGGTGTGGATTGTTTTAGAACAGTTTTTGTAAATTGTAAGCCTAAGAAAAAGATTTAGATGAACTTTTTTTTTTAATTTATTCTTGTTACATCTCAATGTTTATCCCATCCCTTGTATCTTCCCATTCCTCCCCCCCCCCATTTTCCCATTATTCCCCTCCCCTATGACTGTTCCTGAGGGGGATTACCTCCCCCTATATATTCTCATAGGGTATCAAGTCTCTTCTTGGCTACCTGCTGTCCTTCCTCTGAGTGCCACCAGGTCTCCCCCTCCAGGGGACATGGTCAAATGTGAGGCACCAGAGTACGTGAGAAAGTCATATCACACTCTCCACTCAACTGTGGAGAATATTTTGACCATTGGCTAGATCTGGGAAGGGGTTTAAAGTTTACCTCCTGTATTGTCCTTGGCTGGTGCCTTAGTTTGAGCGGGACCCCTGGGCCCAAATCTGCCTATCATATTGTTCTACTTGTAGATTTCTAGGACCCTCTGTATCCTTTTATTTTGCTATTCTCCCATTCATCTCTCATTTAGAGTCCCAATAGGATGCCTTCCCCTCTGTCCCAGTTAGATGAGCTTTTGAAACTGATAATACATGTGATGTTTAGTTGTCAATTTGATGGGATTTACAATGGGAACAAATTACTGGCAATGTTTGTGAGATAGGAGACATGTTAACTGAGGTGGGGGGGGCTCACCATAAATGTGCCCGCTGCCATTTATTTATTGAGCATAGGTGACGCACAGAATAAGGAAGAGAAAGCTAAGCATAGCAAATGATTGCCTGCTTCCTAACTATGGATCCAATGTGTCACCACCACAGTTTCCATCATGAACTACATCTCCTTTAAGTGTAAGCCTGAATAGCCCTTCCTTCCTTACATTTCTTTAATCAGGTGTTTTGTTGGGGTAAAAAAAAAAAGGAAAATAAATAGCAAACGAGTAAATAAAGGAAATATTATGAATCCAACTCTCTCTTTGAGCAATCTCCATACATGTCTTGCTACAAGAGGTTAATGAGAGCAGACAGGGTAAGATTCAATGTAGTTCATGCTGTGTTAGAGTTTTGTGCTTTGTTAAGATTGGCATTTTTATGATTTCCTTTCTCATATGCTGTGAAGAAAGCAGAATGAACGTGCCTGCAGAGTCAAGCTAACATAAGTTGTGGATTTGGCTTGACTTCTTTGTAGCAAAGTTTGGACTTAGAGTTACATTCTCATAAGACAGAGTGTGGCCCCAGTGAGGTAGAGGCCATGAGAACTAAGTAGCACTTCCTACCCAGTGTTCCAATCAGCAGCAAACCTGAGCCAGATAATCAATAAAAGAGATGCCCTCTGCTTCTTTTTCTAAAAGAAGTAACTAAGAGTTCTAGACAGACATAATGTTCATCGGTATCACTGGCTTTTTACATAATATTGTTCAGTATCAATGGCATTTTGCATTGAGCTAAAAAAAAAAAACAGTATGAAAATTAAATTGACAGAAATGCTACATTCCTGAACTGTATTGATTTTTTTAAATTGAGACTTCATTTTCCAGAAGAATCTCTGCATGAATGATAGCCAACATTTTTAAGTAACCTATAAGGTTACAAAGGGATCAATATTTTTATTCTCACACCTACTAAAGAGAATAAGAGGATACAAATTTTGGTAATAAGTAAAACAAACATAATACATACACAAACACACATGTACTTTCATAAATATTTGGAAACCTGGAAGGACACAGGTATAATATAAATTTCAACTAGCTGTAGATACAATATATTGAGATTGGTTTTCTTTTCTTTTTCCATGAATTAATTAATTTTATTTATTTATTCACTTACAGGGCCCCTTCCTCTTCTCCTCCCAGTCACATCCTCATACCCTCTCCCATCTATTTCCTCCTGCATGGTACCCATGGGTACCAACCCACCCTGGGATGTAAAGTCACAGCAGGACTAAGTGCATCCTCTGCTGCTGAAGCCAGACAAGGGAGCCCAGATAGGGGAAAGGGATCCACAGGTAGGCAACAGAGTCAGAGACAGGCCCTGCTCCAATTGTTAGGGGACCCACATGATGACCAAGCTGAACATCTACTGTCGGTGGGCTAGGTCCAGGCATTATTTCTCTTTTTATAATAAACATACTTAATAAATTCCACATACTGATCATTCTAATAGTAAAAAAAGGTATTGCTTATCAATAGGTTTCCAAATATGCTCTAGTTTATTTCTGTTCTTCTGCTAAAATGTATTGATCAAAGCAAATATAGGGACCTAGAGAAATTGCTCAAGAGTTAACAACAGTGACTGCTTCCAGAGAAGAGGCGAACCCACATGATAATGAACAACCATCTTTTATGTGCCACTCTAGGGGATACAGTGCCCACTTCTAGCATCTGAAGGCACTGAACACATATGACACACAGCCATGCATGCAGGTAAAACACCCATATACATAAAATAAAAATAAATAAATCTTCTTTTAAACAACTCAAAATAACAATAATAGCATAAGACTGGAATAGAACACTTGGCTTACAGTTCCAGGACTGTCCATCACTTCTAGGAAGCCAAGGTAAGGACTTGAGCGACTAGTCACATCACATCCATATTCCAAGGCAGAGACCAAGGAGTGTTTCCATGTTGCCTACTGACTTTGCTTTGATATCCTCCTATTTTCTCCTGTCCAATATAGATAATGACATCCTGTTCAGAGAATGGATCTGCCACCAATGGACTGGGTCTCCCAGCATAAACTGACACTCAAAGCAATCTCCTACACAAACCCATAGGCCAAACTAACCTAATAAATTCTTAATTGAAGCTCTTTTCAGTTAATGCTAGCTTGTGTCAAGATGAAACTTAAAACTAACCATTACACAACTTTTCTTGGATTTGCATATTTAGATGAAGCCTCTTATGTCCTGTGTTAGTCAGTGTAATGGCACTTGTCCAAGATGGATCTTAGAACCACTGTCATTGCTCCATGGTTCTGGAAACCCATTAAAATTTCATAGCTTCCTTAGTTACTTACCTGTTGCTGTGATAAGTAACCATGAACAAAGCAGCTTATACAAAACACAAAAGAAATAAAATGTGTCATCTTGGCTAGGAGCATGCAACAGGCAGACAGGCAGGCGGACATGGTGCTAGAGCCTTCTCTGAGAGCTTATATCTCTATCCCCAAAATAAGAGGCAGAGACAACTGGGAGTGGTCTGAGTCTTTTAAAATCTTAAAGCTTGCCCCACATGACACACCTCCTCCAACAAGTCTACACCCTCTCATCCTTCCCAAACAGTCCCACTAACTGGGGAACATGCATACAAACATCTGAGACTATGGAAACCATGCACACTCAGACCACCACAGTACATAATGATAAAGTTACCTCCTCCCAAAAAGATAGCCCGTTTACATCTTTTCACTATTGGTGAGGGTGTTCCTGCTCCTTATATTCTTGTGAGTCTTGAAACCCAGACAAGAAGAAGGAGAAGAAGAAGAAGAAGAAGAAGAAGAAGAAGAAGAAGAAGAAGAAGAAGAAGAAGAAGAAGAAGAAACCATCTAAATATAGACGTCTCTAAAGTAACACAGGTATGATGAGTCCAGATCTCTTTATCAAATCCTCCAAAATTAAACAAGGTTAAGCTTAGGTAGAATGACAGCTATGTCATAAAAGCACATTTTTATTTCATATGTTAAACAAAATTTAGAGACCTTGTTTTGTTTTCAAAAGTCTTTTCATGGGTTGTAAAGTAAATGAATTTGAGAAAAATATAAACTATACTTTCAAGTGGTTGCTGGAGGACATTAGGATTCATTCAAAGTTTGAAGATGGATTCTGGGATGACAACTGTGACTTTTCTTAGTGCACTTAAGAACTTCTCATATCTAGATAGGGTCTAGAGCATTATGCTATGTATCTGGCTCATATTGTGAATAATTTTATTCTGAGTGGTGAGTTATCCATCTACAAGTGTAGCTGACAAGTTTGCTTTTGGGAAACACACAATGTGTATAAAATGACACTTGCAGTTCCATAGTTGGCACCAGCCACTAATGGAAAATCTATCTGAAGCTAATTCTTTGCTGACTATATTACAGACCAATTCTCACGCCTGCCACTCACCCAAAAATCATCATGGTCTGGGCAGAAGAACTCCACTTTCTGTTTCTGATGATTCATTGAAGACAGCCTTTACATTCTGCCCTATAGGCACAGAAAAAAAAAAAAAGCATTATTACCCCAGGGTGGATGTTTCTACATTCCAAAGACAAGACAATTAGCATCATCTGTTATAATAAACAACATCGATTTGGATCAAGACTATTGAACACCTCCTGCTCTCTAGGCTGAGGTGGTTGGATCTTCAAATTCATCTGTAGTGGATGTAAACACGTTTTTGTTTTTATCCCATGTGTGGTATAAGAAACAGACTTATGAGAGAACAAGAAACAAGAGAAACCTCTCCTTTTGGGGGGGCTTGGTCTTTGCTAGCTGAGAAACACCCTAGTAAGAACTCTCAGAGTATATATATATTTCCAAAGCAAGAGGCTGGCCTTTTGGTCTTGGCATCTTTTCCTATTGTTTGGCTGTTCATCACTCCACCTTGAGACACACCTAGAGATCTGCTCCAGAGAATGCTTTGAGATTGCAGGATCCAGCCGCTGTTCTGGGTTCTGGCTACTGGAGTTGCAGTCATCATTGCTGAATTGTTGATTTGCTGTTGGTCTGCTGGAATCCTGCTGACTGTGCCAATGGAATTACTCCCAAGAACTGAGTCTAAGAAGGTCTATTTCTTCTCTTCCCATTAACTTCTCTTCTCTCCTATCTAGAGTAGGTGGATTGGAAAGGAGGTATAAGAATTAAAGAACCCCAAATAAAGTAAGTTTGAAAAAGTTCGAAGCCTACAGTCATCCCTAGAGTAGCTTCCCTCAGAGTTGGAGGCTGAGTACTGATCAGGCAGAAAGCATCACATCTCATCTTAATCTGGCCTCACAAAATAAGGAGATAGAAGAAGAAACAGCTTGCTTGCAAGTACATGAAGGCTATTCTTAAATGGCATCAAGAGTTCACACTGATGCTTTTCTCTTTGCATTTTCAAGCCAACCCTCTGCCATCAAGCAGCTTATCTTTCTTACCATAAAATGAGCAGCTATGAAAGAGGAAGTTCTGATCGTCACACTGCCCTCTGTAATTTTAGAAGAAAGAAGTTTGTACATGGTAGAGTGTTTTCTAGCAGTAATAAAATGGTAGCTGAAAATCTTTAAATATTGTGAGATGAAAAAGCATACTTCTAAACATCATATTCACTAAAAAACAAACTCAAGAAATTTAAAATATCTGAAATAAATAGTAGCAAAATGCTACTTACCAAAATATTGGAGTTTGGTAACAGCAATGCTTAGAAGGAAATATATTTACTGGTATTTTAAAATAATAAATGTATAAAATAGTGTAATGTTCTACCTTAAAATTAAAGAGAGAATAAATTTCACCTAAAATTGAATAGTAAAATGAATAATAAAATTAGACAGAAATAAATGAAACTGAGCATAGAAAAATCAAAATGAAAAGCAGTAAGGCAAAATTCCAAATACTTGAAAAGGAAGTAAAATTTTAAGTTCTTAGATTGATTGCCTGAAAAGGGGGAAATGAACAAATTATTAGTGTTATAAATAAAAAAGAAGGGTCATTTCTAGACATTGAAATGATAATAAGGTCTATGAGATAGACCCAATGAACAAACCACTTACAATACAGGCATCTTAAACTAGGACCTTAGTTTGCATACCCAGTACCAACGTAAAGCCAAACACATAAGATGCCAGCACTCTCGGTGTCCCTTCAGAAAGATGGGACGTGGAGACAGAAGACTCCCTATAGGCTCACAAGTCATCTACCTCATGTACACAGGAGTGAACAAGGGAAGGACAGTGTTTTCAGCAAGAAAGATTGTCTTCTGATCTCCACGCACACATCTTGGCAAAGGTATACATACACTCACCTATGTAGACAAGCACACACAGACATTACAAATACACATTATATGCACATCATCTACAATTGCATAGTACATGTTCATATAAACACACAGGGTAGCATATAGATACCCCAACCTCCATGACTGTGAATTTGATATCCTGGAAGAAATGCATAGATTATCAAAGGAGGAATAACACACCAAAAGAAAATCAGAGTAGATGAAATAAAGGAAATTACACTGGAAGCTTCGTTTGTAATTGTTCAAACTTAGATCAAACAAGATGTCATTGATTTGGTGTATTTATAAATTGTGGTACAATGGGTAAAATTAATGTTATTCATCTCTAAAGTGTGCCACACTCCAGTTTGATTCTGGACCCATGTGTTGCACCTGAGTTTGATTTTCAGAGAGCGTGGAGGTATGCATAAGTAATACTAGTGCTGGAGACTTTGGGACAGGCTGAACCCAGGCCTTGAATACTAGCCCGCCTAGCTTATGTGTCCAGTGAAAGACTTAGTCTCCCCCCAAAAAAAGTTGAAAGCATCTGAGAAACTAGACTGAGGTTGTTTTCTAACCTCTGACTTCATACACGTACACGTACACGTACACACACACACACACACACACACACACACAGAGGCATACATACACAAGCAGATTAGATGAACTCTTAAACAATGGAAAAGCATACGGGAACTTAAATACATGCTAATAGGCCAAAAAAAATCCGCCTGAAAAAGTTACTGTATGATATTCTCGAAAAGGAAAAAGAATGAAAAGAAAAATAAAACTACCTATACTTGGCAGGGCTATTGTGAGGGAGGGGGATAAACAGAGTGCAGGGGGTTTTTGTGCAGTAATCTAGTCTGCAGGATGGCTACTGAACTGGCAAATACATGTTACTGCTCTTTCACAATACAATGTGCAACAGTGAGAACAAACCCCAGAGTCCACCATGGACTTTCGGTGTAATGGTGTCCCGTTGCCGTTCAGGCCCATGGAGGTAAGGCTTGTACCAGCACAGTTCCTTAGGACTGCTGATTGTTGAAGAACTTGTGTATCTGTGCACTAGAGTTCTGTGGGAACCCTCCCAACTTTCCGCTGCCATTCTCGCTGAACATAACAGTACTCTGAAAAAAATTCTATTGAAATAAAAATAAGGAAGAAAACGAAAGAAACAATAATGTGTCATCGTTCCTTGCTACACGACCATCTGGGAAGTGTTACTTCATGCCTAAAACTTTTCCAGACAATTCATATCAGTGCCAAGTCACCAAAACAAATGAAAGCCAAATAAAAAAAAAACATATAAAATATGGAAATATACCCTGAAGTGCATAGAAATAGCTTCAATGAACATATTATTATTTGCCAACACTGAGATAATAAACCACAGCAATCAACTTTAAAGAAACTAAAAATGTAAACAATACATCCAGTCCTTGAAAAATATTTTAATGTTTCATTTTTTTACAACATGTTGAAGTAAGGGCAAGAACGATGGCTCAGAGGGTAAGAGCACTGGCTATTCTTGCAAAGGACCTGAGTTCAGTTCCCAGCACACACATGGAAGCTGTATCTCCAGATGCAAATTATCTGTTTTCCTCTCTGGCCTCTCTAGCTCCTCCATGTCTGAGGTACACACAGATGTAGGCAAGTAAACTCATACTCACATAAATAATAAAATAAATTATTTCTATTCCTAATGTATTAACAACCTCACATATTTAATGGAACCACTTTATTTTCATCTAAAAGTTTAGAAGCCTACCTCAATTGAATAATTTTTTTTAACCAAAGATCTTCAGACTTTTCTGTAAAAGGTCAGATAGTTAATATTTCTAGCATTGGTGAGAACAAGGACTCTGTTGCCATCAACTTTGCTTTATTGCACTGATACTTTCAAGCGAAGGGCTAATCCACAAACCCCTTAGGTACATAAGGAAATGTCATGCCAAATTGAATCAATCTCCTGCCTACAGTCAAAGTGACCCAGGCACACTATTCCACTGGGAGTGATCACTCACGAAAGAGCCTGGAGTTAACATTGTATTGGATGGTTTCCCTCTCACAGTGAGAAATGCTCCACAGTTCTGCACTGAAAACTCCACAATTTCATTTCAGATTCCTTGGCTGTAATTGGTAGCAAATTTCAGAACTTAAATTTATCATTTCACATTTGAGTGTCTCATGTCATTAAATTATATTTTAAAAACAAAAGGCAAGCCGATTACTGAATAAGCACACTGGAGTGAGTGTTCATGAAGTAAGGGGGCCTCTCTTCTTTGGCAGTAGATAGATGCTCTGAAGACTGAGCCCTCAGCGCATACACCAGGATTTCTATCTGCTCCCTGCTCAAGAACAGGGCTTCTTCCATCCCATAGAATTCTTCATTTACCGTCTCTATTGAATCCTTTCTATTGGCGTATTTCTATTTTCTGTAAGAAATAACTTTTCTTGATCTCATATTCCCAAGCTGTTACCACCAGCTTCTCTGCTATCCTCCATAGTAAACACCCTCAGAATTAGTGCAAAGATTTACAATCCCTCCAATTCCCTCTACCTCTAGAACTATTTTTGTCAAGTACGTTTGTAATAATTATGATATCTAATCCAATGACTGCTTAGTGATTACAAAGAGCTCTTCGGTGCATTAACTCTAACATGAGTCAAGGCCACAGTACATTTGCCAGCAGGTGCACGTGGTCCATATTCATGGCAACGTTGTTGAGAAGTGGAGATTTTCAGGTGGATTGTTTGCTGGAAGATGTGTGACCATTGCACTCCTTGTTGCACAGTGACAGCCAGGCAAGAATGAAGAGCTACACTCTCTATTGAAACCTCTTTATAGCCTAAGATACATTATCAAATTTGTTTTTCTGAAGTGTCAGTATAAATTAATTTCTAAGCCATAAAATAACCACCCAAATACAAAGACAGTGCCACAATAGCAGTAAACTCCTTGACCATCTGATGTTTAGCTACATATATCATACTTTTAACATAGGGCAATAATGGTAGTCAGCAACATTGTTGATGTGTACTAATTATCTAACTTCTGTAATGTTTATCCATGTGCATATTTCCTTTTTATTGTAACTAACACTCTAATAAAGTCTTATTGTGATTCTTTTAGTAAGGTTAACTACCTTTCTATCCTATTTAGAATATAAAACTAAGAAACTCTCTCACTTTGCAAATTATGAATTAGCCATCAGGCCAGATTTTCAAGGCAGGACCTGCTTGAAATACTACAATGTTTCTTTTCTTTTCTTTCTTTCTTTCTTTTTTTTTTTTTTTTTTTATTCTTGTTACATCTCAATGGTTATCCTATCCCTTGTATACTCCCATTCTTCCCTCCCTCCCATTTTCCCATTATTCCCCTCCCCTATGACTGTTCCTGAGGGGGATTACCTCCCCCTGTATATGCTCATAGGATATCAAGTCTCTTCTTGGTGACCTGCTGTCCTTCCTCTGAGTGCCACCAGGTCTCCCCCTCCAGGGGACATGGTCAAATGTGAGGCACCAGAGTACGTGAGAAAGTCATACCCCACTCTCCACTCAACTGTGGAGAATGTTCTGACCCTTGGCTAGATCTGGGTAGGAGTTTAAAGTTTACCGCCTGTATTGTCCTTGGCTGATGCCTTAGTTTGAGCGGGACCCTGGGCCCAAATCTGCCTATCATAATGTTCAGAAACCTACAAGTACAATGTTTCTTAGATAGGAGTAGTTAAATAAATTTACCCCATTATTACAAATCCTCCTATTTTACGATTTCCACCTAATGTAATAATCTAACCTTCACGGCTTCTCTTTGTTGAAATATAACCAGACTTCCCTACAGCCCACATTCCTGTTGACAAACAAAAAACAGTATCTCTGTCTTCTATCTAAGGCACTTTATAGACCTTAGAACTTACTAAAATTCCTCTTTCTTCCTTCCTTCCTCCCTTCCTTCTTTCCTTTCTTTCTTTATTTTTAAAGTGTTTTTTTTTTTTTATTATAAGCTTATTTATTTACTGACTTTACATCCGGAATGCAGCCCCTTTCCTCCTCTCCTTCTGGTTCTACTCTCCTATTCTCTTCCCCCTATCTCTCCTCCCTTTCTCAGAAAAGGGGAGACACTCACATCAACCTGCCCCAGCACATCAAGTCACATCAGGTCTGAGTGCATGCTCTTCCATGGAGGCTGATCAAGGCAGCACCACCAGAGAGAAATAATCCAGAAACAGTCAACTGAATTCGTGCCAAAGACAGCCCATGTTCTACTTCCTAGGCTACCCACCTAAATACCATGCTGCCCATGGGTTATATATGTTCAGGGGACCTAGGTACAAACCATGCATGTTCTTTGGTTGGTGCTTCAGTCTCTATAAGCTCCCCCTGGGCCTAGCTAACTCTGTTGGTCTTCTTGTTGAGTTCTTGTCCCCTCCAGGTTCTTCTATCCTTCCTCCCACACTTCCACATATTTGGCTGCTAGTCTTAAGCATCTGTTTCCATCCAGTGCTGGGTGATTCCTCTCAGAGGTCTATACTGCACCTGTGGGTCCAAAAGAGATACATCTTGACATTATGTAAGGTCGAACATGTCTTCCTTTTCTTACTCAGTTTTAAGCAGAGACATCTGCTGACAAGTCTATGCTATATGGTTAAAGATATGAAGGGCCCTGACACTGTCCGTCCCTCACAGGTCCACCATACAAAGATGTCCTGTGAAAAGTGAGACTAGGTTTCTACAATATCTAGCTTTTCTCTTGAGATGCCACTACCCAAGTACCACAAACTCATCCTCTGATTTGAATTCCTGTTATCAACCACTATTAATATACATTAAAAGTATCTCTTCTGTTTGTGTTTTTAATAAAGATTATCTTGTATTGGTTTCTTTGTTTTTGGATGGGCCCTGAAGAAAGTCTTTTTTTTTCTTTTTTCTTTTTTTTTTTTTACAATAAAATTTTGGACAAGTCAGTCCACACAGGCTTTGAGATTATTAATCTAATTTTGATTCCTTCCATCTGTGAATCTTACTCCCATTGGTGAATGCTGTTGGTAATTCTCCAAAGCTGAACCAGCTCCAGGATTCATTCCAGAAGTGTGGCAGCAAACTTGTCATTTGTGGATTTAACCTAGTGAAGTAGCTTGTTGTTAGTGGTATTATTGTGTGGTACTTGTCTTCTAGTTACATGGTTTGAGATCACTGAATTTAAGGTTTATAAGTGGAAAATTCACTTACCAGTGGGGTGGCCCTGTGCTATTCAGTGTTACTTGCAAACTATTTCACTATCATTTTCCATGAGATTTATACTCAAATGTGCTGAGTTTTGATGTCATCCTGGCCTTACAATGTCCTAAAGTTATGCTCAAGGAATTGGGCTTTACTCAAGGGTCTAGCTATTCAGTGTTGTCTCTCTCAAACTAGCTTGAAAGATTCTTTCTCCCCATGTCTCAGTGTCTCTTTCTCTGTTTCTGTGTGTGTGTGTGAGTGTGTGTGTCTGTTTCTCTGGTTGTGGTTGTATATGGAATTGCATGCACGAGGAGACTATAGAACAATGTTCAGTATAATTTCTCAAGCACCAGTCACCTTGTCTTTTGAGATATAGCTTCTCATTGGACTGGATGACACTTACTAAATGGCCTACACTGGCTGACCCAGGCACGTACATGTTTTTGCCTCCCCTCTACCAGGATTACAAGTACATGCCATTATTTGTTTGTTGTTATTGTAGTTGTTTGTTTTATATGAGTTCTGGGGAGCAAATTCTGTTCTTATACTTGCTAGATAAGTACTTTCCTCACTGAGCTGTCTCCCATGATCGTGAAGGATGATTTCACAGGTACTCTTACTCATTGACAGCGTTCCCAATGTGCTTTCCTGAGCCTTCACTTTTTTACATATATATTTATATTATTACACATAAATACAATAAACTACCTACAGCAAAAAGAACCATGAAACAATCATGAATTATATAAATGTCACATTCATAGTGTTTGGCTATTTTTATTTGACAACCTTGAAGAAAACATCTTTCCTATCTTGGTTAGTCTAAAATTCTGAACATAAATCAATATCATATCTCATTATTATCAACTTAAAACACCTATCTAGACCTAAAAACATCTTATTCTCTAAACAACTGAGCTTAATTGTAAAACTAAACCATCTGATCTTCAACCCCACCAAGACACTTGAGAAGGAATAATATTAATCACCTGAGTATATAGGGAGTGCAGTTTTGCAGTTTCCCAAGTGAGAAGATGACAGTTTGCTGCCTGAACAGTCACCCAAAACTCTCTACAATGTTGGACGTCTTCAGCTTTCTGGCCCATTATATCTGGCAGACATATTCATGAGGCAAGAACTATTGAGGACTTGCTGACCCTGTCTTAGAAGGATTTGTTCATTGACTCTGCCTGCATCCAAGCTTGCCAATTTTTAGGCAGAATTCTGTCTGTGGTAGAAACAAGGACCTTTTGCCAAGTGGCTTGTTTGCCACACTTGAAGCCATCTCCATAAGGAGGTTCTTTGATGCTCCTCATCTTCTGTGAGGAAGGCTGGGTATTGTATTGCCAGGTGTTAACCTGTCTCATTGTCAGTGAATCTTTAAAACAATCAAAACATCTTTAAAAGCCATATTCTATATGTCTCTCAGGTTTTTTGAAGACCTTATCTAACTATTTCACCTTATCTTTCTATGGAATCATATCTATCTGTTGCACTTAGAACGTATATTCTTGTGAAAAAAAAATAGACTAGTAATTGATATGACCATGATTTGATCAACTAAAAATTAACTTGTGTAACTTACTTATCCTAAACAGCCTGCAACAGCACTTTAAAAATATTGGAAGTAAACATTATATTATAACTGAATTCTATGGGTACAATATCACATATTAGAGTAGAAATATATATAATGTGTGTGAACTGTCCTACACAGAACTCTAATCAAGGCTGGAATTTCTCAACATTTAGAAAGTGGACCAAAAATGCTATTGCTTGCATGTTTAACTGTTTTCCCCAATTTTATGTGGGGCGCTAAAAAGGTATCATTCATCCCAGATCAGCTGGAAGAAACCTTTTTTATTATTAATTTATTCATATTACATCTAAATTGTTATCCCATCCCTTGTATCCTCCCATTCCTCCCTCCCTCCCGCTTTCCCCCTACTCCCCTCCCCTATAACTGTGTATGAGGGAGACTTCTTCCCCCTTGTATATGATCATAGGGTATCAAGTCTCTTCTTGGTAGCCTGCTATTCTTCCTCTGAATGCCAGCAGGCCTCCCCATCCAAGGGACGTGGTCAAATATGGGGCACCAGAGTTCATGAGAAACTCAGTCTCCACTTTCCACTCAACTGTGAAGAATGTCCTGTACATTGGCTAGATATTGATAGGGGTTCAAAATTTACTGCCCGTATTGTCCTTGGCTGGTGCCATAGTTTGAGCAGGACCCTTGGGTCCAGATCTGCCCCTCATAATGTTCTTGTAGGTTTCTAGGACCCTCTGGATCCTTCTATTTCCCCATTCTCCCATGCTTCTCTCATCTAGTGTCCCAGTAGGATGTCCTCCCCTCTATCTCACTTTCCTGGTAAGTGAAGACTTTCATGGGACATGCCTCTTTGGGCTAGTGTCCAGATATAAGTGAGTATATACCATTTGAGTCTTTCTGCTTCTGGGTTAACTCACTCATTATGATCATTTCTAGTTCAATCCATTTGTCCACAAATTTTGGGAATTCCTTGTTTTTAATAGCTGAGTAGTATTCCATAGTGTAAATGTACCACAGTTTTTTTATCCATTCTTCTACTGATGACAGTTAGGCTGTTTCCATGTTCTGGCTATTATGAATAAGGCCACTATGAACATGGTAGAACAAATGTTCTTGTTGTGGAGCATCAGCCCAGGCCTTAAGGTCAACAATTAATAAATGGGACCTCATGAGGCTGAGAAGCTTCTGTAAGGCAGGAGACACTGTCAAGAGAACAAAGCGAAAGCCTACAGACTGGGAAAAGATCTTCACCAACCCTACATCTGACAAAGGTCTAATATCCAAATTATATAAAGAACTCAAGAAATTAAACAACACCAAACCAAATAACCCAATTGAGAAATGGGGCTCAGAAATAAATAGAGAATTGTCAACAGAGGAATACCAAATGGCTGAAAAACACTAAAGAAATGTTCAACCTCCTTAGTCATCAGGGAAACGCAAACCAAAACAACTCTGAGATTCCATCTTACACCCATCAGAATGGCTAAGATCAAAAATTCAAGGGACACCACATGCTGGTGAGGATGTAGAGAGGGAGGAACACTCCTTCATTGCTGGTGGGAATGCAAACTAGTACAGCCACTTTGGAAATCTATCTGGTGCTATCTCAGAAAAATGGGAATAGGGCTTCCTCAAGACCCAGCTATTCCACTCCTTGGAATATACCCAGAAGATGATCCAGCACACAACAGGAACATTTGCTCTACGATGTTCATAGCAGCCTTATTCATAATAGGAAGAAACACCCCTTAAGAGAAGAACACTCCATTTCCCTTAAGAGGATTGGGTAGGTTTTTGGTTGCTTTCTTTGACAATCAGTGTTTATTTTCATTGGGATTGGTTTTAAGTTATTATTGGTCTTATTTAGAGAGCCTTCACTTTTGTTCCTCAACCCCACTATTGTTTCTGACTTTGATGCCTGCACTCTTCTTTCCCACAGACATTTGGGATTGCTTTCCGACTTTGTGTTGAGAAGGCCAGGATTAAGTGCTTGTCTTATGTTTTGATATCAACCTCATTATTCTTTTAAAACTGATCTTGCACATTGATAATTCAACAAGGAACTCTTCCTTTCAGCTTACATCAGTAAAACCTGATGCATTATAATCATCACTGTTATTTACTCAAAAAATCTGAAATCATTTTTTTCTCAACTTTGAGTCTTTACTAATGTTGTTTAGTACTACAGATTGGAAGCTGCCTTTTGCCCTAGCCATTTTCCTAGAATGGATTTTTAAATGATCAGCAAGAATCATACAGCCCAAAAGACTTCTCAAAAAGGCTTGCATCTTTGCAAGTTTAGAAATCATTGCAGCAGCTCTTCTCCCTCCAAATCTTCTCAACTCTGTGGCACTGTAACATGCAGATTTGTTTCTGCTGCAATCATGTTCACCTCCTCTGGCTCATCTTGGACTCTGATTATAAACGTCCTCAATATTTTATTCTTCCTTAAGTTCTTTCTATTTTTTGTTACTTCCTTCAATAGTCATATCCTAATCACTGAAATGTTCAGAATTACTTTATATAAGTTAAGCACAATCTATAAAGGCATTTATTATTAAACAATCCTTAGAAAGAGAAGTTTTCATTATTTGACAATTATATGATTATATGCATAAGATCCAGGTGTTTTATAAATGTTATGATAAGGTAGGAGAATGTATTAGTCTCTCTAGACTCGGAGTTTGTAAATGGATTCCATTGATTTGTATAAACCTACAGAAAATATTTAGAATGGGATAAATATAATACCAAAATGATGATGATGAACCAACAACCACAATATATTACAATATATAGCACTCTTCATTACTTATGAAAATGCAGAGAAATATGTATTATCCCTAAGGACAATTAAACAGAAAAATAAATAAAGAGATGTTTTTGTGAACAAAAGCTAGTTTTCTATAAAATATATATTTCCTGCAGACTACTGTTTAAAAGAAGCACAGCTAAATTTAAATACAGCACACTAATCTTAAACCTTAATTTATAATCCATGTAAAAAGGTTACTAATAAACAAGAAGACTCTTTTGAGGAAAAACAAAAATAAATATGTCATTGCCAAACATAAAACATTACCAATTTAAAATGCATATATTCTTATGAGACTATAAACACTAAAGAATGGGAGGAAGCAGAATGCTGAAAATATCTATATACATAGAAAATTTACATGGACCAACATACACTACATGTCTATAGATAGATGTTCATATATTTTAAATGTTCATAATGAGTATAATACAGTATTATATTAATTTCCTCTGTTATATATGACCAAATTAAATGATAACCAAATTTTCCAACCCAGTAGAAAACCACTAAGTAGCTATTATGTATTATTTTTAAATTTATGTGTTTTACATTATTCATGTTTAAGAACTAAAATTAGTGCAATATACTTTAACAGCTTAAATTGATGGATATTTTAAAGTGATGCGGAAAACATGGGGAATTGCAGATAACAGCTGGAGTGAATGCTAAGGTGACATAAAATAATTATCAGTGAGTGCAATGCTCACTCAGCCAAGGAAACAGTCTCCAGACTACAAATTCACACAACAAAAGTAAAAAATACTAGGTTTATACTATTTTATTGGTCAAGTGAACTTAATGATATCTATAGAATATTTCACTTAAGGGTTCAAGAATATACATTTTATCCAGCAACCTACACTTGGTTCTCCAAATTGACCACATTTTAGGCCTTTAGTAAAGTTTCACTAAATGAGGTGAGGGTATCAGACTAAATTGCTATATATTATCATGTAATTTGGAATATTAGAATAAGTCAGTAGCTATACAAAAATATGAACACCAGTGAGTTCTTTCAGACTTGTCTATATGTTTGAGGTAATCACTAATAATCATGAATTTTCCTATTAGTGTGGGGTTTTTTTGCTGTATTTCAAAGGGTCTGATGAAGTATGTTTTATATTTATTTGATTCTAGAAATATCATATTTCCTTAATGATCTCTTCAGTGACCCACTGGAGTTCAAAATGACAATGCAAAGAATCTGTGGATCAAATAATTGCTTATTTGAAAGATAAATACTACAGCTAAGCAAATGAAAAGGCCCAAATCAACAAATTGGAGATATAGAGGTAAACAGTATAGCAGATTCCAAGCATATATGAAATATCATTATGAAATAGTCTAAAATTTTATTTTCAAAAAATTGAAAAATTACTAAAAAGTAGATACATTTGTAGACTCATGTGTCCTATTGAATTTAAATCTAGTAGGAAAAGGCAGCTTAATTAAATATATAGCAAGCACTAGTATTGAAGACTATTGGAGTGCCACCTAAATAATAAGAGTACAGAATGAGATGAATTCAAGTTCCCAACTCTACCAGACATTTGATGGTGAAATAAAAGCAACAAAACTCAAGTTACTCCACAAAGCCCAGAGCCAGATGCTTTTAGCACAGAATTCTATCAGGCCTTCAAAGAAGAGCTGATAGCAATACTCATCAAATTATTTCACAAAATAGAAGTGAAGGAACATTGCCAAACTCATTATATGAGGCCACAGTCACCCTGATACCTAAATACAGAAAGACCCAACAAAGAAAGAGAATTTCAGACCAATTTATCTTATGAACATTGATGCAAAAATATTCAATAAAATATTCCAAACAGAATCCAAGAATACAACAAAGAAATCATTCACCATGACCAAGTAGGCTTCATCCCAGGCATGCAGGGATGGTTCAATATATAGAAATCTTCAATGTAATCCTTTATATAAATAAACTGGAAGAAAAAAACCACATGATCATCTCCCTAGATGCCAAAAAAAAAAAAAAATTAACAAAAATCCAACACTCATTCATGTTTAAAGTATAGGAGGGGTCAAGGATATAAGGCCCATACCTACACATAATAAAAAATATATACAGCAAGTCAATAACCAACATCTAATTAAATGGAGAGAAATTCAAATAAATTCCACTAAAACAGGAACAAAACAAAGCTGCCCAATCTCTCCATATCTCTTCAGTATAGAGCCTGAAGTCCTAAATAGAGCAATAAGACAACAAAAAGAGATCAAGGGGATCCACACAGGAAATGAGGAAGCCAAAACATCACTATTTGTAGATGATATAATGGTGTATGTAAGTGACCCTACAATTCCACAGGAGAACTCCTACAGCTTAAAAACAACTTCAGCACAGTAGCCAGATACAAAATTAATTAAAAATAATCAGTAGCCCTCCTGTATACAAATAACAAAGGGGCTGAGAAAGAAATTAGGTAAACTATACCCTTCAAAATAGCCATACCAAGCAAATAAACAAACAAACAAAACATAAAGTATCTTGGTGAAACTCTAACCATGCATATGAAAGACTTATATGAAAAAAAAAAAAAACCTCAGGTATCTGAAGAAAGAAATTAAAAATATCAGAAGATGGAAAGATCTCCCATGCTTATGGATCAGGAGGATCAAAATAACAAAAATGGTCATCTTACCAAAATCAATCTACAGATTCAGTGTAATCCCTATCAAAATACCTACACTATTTTTTACAGACCTTGAAAGATCAATTATCAACTTAATATGGAAAAACAAAAAATTCAGAATAGCTAAAATAATCCTGTAAAATAAAAAATCTCACAGAGGAATCTCCATTTCTGACCTCAAGCTGCACTATAGAGAAATAGTAATAAAAATGGCATGGTACTGGCATATAAATATAATGGTTGATCAATGGAATTGAATCAAAGACCCAAGAATAAACTCACACCTATGGACACCTGATGTTTGACAAAGAAGCTAATCCATACAATGGAAAATAGATAGCATCTTCAACAAATTGTGGTAGTCTATCTGGATGTCTACATGTAGAAAAATGCAAATATATACTTATTTATCACCCTGCACAAAAGTATCATCCAAGTGGATTAAAGACTTCAACATAAAACAAGACACACTAAATCTGTTAGAAGAAAAAGTGGGTAAGAGCATGTAACTCATTGGCGCAGGAGACAACTTCCTGTACAGAGCATCAATAGCTCAGGCTCCATGATCAACAATTAATAAATGGGACCGCATGAAACTTAAAAGCTTATATAATGCAAAGGGCACTACCAATGGAACAAAAAGACAGCCTACAGACTGGGAGAAGATGTTCACCAACCCTACATCTGACAAAGCACTAATATCCAAAATATATAAAGAACTCAGGAAATTAAACACCAAGAAACCAAATAATCAAATTTAAAAATGGAGTGCAGAGCTAAGCAGAGAATATTCAACAAACATCAAGTGGCTGAAGAACAGCTAAAGAAATGCTCGAGTCCCTTGTTATCAGGGAAATATGTAAGTCAAAACGAATCTGAGATTCCATCTTACACCTACCAGTATGACTAGAATCAAAAATTTAAGTGGCAGCATGTGCTGGCAAGGATGTGGAACAAGGGGAACACTCCTCCATTGCTGATTGGAGTGCAAACTTGTACAACCTCTTTGAAAATCAATCTGGTGCTTTCTCAGAAAACTGGGAATACTGTTACCTCAAGACCCAGACATTCCACTCCTGGACATATACCCGGAAGATGTTCTACTATACAATAAGGACATTTGCTCAACTATGTTCATAGCAGCTTTATTTGTAATAATCAGAATCCAGAAACAACCAACATGCCCTTCAAACAAAGAATAGATAAAGAAACTGTGGTACATTTACACAATGGAATTCTACTCAGCTATTAAAAACAAGGAAACCTTAAAATTTGCAGATAACTGCATGGAACTAGAAAAGATCATCCTGAGTGAGGTAACCCAGACTCAGAAAGACATGCATAGTGTATACTCACTTATAAGTGGATATTAGCCCAACATAGATGTCCTCTGAGAGACGCCACCCGGCAGGGGATAGGGCCACATGCTGGAACTCACTGATGGACTCTGGGTGGAGAGAAGAGAGGGGTATAGAGGAGTGGGTGCATGGAAGGATTCAGAGGGTTCAAGAGTCCCACAAGGAAACCATGAATGCTGCAAGATCTGCACCCATGGCTGGTTCTGCACAAACTGTTGCACCAACCAAGGACAATTCATGCAATAAACTACACTCCGTGTTCGTATATAGTCAATAGACAGCTGATTCTCCACAGTTGTGAGGAGAGCTTTGACTGCCTCTGACATGAAGTCCGGTGCCCCCAATTTGATCACCTCCTCTTGGCTGAGAGGCTGGGCAGGCACAGAGAGGAATGGGGAAGCAGACTATCTGGATTAGACCTGATATGCTTTGGTCATATGGTGGGGAAGGCCCCCTCTGTCAGAGGTCTAGGGGAGGGGAAAAGGGCAGAAGAGGGAGGGAAAGTGGGGACAGGAAGACACAGTGGAGGGGATAACAATCAGGATGTAATCTGAATAAATTTTAATAAACTAAGAGTTTTCAAATCTACTAAAAAATATAGGAGTATAACCAAACTCATATTATGGCCTATTATTAGCTTGACACACAAAATAGGTAAAAAATAAATAGAAAAAAATTATAGACTACTATAACAGCTAAACCTGGATGACAACATTTTCAATAAAATACATTCATTAGAACCAAATTCAGTAGTACTTCAAAAAGATTATGCACTGTGATCTAGTTGGCTTCATTTTAGGAATGCAAGTACAGTTCAATCCATGAACATCCATAAATGTAATATAGCACATAAATAGCCAGAAATCACATGGTCATATCTATAGATATGAAAATGTCTTTGAATATATCCATTCACTTCATGATAAGATATAGAAGATAATCACATAATATACAAAATTATCATGAAGCAAATTTAATAAAAAGGCTAAAGAAACTAGGAATCAAAGAAACATATATAATATAACCTTTATATGATAAGCCTGTATCTAATATTATACTAAATGGGAGAAAGCTGAACCATTATTTTTAAAATTATGAATAAGAAAATGTCTTTACTCACATTTAATACAGCACTTGAAATGTTAGTACTATGTATTCAGTAAAATTTAATTCATACATAAAGAACAAAATTATGATGTCTTCATGAAAATAGATACATTTGGAGATCACCATGTTGAGACCTGCTCCTTTTGGGTAGCATTAACTATAACTACTTTTATTTTATGACCACCAGCCACATCATCTTGGCTCCTTGCTGACATAAAAGAATCTCAGTACAAGGTCAGCTTGACAATAAACTGTTTATGTTCAGTGAAAATTTCTATGGCCTTGTTCCTAGAAACTCCCCAACCATAAGCACAGTTGGCTCCAATAGCCAGCTTACACTTTTAAGGTTAGTTAGAAATGATTGTCTAGCTATCAAAATAACTTGAGTCAGAAATGACGATCCTGTTCCATCATACACCGCAGCCCCATATGAGACAATTGTGGGTTTTGCCTTTATAAACTGGTTCTGGGAAACAAGTCAATGTCACAGATTGCCTCCTGAGTCCACTATGTCCTTAACTATGGTCAGCCTTTGGGGTGTTGTGTTCCAGAAACCATCCACATCTAACTGGGACTGGTATCTGAGTGGCTTGTGCAGCTTCTATGCCCTAACATTCTATATTAAGTGAAGTAGCCTGCCCCAGGCTACTTTAAATTTATATGTTCACTTTATATCCCTATCTGGAACTGGCTAGTTGTTCCTGGTGTCCGATGGATTTCTTGAGGGTGTGGAAAGAGCCTCAGGTAGGAGGCTGGATATTCCTGGAGCAACCCTCCTTGGGATGTTGGGCATGGTTGTGGACTGGCTCCTGAATCTTTAGGAATAGCCCACGGTTCTTCTTAGGTGGCTTTGTCCCAATTAGACCTACAGGCAAGAGACTGGAATGTATGTGTCTAGTTTATGATCCTGAGGACCAGCAGGTCTCCTCATGGACCCAGGAGCCCTCCTTCCATCAGGGGAACTCCCAGAGTCAGCAGCCCTGACACTTGTTCACTTGCTCCATAGTCTCTGAGCTAAAGCTGCCCAGACACTATGTGGGCTAGTGGCTGCCGTTTTGGAGCAGGATCCTATAGTTCCTGGGGTATGGTTAGTCTCCTCAGGGGAGATGGGTAGAGCCATGGGCCTGATGCTAGAACAATTTCATTGCATCTTAGGAATTTGGCGGCCAGAGGCTGGAATCAGGTGCCCTTTGGACCCAGGAGCTTTCCCTGGGACCATGGGAATAGCCTGGTGGCCAGAGGCTGGAACCCCTCATTTTTAGCATGAGTGGGCTCTGCTCTCACCTGGGAAACACAGAAGCTGGCATTTTTGGAGTCTTCAGTGTGACCTCTCACTCTTTCTGTGGTCACAGTGGTCCTGTTACACTCAGAAACAGTGTGTATTGGGAACTGCCATCTTGGATCTCCTGAGTTTCTGTTTTTAAATAAAGTATTAAATTATTGAACTGAATTGTGGCTTTTACTGTTAATTATATATTGCACATAATTTTTAGCCAAAATTCTGTAGTATTTAAAAATATCATTTCATATTGAGAAGGGAAAGTCCATTTTATTTAAGGCTGTGGCCACTGGTAGGTGATCAAAATCCAGTAGATGTCTCCATAACCTTGAGTATTTGCTCAACATAAACTGTACTGAGTGTGTTATTTAAAGAAAAGTAATACATAGTTAGGAGAAAAAGGGAAATGCAATCAAAAACATTGGAAGAAATTTTCAAAGAATGAATTAAAAGATACACATGCATACATGTACAAAAAATTTTACAGAACACTTTGCAGACTCTGTGATATGGGATTTCCGATATAACATAATAAAAAATGTCAACAATGAGCACCTAACACAAATTATTCAAGATAAGCTAAGTGAACTTTGGTTACCAAAAAAATGCACAAAACCATGATCATTTAAGTAAGAATTTATCTCTTGCTTTTACTATGTGTATTAAATAAGTCAACATCCTTTTCTGGTGGCTGACACATCTAAGGAACATCGCTGAAGGCTCCCCATCGCTCTGCCATTATGTCTAAGTCAGAGTCTCCCAAGTAGCTAGAACAGCTGCGGAAGCTCTTCATCGGAGGGCCGAGCTTCGAAACAACCGAGGAGCCGAAAGAACCTGAGGAGCCATTTTGAGCAATGGGAGACATTCACCGATTGTGTGGTAATGAGGGATCCAAACACCAAGAGATCCAGGGGCTTTGGGTTTGTCACCTATGCCACGGTGGAGGAAGTGGATGCCGCTATGAATGCAAGACCACACAAGGTGGATGGAAGAGTTGTGGAACCCAAGAGAGCTGTGTCAAGAGAAGATTCTCAGAGACCAGGTGCCCACTTAACTGTGAAGAAGATCTTTTTTGGTGGTATTAAAGAAGACACTGAAGAACATCACCTACGAGACTACTTTGAGCAGTATGGGAAAGTTGAAGTGATTGAAATCATGACTGACAGAGGCAGTGGCAAGAAAAGGGGTTTTGCTTTTGGCACCTTTGATGACCATGACTCTGTGGATAAGATTGTTGTTCAAAAATATCATACCGTGAATGGCCACAACTGTGCAGTAAGAAAATCTCTGTCAAAGCAAGAGATGGCTAGTGCCTCGTCCAGCCAGAGAGGTCGGAGTGGCTCCAGAAACTCTGGTGGTGGTGGAAGAGGTGGTTTTGGTGGCAATGGAAATTTTGGGGGAGGAGGAAACTTCAGTGTTCGTGGTGGCTTTGGTGGCAGCTGTGGTGGTGGTGGATATGGTGGCAGCAGGGATGGCTATAATGTATTTGGTAATGACGGAAGCAATTTTGGAGGTGGTGGAAGTTACAATGACTTTGGCAATTACAACAATCAGTCTTCAAATTTTGGACCAATGAAGGGAGGAAACTTTGGAGGCAGGAGCTCTGGCCCTTACGGTGGTGGAGGCCAGTACTTACCTAAACCAAGGAACCAAGGTGGCTATGGAGGTTCCAGCAGCAGCAGTAGCTATGGCAGTGGCAGGAGGTTCTAAACTACATACATGACAGCCAGGAAACACAGCTTAGGAGAGAGGAGAGCCAGAGAAGTGACAGGGAAGCTACAGGTTACAACAGGTTTGTGAACTCAGGCAAGCACAGTGGTGGCAGAGCCTAGCTGCTACAAAGAAAACATATTTTTAGACAATACTCATGTGTATGGGCAACATACCCTATGGCCTTATTAGTTAGCAAAAATTCCACAACCACACGCCCAGCTGCTTACCAATGCCCAGGAACACTTCCAAGGTTAGCTATAACTTCTTGTTAGCAAAATAACAGAGCTGATCACCCTGTTCCACCATCTGACCCTCTGTATGAGCTAATTGCAGTTTTCTCCTTTAAAAATGCACTACAAATAATAAGAGACAGTTTTCTACGTGACTAGTCACCCAAAACTCTCTGTTATGTTGGAGAATCTTCTTCAGGCTTACGGTCCAATCTGACAGACATATTTGTGAGGCAGGAACTGTTGAGGACTTGCTTACCCTGTCTTGGCAGTTTGCATGTCAACTCTCCCTGCATCCAAGCTTACCATTTTATAGGCAGAATTTTGTCTCTGGTAGAAATGAGGAGATTTTATCCAGTGGTTTGTTTGCCACATTTGAATCCATTTCCATAAGGAGGTTCTTTGATGCTCAGCAATCTCTTTGAGGTATGCAGGGTGTTGCCAGGAGTTAACATGTTTCATTGTCAGTGATTCTTTAAAATAATAAAAAAATTTTCAAGTGATTGTGTCATGGTTCTTCTTGCTATAGTTAGTTTGTTGTATGGATGTGTAATAATATAAATGTATATGTAAAAATAAAAATATGTTTAAAAATATTAAATAAGATTTAAAATTTTTCCCAGAATAAGTTTTGGTAGGATTGACAATATCAGTTAATTCTTATTAAAATACTGATAGTGAACCTTATTATTATTTTTTCAAAATATGAAATTAGGTGTTAATCCTTCAAAATGGGTCATTATGTATATATAAAATAAATTATTTCATATATATATATATATATATATATATATATATATATATATATTCAATACAGTTTCACCTCAAGGACTAGGTTCAGAACCCAAATTGGCCACCTACCTGAGCTCAGAAAATAAAGTTTTCATTTATAAGCTTCTGTGTCTGGAGTGAGTTTTCTTGGCTTCCATCCTAATCTGAACATTTGGTGCACTGGTCAGAAATCCAAATAATCACATCTGTTTGGGGACCTCTGTAAGTCTGAATCTGTTCTGTGGTACCAATAAAAGAGGAAATCTGGACATAGCCACTCTCCTAAGGTCAGCGGAGGTCTGGAGATTCCTCACCCCTCTCTGGTTCCCTTTGGGGAGCACTTGCAATCTGTTCAATCACGTATTACTGAAGTCTCAAGACTGTCACTTTGTCTTTCCTGTATGACTTTTTGTCTCTTTTATGGTCATCATATCAAATTTTGTTTCTATGTCTGTAATTTTGTTTAATTGTTTAAATGTTGGTTTTTTTTTGTTTGTTTGTTTTATATTCTTAGAAAAAGGCCAAACGTCATCTCCTGGATGTTAGTTCTAACTCATTTCAAAGATTTTCAGAAAAAAAAAAGGGCGTATAGCTGAATTGAGGCAGCAAAAACTGATAAACTGGCTCTGCCCTTGGAGCCTGGCACTTGCAGCTGGGAGTCTCCTGCCTACATCAAACTGGCAGCAGCCCAGGGCTGCCTGAACTCCACATGATGTGCTCTGAGCTCTGGCAAGCTACAAACCTCAGCACAGTGAGTGCAGGATCATTACCCACAATGGGGAGGAATGAGTGGCTGAGAAGTGGGAGCTAGTGTGGTAGGTCCTTCCCTGGGCTGGGTAGTAAGTGGTGACTAGACAAGCCACAGATAAGGTGCCTTGTAGTCACTCCTTGAACTCTTGGTGAGGGGTTTTGAATAACTTCACTATGGGGCCTGCATCTTGGCAAAGCATTTGCAACAAGGGCTTGTGTGTAGAAACATGCTGTACAGGATGCCAATCTCAGAGAACCCCAGTTTCTCTATTATCTTCTACAAGTTCTACCCTTGGCATTTAAATTTTAAGTGTAAGATACATTTAAAATTATGCTATGAGAGATAAAATTAATGAGAACTGTGATATGCTAACCAAGCAGGAAGCAAGATCCTCCCCCCTTTGAAACTATAGCTAGAAATAAATAAAAATTTTTGTCTGTTATAAACATATAAGTATATGGCCACTACATGTTTCTTTCTGACTGCTTTTAAATGTGTGAGTTTACTGTGTTTTGTTTTTTGTTTTTTAAAATATATTTTACTAATTTATTCATATTATATCACAATTGTTATCCCATCCCTTGTATCCTCCCATTCCTCCCTCCCTCCCTCCTGCTTTCCCCCTACTCCCCTCCCCTATGACTGTGACTGAGGGGGACCTCCTCCCCCTGTATATGCTCATAGGATATCAAGTCTCTTCTTGATAGCCTACTATCCTTGCTTTGAGTGCCACCAGGTCTCCCCATCCAGGGGACATGGTTTACTGTGTTTTGTATATATTGGTTATTGGGTATGGTTAAAACTCTGTAACATCTGTACTAAAAGTTAACTTAAGCTCATAATTTAGGGTTGGAGCCATTCTGAACAACAAATGGCATAAGGCAACTAAGGAAATACATCTCCAAAGGTCCTTTTAAATTGGGATAAGATTTTTTTATGTAGTTCTTATGCTGTGTTAAAAAAAAAAAAACAGACTTATAATGATAATATTTAAAGCAATGCTTTTTAATGAAGTATTAAAGCTGCACTTCCATACATTTGTATCAACCAAACTCTGTGATTAAAAATGATGCACCAGTGCTGATTTTAGATACACTGGAGTGTTGACCCTGTTAAAATTTGGTTTTGCCTTCTAAAAATTATTGTTATGTTCTATGATTTTACTCTTAAAATGGTACTTTATTTTGATATTCCAAAGATAGCTTTTTAAAAATGTTTAAATATATAAGGTTATGAGACATTTTAAATTTTATCAAATATTTTGTAATAATGTCTATATGATTTTGACAAATAAATAAACTAAAAATGCTTTGACTATCTCTAAATCTAGTTTCTTTTTACTATAAGTTGTTCCTTTAGTATGCTTCCTAATTGCATTAATTTCTTTTCAGAAAAAAAAAAAAAGAACTTTTGTTCATGCAACTCAGCCTTATGTTTTATTACCTGTAAATCTGAGCCAGCCTTGGTTTAATGACCCAGGCACTAATGCACTGGATACAATGCTTTCAAGGTGACCTGTACTAAGGTTACTTCCAACCTCCATGGGCATTGAACATTTCTAAGTTAGCCATAAACATGCAGTCTTAACATTGACAAATTATGAAGTCCACTTCATCATCCGAGGTTACAAATAAGTTCTTACAATCTCTCATTCCTTTGTTTCAGCAGAACTTTTAGTCTATTATCATCAACTTGGGAATAAATCTGGGAATTGTGCTTATTTTGATTTTTAATAAACTGGATAATACAGGGAACTGTTGTATTATATAATGGTATGTCATGTAGGTGTCAGAAAAGTTCCCAGTCTCTGTATACAGAGATCTTGATGTTGAAGGAGCTTCAGTTCAACAGTCATTTTATTATGGTCTGTTAAACATAATGGGGATATGCAGATTGTCAGTTGCTTCATGAATGATTGTATTCTTTAAAATATCCATGATTGTGCTTATGGTCATGATTGATTGCCAGGGTGGGCTTTATTTGGCCTCCTATATTTGTTTTCAAAATTAAGCAAAAGTAAATAACGAAGTTATTACATATAAGTAGGAGATGCAAATTGATGGTCAGCCATATTAGGCAATCAGCTGCTTAAGTTATCCTTCTCAGGTTTCTGATCACGTTGATGGTTAAGCTAATGGTAGCTTGAGAGCTAAAGGACAATTAGATCCAATATTAGTTCCTTAGTCAATTCCTTAGCTAGTTAAAAGGTAAACAGATTTCAATTATTCCTTCATTTAAAAGACTGTTCCAACTAATCAACTGCCAGCATCTCCTGGTAAATAACTGGATAGAAAAAAAATTAAAATTTAAATAATGTCTGAGAATACAAAAGTTTAAATTATGAGGATCTTGTTAGCAAAATAACTTAAGTTAGAGCTGACCATACTGTTCTACCATCTGTCCCCCTGTATGAGCTAATTGCAGTTTCCACCTTTGAAATATGCAATACAACTTCCCTTTAAGGATGTGGTTCAGGTCCCAAACTGGCCAACTACCTGAGCTCAGAAAATAAAGTTTTCATTTTTAAGCTTCTGTGTCTGAGATGAGTTTTCTTGACTTCCACCCCAAACCCAACAATCTAGATGTCTTTTTACTTAGAAATTATTAACTAAAAAGTATTTAGCTCTATACCTATACTTCCTCTTGGCTGTTAACAATTGGTAAGGAGTAGTTTGTTTGTTTATTCAGTGAAAGAAGAACAAAATAGCAAACTGATTTCAAAATGCAGAGCAATATCATACATTAGTTATACTGGCCTGGGCACCAGCTGCACACCAATGACTAACAAATCTGATGTCTATTCTCTTAGGTGTTTTCTGCCTGCCTTGGATGCAGCCACAAAGGGATTGACACCTTCCTTTAATTGGTCATCCTGGTTACTATTTCCCTCAACTAGTTCTGTTTGGGATATAATCAGAATTATACTTTCTTCTCTGTAATTTATAATGCCAATATCCATTATGAGTCATCCACCAGCATATGTGGCTAATCTTTCAGTTCTCTGAAATTATTATATTATATTATATTATATTATTAGATTCTTTAAAAAGAAACATGTATTTATTGGCCTTCACTTTCCAAGTGACTTGAATCACATAGTACTTATTGTCATTTGGACTTAACCAATTCATTTGTCCATTTAGTTTGTTACTCGTTAACAGCATTTATAACACATCTACATGACAGGATCTATAACGGATCTGAAAGCCAAAAAAGTGGACATCGCCTTTACTTAATGGCCATGAAATATGCAACCATGATAAAATAAATATTAAATCATACAATCAAATGAGCTCTACTCTTCTTATAGACCAAAGTAATGAAAAACCCTGTGTAGTAGATGTAAGTGTGTTTTTGTTTTTATCCCACATGTGGGATGTGTATAAGACTTCTGTGAGGGTATGCAGTGCTTATTCATTGGAATTAGACTTTTGAGAGTGTTAGGATTATGCTTCAGTCTGCCTACCTGTGATACCATTGCCTACCTGGCATGGGGATGTGTCCCTGCCAAGTATATAAAATGACAGATTTACTTTGCCCCTCCCTCCCTTACCTCTTACTCCCTTTCTCCCCCCCCCCCTCTCTCTCTCTCTCTCTCTCTCTCTCTCTCTCTTTCTCTCTGTGTGTCTCTGTGTCTCTCTCCATCTCTGTGTCTCTGTCCCCCCGCCTCTCATTCTCTCATACCCTTCCACCCCTTTTCTTGCACTCCTAATGCTTACTGGTCCCATAGTTGACACAGCCATAGCCTTGCCAAAATGGCCTATGGATGTCAAAACGCTCACATGCAGGCTTGTCCTCTGTGCCCAGCCACTGGAAGCTCAACCAGCACAAGAGCTTTAGAAAGCTTCTTGACCTGGTGGAGAACAGATGACCCTTAGATTCAGCAGCCTCACCAAACCCAGGGTAATGCTACAGGTCTGTTTTTATCCCACACTGAGGCTACACAGTTACATTGTCAACTTCTATCATTTGAGGCTTCTGATACCTTCTCAGCCCTCTTCATATGCAGGAGACCAAACTTTTAAATGTCAGGTCTAGATACAGTCTATTCTGTTACCAGACTTCTTTTTAACATTCTTTTAGCTAAAGGACAGTGACTGCTTACAGCAATTTCACCTATACAGAAGTTTAAATTTAAAAAGAGAGCTTCTAAGAAAGTATTTATGGGTCTAAGAAAAGAGTGTTTTATGAATGTTGGAGGGTCTAAGAAAATGTTTTAAGGGTGTATATGCAAGTTAAGATTGGTATAAGGTCTAACAAAGTGTTTCAAGTTAGTAAATGGAAGCTATGAATGTTAGAAGGTCTAAAAAGATGTTTTATTCATCCTGTTGCTATGCTATTGTATTGACACTGATCAGTAATGCTCTGATTTATTAATCTAACTATAATAAAAAACATTACACTATAGTTCCAAGCTCAAATTTTTAGGTGTTCTTTGGTTTGTTTGTTTGTTTTTTCTTAAAATGTCTCTCATTGTGCTAAAATCATATATTTGCAGTCTTTTCAATAGAGGGAAGAAGCCCCTCTTTCATGATGTGCACTGATCCTGAAAGTCAAGATCAAGTAAGCCTTTCCCTTCTGTTCTACAGGCGTCTTCTGTCCTCCCCATTATACTGTTCCACATATATCAGAATGGCTTCTGCCTTTCCTAAGCTTACCTCAAAGAGTATTCATGCACTAACACAAAGTTCTTTTCCCAATCCTCTACTATGCTACATGTCTACTGCCTTTTCCTACAATGTGTATATGTCTAACAATATGTATTTCACTGTAGATTACAAACAATGATGATGCTAACATGTCTGAAATTTATCTCCCTTTATGAACTTAGAAAGGATTCTTATAAGGTACAGAAAATCCGGCTCTCAGGTCAAATGAAATCCAGATAAGTACTGTCAATCAACAGCCTAAGTTTCTCACCTACTCCTATCGCTGAGAGTAGGATTCCTCCCTCTTTTCACTGGTTTTGGAGCTGTGCCTGCCCATAACTACCTGATTGCCACATTTCTGCACCCAACACCAGCTGAATTCTCCTTTCTTAGTTGCATAAATGCTTCCCTTTGTTCAAGAGACTGTTGATACCTCTCTGTTTCACTGGGAGCAGAGGTACCCAACCCTGGTCTGCATGACTGTGGCTGGTCCTTCTCTCTGACCCATAAGTGGGATAGTTGGTACTGGGTGAGAACTGACGTAGTCCCCCCTCCCCTGCCCCGCCCCACCATTTGGCCTCCGAAAATTCCTACTGCACTAGGTAGGTGGCTGTTTCCCTGGGCCAGCTCAGACACGGAGCTGTGGTTTTTTGGTGGCTGTCCCATACTGACAAGTTGCTGGAACAGTTTGTGCACCTGGTTTTTTAGTCACTATCCGTTCTGGGGATGCCCTAATGAATTACCGGCTTCACCTCCCCGCTGGATATGTCCAATTGCCCGTTCCTCCTAGCATGCCTTTGGGTTGTCTTTTAGAGGATTTGAAATCCCTATGCCCACATTAAGGCCTTCTAAGCTTACACGCCTCTGCAAACAAACTTGGACAGATCCAAAACTAAACCATTTTAATTATTCCTGGCAATAGGGTAAAATGGAAGGAGGTTCTCCATGTCCAAATATTTTCTTTTCTCTCCCAAAATTTTCAAGCATTGTCTCTTTGTTAACTTTCAAATCTTTTCTCTTATTTGCTGTCCCAAGTGTTTCAAATGTACCCGAAAGGGAATTCTCTCCCTAACCTACTGCATTTGTCTTCTTCTCACATATATGTTCTAGTATCCTACCAGACAACGCTAAAGGATGTATCGATAGTTCTTTTATTCTTTTGAACATTAAATACATTCTAAATATAAGAAGAAGAATAAAAGAACCAACAACCAAAAGAGGGGAAGCTCTGTCCCTAGGTACACAGCAGACCATACCAGCCACACCCTGCAGAAGGACCTAACATCCCAACTTTTTGTTGATAATAAATGGATAAATGGTGCATAAATCAGCTTCAGGCTGATAGTAGGGCTGAGATGGGGGGGTCAAATGGCCAAAGTATTGGCCAAGTCCAGAAAGAGGTAGCTATTGTATTCGCTGTTCAAGACCTGTGATACAATCTGTAGATAATAAACTACAAGTCTAGCTGGTGCAGTCTGTGAGGTTAAGGCCAGAGTCCCTTTATTCTGGATGCAACACCTGATAGCATGCTGGAACATATATATGTTAGGAGTTCCAGGAGAGGGGAAGGTTTGCCCCTAGGTAGAGGGCAGGCCATGCCAGCCACGGCCTAGGTACCTAGGCAGCAAGACCTAACAGTGAAATCTAAAGGTGAGCAAATGGAACTAGGAAAACAAAACAAAACATTATATTGCCTATAATAACTCAGACTGACCCAGAAAGAAAAATTCCAAATGTTTTCTCTCATTTTGGGTCCCTAGCTCCAAATCTTCAGATGTTAGTGTATAACCTGAAGAAACTTCAAAAATCAGAAAAGTAGAAAGAGATCATATGGGTGAGAAAGGAGCTCTAGAAAGGAGAGTAGGAGAATACAGGTGATATGAAAAGGAAGAAAATGAGGGAAACCTGAGGCTTTACCTAGAGGGAGAGAGTAGGAAGACAATATAGGAGAGGGAGAAGGTATAAATAACATTAAATTTGTCTGAAAAAAGCCATAAGAAACCATTATTTTGTATTTATTTAAAATATATATAATATATGTGTGTGTATGTATGTATGTATGTATGTATGTATGTATGTATGTATGTATGTATGTGTAATTTAAATGAAGTTATGCCCCTGGTATTACAAATACCTCCCCAAGACGCGTAGCTAACAAAAACTCAAATACCAGGCATGAAAAATTTTATTTAAAGTTGTTGGTCAGGAAATTGCCCAAACAATATAGACTATTGTGGTCTTTGCTTGCCTCCCAGAGGTTAAAGGTAAGTTCCTAATGCTTAAGCCACCATGCAGTTCTAACACAGGACTTGGAGGAATTGAGCTAAATCTGTCTGAAAAACGTTCTCCCTTAGGAATAGATTCCACAGCATCAAAAGGTACTATGGAAACTGCTAGGGAAGAAAAGGAATTAACATTCATACATAGCTGTGATGCCTATTAACCACACCAATGACCAGTACTGCAGATGACCCCAGAGGTGCAGTAATGGCATTTATATCTTGGAGGCAATCACAGATGTCTAATCCAACTTAAGTCTCACTCAAAAGCAGAGGATTCATGCCTAGTGCTAAAAACTTAGCTAATTATCTGTGAGATCATGAATCTTGGAGGAGAGAGAAGAAGTAGTATGGTGACATAATTATATTTTAATTAAATTAATGTAAAAATGCTTGCAGTTGGGTGCATTGAACTATTTTGATTTAAAGAAACATTCTGTACTAATCTAAAATTTCAGTATCAGATATGGACAATGCTATAAATTCTATGCAGTAATTGCCATTACTCACTAATATAATAATGTTCATAATTCTATTCTTTTAAAAGTGGATTTATTAATACCTAATTAACGTATCATGACTCTACCTTTAATTCTATCAGTTGAGGGAAAGAAGCAAGAGGATCTACAATTTAAAATAATTCTAGTCTACAAAGCATTTTCTAGGCCATCCAGAGTTACATAGCGAGACCTTGTCTAAAAAGAAAGAAAAAAAAGAAAAAAAAAAAAGAAAAATTTGTTATTTAAAATTTGCAATTCAATGATATTTTATCATAATCACAAGCCATTTTCACTGTCAGCTTTTCACTATCTGCATTATCACTCTCCTAGAAGAAACTGCATGCCTATTTACTTGCCAATCCCTAGCCTGCTTATCTTATATAAATCTTACTTCTGTTTCTGAAAACTGACTTACACTGCAAATTTTTAGACATTTCTTCTGTGTCTGATTTCTTTGGGGATATTTTTGAGATTTGTCTATGTTGTGACTTGTACCAATACTCTCTGTAGGTAATAGTCCTTCACAATATGTCCTATTTGTATTTGTTTATTTTATGATATTTTATTATTATTTTTAGTTGCCCATTTATATTCTAATGAAAGAAAGAAAACGGGGTGTGTATTTGGGTGGGTAGATAAATTATGAGGTTGTGGGAGGCTCTGGGACCAGATGGGGGAGGAGAAACTATACTCACAATATTTTGTATGAAAACATGTATTTTTAATTAAAACAGAAATTTAATAAATCTCTTATTTGATATGACCACTTGACTAGACAGTGGTCCATTGCTGTCGTTAGTTTAAAATAATGTGACCAAAAATGTGTACCCAAAATCCTCAGTTTATACTTGCATTTATTTAACACTATATTTTCAAATTACAGAGTGAAATATTTTGATAGCCTACAAGATGGTAGATGAGCCATAACACAGTGGCTAACAACCAAAAACAATGGTCAACTGAGGCTATCCCAAGAAGAAAAGGCAATAATGAGGCCAATGACACTAAGAATCCTATTGTATTTATTTATTCACTTTACATCCTAATTATAACTCCCCTCCTCTCCTCCAAGTCCCCAACACACAGAGAAAATGGAGGCAGGCTGGGTACCAACATGCCCTAGCACATTAAGTCCCTGCAGAATTAGGTGCATCCTCTCCCACTGAGGCCAAACAAGGCAGCCCAGTTAGGGGAATAGGATCCAAAGAGAGGTATCAAAATCAGAGAGGGCCCCAGTCCAGTTGTTGGGGGAGCTACATAAAGATCAAGCTGTGCATCGGCTATATGTGCATTGGGCCTAGGATCAATCCATGCATGTTCTTTGCTTGGTGGTTCAGTCTTTGTAAGCACCCATGGACCAAGGTAAGTTGATTCTGTAGGTCTTCATGTAGACTCCTTTTCCCTGTTCACTCCATCAATCATCCCCCAACTCTTCCATAGGACTTCTCATGCTCTGTTTAAGGTTTAGCTGTGGGTCTCTGCATCTGTTTCCATCACATATTGAAGCCTCTCAGCAGGGCTATGCTAGGCTCCTGTCTACAGACATGCATAGCAGAGGAACATTAATAGTTTCTGGGATTGGTTCTTTCTTTGGCTCTGTCTTTGTCTCTGCACCATCTTATAGGCAGGAAATTTTTCAGATCAAAGGTTTTGTGCGTGGTTGGGTCTCTATCCCTCCACTGGAAGTCCTGCCTAGCTACAGGAGATCGTCACTTCAGGTTCCACGCTGCTAGAAGTCTCAGCTGGGGTGACCCTCATTGATTTCCTGAGGCTTCCTCTATCCCAGGTCTCTGGAAAATCCCAGAGATGTCCCCCATCTCTGATTTCTGTTCTCTCACTTAACTTGCCTTACTTCTACTTATCATGCCTCGTCTTTTCCCCACCCACTCTTTTACCAAGTTCCTTTCCTTTATTCACCTCTAATGCCTATTTTATTTCCACTTCTGAGTGAGATTCAAGCATCCTCTCTTGGGCCCATCTTGTAACTTAGCTTTTTTGGATCTGTGGAGTGTAGCATGGTCATCCTGTAATATCCACTTATAAATCACCACTCTTTGGTGCTAATTCAGTAGTAGCATCCTACATGTTCATGGAGTCTCTCATATATGAGCATTTAAAAAAGAGGCATTAGCCGGGTGTGATGGCATACCTCTGTAATCCCAGCACTTGGGAGGCAGATCACTATGAGTTTGAGGCCAGCCTGGTCTATGAAGAGAGTCCAGGACAACCAAGGCTACACAGAGAAATCCTGTCTCAAAAAGAAACCAATAAAACAACAATTTTCTTTTTTAAAATTCACTAGTGATACTTACATTGTCAAGATTCTTGGTTTTATTCTTTTCTACAAATGTGATATATACTAAGCTCTGTTGACCTTTCTTGGGGAATGATGGTTTTCCAGAGTTGGCAACCTAGCACTTACAAAAGCATCCATCCTCACATTGCTCATGACTATCCTTCCAGCCCGTCATTCTTGGGCTCCTCATTTTCATACTATTGTAGCCTTGGTATTTTTGAGTTAGGTCCTCTGAACAAAAAATATGCCACAAACACACCTCAATCACTGTTGGGCCTGTGCACTGTTGACATTCCCTCATAGAAGGAGGGGGTAGCGAGGGTCACCAACTCTCCTATATGTCCAGCCATGCTTTCTGGCCATACATCTGCAACTCAAGCCTAACTGCAGGTAGTCTCAGCATGTTGGGAAGCTGTTAGTAAACATAGGCTTGAAAATACTAATTAACAGGGGCTCTATCCATGTGAGGTGAAGACTTCTCAGTACTGCCAGGACCTTTTCACCCATTCTCCTTAAGTAATGCCAATGCATTCCTTGGTTCTTCAGAATGGCTTTTGGTGGGAATGAACTTTGGTTTGTCATTGAGACTTTATGAAGATGGAATAGACATGATTTAGGTCTCTGTGGTGGTGGAGGAATTCTCACAACACTTGCGAAAATAGGCCCTAAGTGCATGGACATGGTAGCTTATTTATATCTGAAGCTTGCTACAGAAAGGAGGCATGGAAATTAATAGAACTTTTCTTCATTGCTTGAGATTGCACCTTGAGATTCCTGAGCCTATGAAATCCATATGGGAAATCAGAACAAAAAACTAGGGTTCAAGCTAGAGCAAGAAAATCATCAGTCAGAATAAAATAATGATGGGACAGATGTGTTTTAAAAGCAGCCTTCCGTATATCCCTTAGTAAACTGGCCTCAGTAAACTATCCCAGATAAAACACTGTTATGGCTTCAGCATCACCCATCTCTAAAGATAGTGCTTCTCTTGTAGATAAGGTTTGGCTGCCTCTGAGTCAGCTATATGATGCCCTAGGCACTTCAGCCTCATGAAGTATATTTCCCTGTTTTCTTTCTTGTATTACTCTTTCTTATCTTAAAGATGTGATGTAATCATCGACTTTATTCCCAAACATCCCATTATCCACCCCTCCCCCTCCCTCCAGCAGGTGGCTTCCTTCCTGTGTTAGCCTAGTGCAACACTACAGTATTATCGCCTATTTGTCTCTAAGCAGGGGTCCCATAATGTCCAAACAAGTGTACTCTGGAGATTAAAATGAAGAACAGAGAATAACTATAATTTTAGACATTTTTGAAAACAATTTGCTGACATTATTTAGGGCCTATAAAAAGCTTATAAATATTTTAAAAATAATACCTTTTCTTACAAAGCAACATGGATGTGGTCACTATTACTGAAAAATTTACTGTTACATAAACTTTCAAGAAAAACAAAAAGAATGATTATCCTTGCAATATAGTGATATAATTTATACAGATTCCTAATAGTACATATATACTTTTGTGTCATTTCCATTTACTTGTAGAGAACATGTTTTAGAAATGCAATTTTTAAATTATTTTTAAAACAAAATTTCATATTCAAATCTGTGGATTTTGTTATATTAAAAATATTGAAATTATCAATTGTTTGGTCCTTACCAAATAAATCATTTTGTTATTGTTAACTTTACTTTTTAGTCAATAGTCAATGTAAAACAATAACTCTTTGTTTACAGAAGATTCTTAAGGTTAACCCATATTGAAGCATTTAATAGTATGTTCATATATTAATTAGTACTTTATTATACACATAAACCATAGTAAGCATTTTTATCAGAGAACATAGTTGCAATGCACCAAAGAAAGGTAAATGAAAAGGAAGTAGTTATTTGTTGTAGTTTGGGATTTAGTCATGTGATAATTTAAAATACCTGAAGTTTTTCTAAAAGCCTTCCTAATTTATTTTAAGGAAACTGTTAACAAAATATTTCACTTAAAATATGAAATATCAAGAAGAAATATTAATCCAGATGGGATGCTTAGACAACAGGTGTAAACAGATACATAGTAAGAATATAGTTACCCAGATTCCCAGAGTAAACACCTCTTTACAAGGATAGAACACTAGCATAATGATCTTGGTACAAACTTATAAATGGTTTCTTGGAGCCATGTTTCAATCAGAATTTGTGGAAATTTTGGAAGGAAAGATTGTAGGGGCTGGAGAGGATGGTAGACACCAGAAGAATAAAGCCAACTGAGTCCATTAACCGTGGCTCATATAAGCTCACACAAAATGAAGTGGCAAGCACAAAACCTGCATGGGTTGGCACCAGGTTCTCTGTGTGTGTTACAGCCATTAGCTTGGTATTTTTGTGAGACTACTGATAGTGGGAGTGGTACATATCTTACTCTTTGACTGATTTTAGGGCCTTTTTCCTCCTGTTGTATTGCCTTGTCCAGCCTGATATCAGAGCTTTTAACTTGCTTATTGTTTCTTCTTTCTCCTGTTTGGTTGTTATCTTGTAGAGGCCTGTTTTTTTTTCTGTAGGAACAAGGAGCAGGAGTGGATATAGAGGAGAGAGAAGGTGAGACGAGCTGAAAGGAATAGAAAGAGGAGAAACTGGTAGGGATGATTTTATGATCTATTACAATAAATATAAGTAATAAATAAATATACTAAGACCCAATATAAAAAATCATAGATAAAGACAGTGATGGATACTCAGCCATAAGCAAGCACCAATAGATACATATTAGATAACCATGGGTTACAGCTAGAACTCAACAACAGAAACAACAAAACTCATGGAAATTGAACAACTCCCTACTCAATGACCACTGGGTCAAGGATGAATTAAAGAAAGAAATTAAAGATTTCCAAAAATTCAATAAAAGTGAAGTCACGACATCCCCAAACTTAAGGGACACAATGAAAGCAGTGTTAAGAGGAAAGTCCATAGCACTAAATACCTTCATAAAGAAATGGGATAGATCCCATAATAGCAACTTAACACACACCTAAAAGATCTAGAACAAAAAGAAGTAAACACACCAAAGAGAAGTAGAGGACAGGAAATTATCAAACTCAGTGTTGAAATCAATAAATTAGAAACAAGGAGAACAATACAAAGAATCAGTGAAACCAAGAGCTGGTTCTGTGATAAAATCAGTAAGATAGACAAAACCTTAACCAAATGTACTAAAAAAAAATAAAAGGCAGAGGAAACATATCCAAATTAACAAAATCAGAAATGAAAAGGGGGGGGGGACAAAAGACACCAAGGAAATAAAAAAAATCATTAAGACTTACTTCAAAAGCCTATATTCCATAACCTTAGAAAATCTAAATGAAATCAATTTTCTTAGTAGATTTCACTTACCTAAGTTAAATCAAGACCAGGTAAACAGTTTAATGGTCCTATATCCCTAAGGAAATAGAAGTCACGAAAAGTCTCCCAACCAAAAAAAGCTGAGAACCAGATGGATGTAGAGCAAAATTCTATCAAACATTCAAAGAACTAAAACCAATACTTGTCGAACTATTCCACAAAATAGAAACAGAAGGACCATTACCAAATTCAGTCCATGAAGCCACAGTGACCTTGATAACTAACTACACAAAGACTTAACAAAGAAAGAGAATTTCAAACCAATTTTTCTCATGAACATTGATGCAAAAACATTCAATAAAATGCTCACAAATGAATGCACAAACACATTAATTACATCATGCACCATTATCAAGTAAGCTTTATCCCAGGGATGCAGGGATAGTTCAGTATACAAAAAATTATCAATGTAATCCCCTATTGAAAGAAATGAAAGGAAAAAACACATGATCACCTCCTTAGATGGAGAAAAAGCCTTTGACAAAATATAACACCCCTTCATGATGAAATTCTTAGAGAGATCAGGCATATAAGGCACATACTTAAACATAATGGAGGCTATATACACCAAGCTGATAGCCAACATCAAATTAAATGGAGAGTAACTCAAATCAATTCCCCCAAAATCAGGAACAAGACAAGACTGTTCACTCTCTCCCTATCTTTTCAATATAGAACTAGAAGTTCTAGCTAGAGCAATAAGAAAACTAAAAGAGATCAAGGGAATACAAATTGGAAAGGAAGAAGTATTGCCATTTGCAGATGATATGATGATATACATAAGTGACACCCAGAATTCCACCAGAGAACTCCAACAGCTGATAAACGCCTTCACCAAAGTGCCTGGATACAAAATTAATTTTAAAATCCATAGCCCTCCTGTATACAAAAGACAGACAAGCTGAGAAAGAAATTAGGGAAACTAAACACTTCACAATAGCCACAAATAATATAAAGTACCTTGGTGTAACTCCAACCAAACAAGTCAAAGATCTGTATGATAAGAACTTCAAGTCTCTGAAGAAAGAAATTGAAGAAGATATCAGAAAATGGAAAAATCTCCCACACTCATGGATCAGTAGGATGAACATAGTAAAGATCATCATCTTACCATACAGATTCAGTGTGATACTCATTCATACAAATACAATTCTTTACAGACCTTGAAAAAACAATTCTAAACTTCATATGAAAAAACAAAAAACCCAGAATGACAAAAACAGTTCTATACAGTAATAGAATTTCTGTAGATAGCTTCACCCCCCAACTTCAAGCTATGCTATAGAACAATAGTAGTAAAAACGCCATGGTACCAGCATGGAAATAGACTGGTTGATCAATGGAAGCAATTGAGGATTCAGAAATAAAATCATATACCTATGAACACTTGACAAAGGAGCCAAAACCATACAACGGAAAAAAGAAAGCATCTTCAACAAATAGTACTGGTTAAACTGGATGTCTAAATGTAAAAAAAATGCAAATAGATCCAAGTTTATCACCCTGGACAAAACACTGGTACAAGTGGATTAAAGGCCACAACATAGCACCAGATACACTCAATCTATTAAAAGAGAAAGTGGAGGGAAAGCTTTTAACTCCCTGGCACAGGAGACAACTTCTTGAACAGAAAAACAACAGCTCAGGCTCTAAGACCAACAATTAATAAATGAGACTTCTTGAAAATGAAAAGCTTCTATAAACACTAGCACACTGTCAATAGAACAAAATGATGGTCTACAGATTGGGAAAAGATGTTCACCAATTCTACATCAGACAAAGGACAAATATCCAAAATATGTAATATGCTCAAAAACTTAAATATCAACAAACAAAATAACCCAATTTTAAAAAATAGGGCACAGAGTTAAACAGAGAAGTCTCAACAGAGGAATCTTGAATAGCCAAGAAGCACAGAAATAAATACTCAACGTCCTTAATCATCAGGGAACTACAACTCAAAATGATTCTGAGATTCCGTCTTACACCTCTCAGAATGGCTAAGATCAAAACTCAAGCGACAGCACATGTTGGGGAGGATGTGGAGAAAGGGGAACATTCCTCCATTGCTGGTAGGAGTGCAAACTTGTAGAACCACTGTGGAAATCAATCTGGTGCTTTCTCAGAAAATCGTTAATAGCTTTACATCAAGATCAATCTATACATCTCCTGGTTGTATGCCCAAAAGATGCTCCACCATACTACAAATACAATTGCCCATCTATGTTCATAGCAGCTTTATTCATAATAGGCAGAATATGGAAACAACCTAGATATCCCCCAACCAAAGAATAGATAAAGAAACAGTGGTATGCTGGGCGTGGTGGCGCATGCCTTTAATCCCAGCACTCAGGAGGCAGAGGCAGGCAGATCGCTGTGAGTTCGAGGCCAGCCTGGTCTACAAAGTGAGTCCAGGATGGCCAAGGCTACACAGAGAAACCCTGTCTCGAAAAACAAAACAAAACAAAACAAAAAAAAAAAGGAAACTGTGGTACATTTACACAAGGGAATACTGCTGCCCTATTAAAAACAAGGTGATCATGAAATTTGCAGGCAAATGGATGGCACTAGAAAAGATCATCCTGAGTGAGGTAACCCAGAAACACACACAGAGTAGGCACTCACTTATAAGTGGATTTTATCCATACAGTATAGGAAAAACTTATGATGCACAGACCCAAAGAAGATAAGTAGCAAGGAGGAACCAAGGGAAAATGCTTAAATCTCACTCAGAGGGAGAAATAGAGTAGATATAGTTAGTGGATGAAGAGAGAATAATGTAGAAGAGGGAGGAAGAGAGAAATAAGGGTGGAGATCAGACCTGAGGAGGGGCGTGGAAAGAAGGAATGCAGAGAAAAGAGGAACTGTGGGTAGGGACATCTCTGTGACAAACTGGAGACCTAAGTCAGAATAGGCTTCTGGGAGGATATAGGGGGACTATAGCTGAGACTACTAGTATCAGGGTCTATGGACACTGAAATGAACACCTTCTAACTAGACAAGACTACTGAAGTTATTTTAATAAAGCAGTGGTTTTTTCTCTTAGCTTATTTCTTAACCTGTTATCATACAGATACTTAAGACTCTTTTATAATATAAAGCTTATAACACAATCTTGAGCAATTTAAGACTGTTTTTAACATTCTATGTTATTTTGTCTTACTCCAAGCAAACATCTCAGTGATACCAGCACTTTGTAGCTTTCTTTGGCTCCAGCTCCTTCCTCCTGATCCTCCTTGGACCTCTACCCTTGGCTGAATCACCTGGCTGAATCCCATGCTTCTTCTTCTTCTTCTAACTCCTCCTCCCCTAGCTGGCAGGAAGTGCAGCTCTATTCTTTCCCCTACTCGTTGATTGGCTGTAAGCTGCTTTATTGACATAACAGGGGACATTTGGGGAGCAGAATTTACAAAACATTTAGACAGAAAATCAGAATTTAAATTATACAATAACCTTATGCCTACACAAGATTCCCAGTGAAGGGGGGAGAACACCCACCCACCCACAAAAACTTCGATCCAAAACTTACCCTGACTACAAGACTTGGAGGGATCAAGTTAGAACAGATAGAGCAGAGATTAAGGGAATGTTCAACCAAGGCCCAGCCCAACCCAAGACCCACAGTATAGAAGAGAGCCAGCCCCTGACACTATTAATGATGTTCTGCGATGCTTGCAGACCGGAACCCACCAGTGATTCAAAACAGATACGGACACTTGCAGCCAAACATTGGGTGATGCATAGGGAATCATGTAGAAAAGTGGCAGGCAGTGGGGGGGAAGGGTGCGGGGAAGGACCTGGAGGTGACAGGAGCTCCACAAGAAGGCCAACAGAGCCAACTAACCAGGCCCAGTGGGGCTTGCTGAGACTGAAGCACCAACCAAGGACCATGCATGGACTGTACCCTTTACACGGATGTAGCCAATGGGCAGCTCAGACTTTATGTATGTCCTCTAGTAAGGGGAGGAGAGACTGTCTCTGACATGGACTCTGTTGCCTGCTTTTGATCACTTCCCCCTGGCAGGACTGCCTTGCCAGGCCATAGTGGAAGAGGACATACTCAGTCCTGATGTGATTTGATTAGTTGGGGTGGATGAGAAGGGGGCTCCTGTTTTCTGAGGAGTAGGAGAGGAGGAAGGGGTGAGGGAAGGACAGTAGGACTAGGAGTATTTAAAGTGAAAAAATATTTTAAAAAAGACTGTGAAGGAGTTTTATCTTGAGACAAATAACCCAATAAAGACCTGTTCTCAATCATCATAATCTATGCATGAAGCAAACAAAGCTCAAAATTTATTTTCTTGATTTATAATTCTAACAGTTAATAATATGACACATTAATATAACCATGTTCAATTTTTGTGCTTTTTTCTGGAAAATGAAGTGGTTTACAGTGCATTATTTTATTTAATTCTCACATTCCTAATTTTTGAGACATGATTCTATCCATCTGAGACAGATCAGTCCCTCTGGAAAGCTGAGTGTGAGACAGAGAGAGCAGACAGTGTCATCATATCCAGGAGTGCTGATGATATTGTAAATCTCTCTCTCTCTCTCTCTCTCTCTCTCTCTCTCTCTCTCTCTCTCTCTCTCTCTCTCTCTCTCTCTCTCTCTCTCTCTCTCTCTCCTTGCAGGTGTGTATGCTCACATGTGTGCATGTCTACTAAGACCCCATGTCAATAGACCTCAACCTCTACAGCTTTTTAAATATGAGATGGGACCACTCAGCTGACCTGGTGCTCCCTGACTAGGCTAGACTGGATGAACAGTAGAGCTCTGGAACCCCATGTCTCTATGTTCCCAGTGTCGGTGTGTTCAGTGCCACCTGGCTTTTTGTATAGGTATTGGGAACCAAACCCAAGTCCCCATGCTTACATGCACTTTACTGAGAACAATCTCGAGCCCAAGGGATGGCTGAGTTTTTACGTTAATTCTTCCAATGCCCATGCTGAAGGCTCAGAATTTCAGTGCACAAGATAAACTTCCTGTCCACAGATGAGAGAGGAAGAATTGAATTTGGTTAGGAGCCTAAGGATAGGAACCATCGATGTACAGCAGATGAGTCAACCTGCGGTAAGAGGGCTGAACCTCCTGTTCTAAACCCAGGGCTGGGGCTGTGATGTCTTCAGGGAGGTGGGCCCGCACCACCGTGCAGGCCACAGAATGATGAGGAGAGGAAGAACTCTAGATGTCAATGTTGTTTTGCTATGTGGTCTTCCAGGTAACAGACCATTGAGGTCACTGCCATCCACCCTCACCCAAGCCGCTGATCTGCATCTGCTGTCCACTGACTTAGGTAGGTGACTGAAAGCACAGCTTTGCAGCCACTCCCGTGTCTATGAAAGTCTCCGTTTTCGGTGAATAATCAACTTGCAATATGCCAGGAAGTGTATCTGGGGTGGCAGGACTGGTTCTCGCTCAGCGCTACCACATGGGAAAAGAGGAAGTAAAACTGGGCAAAGGGACAGCTGAGATTTGTGCGATGCCTGGAAAATTCATCAGGGCCAAGGGGAATTCCGAGACTGACATGCCTTCAGTGTCGCTTCGTGCTGTGGGAAGAAGCCTTCAGAATTCTCCCTGCTTGTCAGTCTCTCTGTGCAAAGCAGGCACACTGGCCAGGAGAGCGCTCTGCAGCCCAAACACTGGTAGCAGGGATGACAGCTGAAGGCTGTCTAATGACAGCCCTTCCAGGAGCCAGAGAAACAAAACCCTTATCCCTACAGGGCCTCAAGGCTATAGATCACAGTGCTGATGACAGTCATTGCCTACAGTTTTATTAACTCTGATAAACGTTTAAAAAAACTTTTAACGTTATTTTTAATTAATACAGAAACACATTCCGTAGAATGCAGTTGCTTATAGTTGTGGAGTTGAAGCTTTTGGGTTCATTTTAGATTCCTATTAGGTCATCCTTGCAGGGAGTCCGTAACAAAATGCTTGAGATGAAAAGCTTGACAGAGGAACTTGTTTTTGTTTGTTTGTTTGTTTATTGGTTTTTTTGGGGGGGGGTTGTTTTGGTTTGGTTTGGTTTATCAGCTCTGGCCATGGGTCTGTGGTGAGGTGGGACAACAGGGTAGGAGTGTAAGGTAGGCTCTTGTCAACAGGAAGCATCTGGGACACATAAGTAAGGAAGGAGAAACTATAATAGGCCCCATGTTCAGCTCACATAACCTAACTGCTCTTTTGTCCCACCTGGCCCAACCTCATAGGAGATCTCCAGCCTCCTCTGAGGGCCACATGCTAGGTATAAATACTTAACATCACGGGTCCTGAAAGAGCAATTATCAAAGCCCATGGCAAAGACAGATGGAGAGTGGGATCATTGACGGGCTTAGCTTGAAGCTACCTTCCTCAGCCCAGAAGCAGATAGGGAAACAAGACAGCCTTGGGAAACAAGACAGCTGAGTCATCACTTACACAGCTCATTTCTGAAAGCACAAAGATGTGCGAAGTCAGAAATATTTCAGACTAATATATCTTATAATGAGGAAGAATTTATCTGTCACTTTAACAAGGATGTTCTAAGAAATTAGTATTTCACTTTAATATGTGTAGCAGCTAAAGTCTAGTGGACGGTTCTAAGCAAGTACATGCCAAGATGTAATAATTTCAAATATATTTAAAATCATGCATAATACTGCATATCTCTTAATGAGTTAAGAATGAAAATATATTTCAGAACTGTAACATTAAATTATCATACAAATAATGTTGGATTTAACATCAAAATGACAAAGAATACTTCATTTCTTAAATGAAGCTAGACCCAGACATATCCATTATCACAATGACAATTCAATCTATATATCTTGCAGCCCTTTCCTATATGGTCAGTGAATACTGTTTCTTTATTTTTTCTTTTTCTTCTTTGTATGTATAAGTATGTGGTCTATACATGTTTGCATTCATATTCACATGTGTATTTTTTTACTTTTTAAAAATTAATTTATTCATATTACATCTCAATGGTTATCCCTTCCCTTCTATCCTTCCATTCCTCCCTCCCTCCCATTTTCCCCTTACTCCCCTCTCCTATGACTGTGATTGAGGGGGATTTCCTCCCCATGTATATGCTCATAGGGTATCAAGTCTCTTCTTGGTAGCCTGCTATCCTTCCTCTGAGTGCCACCAGGCCTCCCCATCCAGGGGACGTGGTCAAATATGAGGCACCAGAGTACGTGTGAAAGTCATACCCCACTCACCACTCAACTATGAAGAATGTCCTGTCCATTGGATAGATCTGGGTAGGAGTTTGATGTTTATAGCCTATATTGTCCTTGGCTGGTGCCATAGTTTGAGCGTTGACTTGTGAGTATGCGTGTGTGTATACAGAGACACTTGGGTATGTGTGCGTATGCATGTGGAGGTGTGTGTGTGTGTATTTGTGTGTGTGTGTGTGTATTTGTGTGTGTGTGTGTGTGTGTGTGTGTGTGTGTGTGTGTGTGCATACAGAGGCACTCGGATGTGTGTGGGCATGCATGTGGAGGCCAGAGAGTTACATCAGGCATTTTTGCAATCATTGCCAAGGCTCCATGGTTATAGACACAAAGTGAGCATCCTTAGAGCTGCTGGGAACTCTGGAAAAACCAGCCTTTGCCAGAGAAGTCATCAATCCCTGCATTATGCTCTAGTTACCCACACAGATGCCTGATTTCCTGGAAGTTTAAAATGTTTCTTCTTACCAGGGATCCTGATGCAGACCACTCCAGCTCAGCACCGATATGTGATGTGAGGAAGGATCAGACTTGTGATCCCTTCCTCCCACATGTTTCTCTAGACTTTATTTAATATTTCACAGAGAGAGGAGAGAGAGAGAGAGAGAGAGAGAGAGAGAGAGAGAGAGAGAGAGAGAAGAGAAGAGAGAGAAAGAGAGAGAGAGAGAGGGAGGGAGGGAGTTCCCATAACAAATGGCATTGTCATCTTTTCAGGCAAAAAGAGTTCTTATTTCAACCTTCTCTGGAGCAGCTTATGCCAGAATGGTTTACAATTTCGTGAATAAATATAGTCACTTGAGTGATGTATAGAAAATGAGGCTGGTGGTACTTCACAGTGAAGTACTTCACACTTCACAAAGAGAAGATATTTATATATGCCTCCATCCTGGCCTGCTCAACTAACTACTTCATAAAAATATAATTCCTTATATGTAAAATATTTTCAGCCTCAATTAGCATTAGATTATAAGCATTTTATTTTATACTTTTTATTTTTAAAATACTTTTATTTTATTACACATGTATAAAACAAACTACACACAGCAGGGAGAACCATGTGACAATCATGAGAATAATGAGTTCTATACATGTTACATTCATAGGGAATTGGCCATCTGCATTCATCTCGTTTGAAGTAAGTGTCTTTCCTGTCTTGTTGGGTCTAAATACAACCAAGTTTTCTTGATAATAGAAAAGAAATACATCTCTCTTCTGCCTAATGGGGTTATTCTTGATTTTCCTGAAGGTAATTGCCTTGTAAGGCACTGCATATTTTCTTTTAGAGAATCCAGCTTCAGAACCTCTCTCTTCTGTGTCTATAATTAGATTTTGGTCCCCACTGTGCTTCAACGTTTAAAAGTAGACTGAAGTCCCAGCAGACGTCAGAGTGCACAGTATAAGATGAAACCCTACAAAGAGAAAACCATCATGATTGTCTTGTTCCAATATATACATTAAAACTTGAAGAATGTATCTAGAAACAAATTTTAGGGATGCAGCAAATGGTAGAAGGAATATAAAGTTCTAGGCTGAATTTATATATGGCCTTATTAATATTGATGTCCTTTAAAATGTTCTGATAATTTATTTCATTTGTTGACTGAAATAGGACTCAAAGAAAGACTGGAGACAATTAATTTGGAATACAAGGATCACCTTGATCCTACAAAGGAAAGTGCATAACAAAGGATTCCTGTAAGCAGAGTTCTGACTGCAACTGCAGCCACCCACCACTCCAGGTGTGATTTCATTGCTTGAGCAAATTAAGATATCTTCTTGCATTTCACATTCAGCTACTCGTTATTTATTATTCTATCCCTATGTGTATTAATAAAGACGTATAAAACAGGCACTTTCAATTTAAAAAGCCAGTAATCGACTTTCACTGCCCTGTGGATTAAGGCATCATTATTTAATCTCATTGGATAAGTACAGTGATAGTGGATACCATGTAGCTCTGTTGCCTTGACGATAATAGGTTGATGGAGATGATAAGCAGAAAATAGTGCTCTCACTCTCATCCTCCCCCCATCCATTGTGTCTCATAGTTTAGGAAATACACCCCACAAGAACTGAGAGAACTTCCATCTCATCTGACATTCTAGGATTTTAATAATGAGTAGCAGGCTTACGGTGGAGATTGAGGTTTTTGGTTCTGGCTCTCCCAGCAGTAAAATGAGTACAATGTCCATCAAGCTTACAGTTTGGAATAAGCATATTGCTTTTTTGAGTACAGTACTCTGATCCATATTCTGAGTGATATAAAATAATTCCTCTCTCTCTCTCTCTCTCTCTCTCTCTCTCTCTCTCTCTCTCTCTCTCTCTCTCTCTCTCTGTGTGTGTGTGTGTGTGTGTGTGTGTGTGTGTATGTTTATGTTTGAGAAGGGTTTCTTGTATCCCAGGATGGCTTAAATATACAAATGTGAAAAAATGCAGGAAATGGCTTGCTGTAGTTATAAATGGAAGCTATAGCTATATGACCACTTACTTGAAAAATAAGGACTGTAATAATTATAAGTATTACTTCTTTTTTTTATTTAAATACACTTATGTATAGAGAATGAAAATATTAGTCTCTTTTCTCATCATTGAAAAATACCCAACAGAAGTTATTTAAGGGAGGAAGAATTTGCTTTGTCTTACAGTTTGAGAATGTACATACATCATGGTGAAAGACTCCAGTGTCGCTATCTCACAGCTGAGCATCCTCATATCTCTACACACCATAAATCAGAAGCCAGGTAGGAAGTAGCATGAGGCTATAACCATAAAACCCTGAACCCAGTGACCCACTTTCTCCAGCAGGGCTGGACTCTATAACCTCCATAAACAGGGTCACCAGGCAGGTGGCATGCATTTAAACCCCTGAGCTTGTAGGGAGCCTCCACAAGCCCATGGCAACTCACAATAAAAAGTAAAGTCCATCTAAATTCAAAAGTCTCCATAATCTTAGAAGTTCCAATATTTAGAAATTCTAATACCTATTGTTTCTTCTAAAACGTAATGCAAATGTTTAGCTGTCAAAACCTATGGAAAAAAACTAGCTACATATTCACAATATGTAGGATACCAGAGTTAACATTCCAGTTTCAAAAGGAAGTAATATATGAGCATTGTAAAAAAAAAAAAAAGGGGGGGGGGACCAAACCAACATTGAAAATAAACAGGCAAACATCAAATCTTTTTTAAATTTAATTATTTTAAATTTTAATTTATTCACTTGACATTCTGATCGTAGTCCTGTTTCAGTCCCCCTCCCCCCTCCCCTAATACTAAGAAAAAGGGCACAGTCCTCTTCTATCTTCTGACTCTAGCCTCTCAAGTCTCCTCAGGATTGCCTGTATCCTCTTCCTCTGTGGCCTGGCAAGGCCGCCCTGACAGGGGAAGTCATCAAGGAATCAGAGTCCATAAAACTCCCTGTACTCTGCTGAAAGTTTGGCTATGAGTCTCAGCATCTGTTTTGATCCCTTGCTGGATGGAGTCTACCAGAGGACCTCTATGGTAGGTTATAGTCAATCACTTCCAGTGTTTATTCTATTTGCTCTTCTGGATGAGAATTAAGCACCTTTCCTTGGGTCCACCTAGTTATTTAACTTCTTTAGGTCTGTGTATTGTAGTGTGGTTATCCTATATTATATGGCTAATATTCGCTTATAAGTGAGTATATACCATATGTGTCTTTCTAGATCTGGGTTACCTCATTCAAGATGATCTTTTCTAGTTCCATCCATTTGCCTGCAAATTTCAAGATTTCCTTCAAACATCAAATCTTACAACTCTAAATCCAGGACTCAGAGTGGAGTCATTTAGGGTCCAACAAGCTTAAGTGGTCCTACCCACACACCCTACTGCCTGCAGCAAGCATTTATTTCTCTGAGACTGGGTCCGTATGTTTGTAACTTCTTTTCTGTGTTCCTGGCATATTTAAAACCTGGACTCTCTGTTGAAATTTGGGCTTCAGTTTTACTGCTTTACCTGTTAGGCACTTAGGGATTATTTTTATGGAGTCTGATCATGCTCTACATTACCGATCCTCACCAGCAAATTTTCTGAAACTCTGATGAAACCACTCATGACCCCATAGCTCCTACATTCTTCCAGTACTACATGGATGCTGACTCCTCATTCTGCTGTAGGTTCGTCATGTGTCCTGACCACGCTTCAGAAGACCCACAGTGGCCTCTGTGTACCCGGGTTTCTTTTTTTTCTTTCTTTCTTTCTTTTTTTTTTTTTTTTTTTTTGTTATTTTATTTTTGTACATATACATTTACATTATTACACATATATACAATAGATTACCTATGGCAAGAAGAACAGTGACACAATCAGGAATTTGATAAATGTTACATTCTTAGTGTCTTGGCTATTTATATTTGACAGCCTTAAAGAAGACATCTTTCCTATCTTGCTGCATCTAAATTTCTGAGTGTAAATCAATCTCCATCACATATTGTCATTATCAACTTAGAACACCTGTCTAGACCTAGAAACATCTTAACCTTAATTAAGCTTCCTTGTAAAACTAAGCTACCTGGTCTTCAATTGCCTCAGAGACTTGAGAAGGAGTTAACTTGATTATCTGAGTATCCTGGGAGTGCAGGTTCGTAGCTTTCCAAACAAAAAGATGACAGAGACAGTTTTCTACCTGGACAGTCACCCAAAACTCACTATAATGTTGGAGCATCTTCTTCAGCCTTCTGGCCCAATATATCTGACAGCCATATTTGTGAGGCAGGAACTATTGAGGATTTGTTTACCCTGTCTTAGAAGAGTTTGGCCATCGACTCTGCCTGCATCCAAACTTGCCCTTTTTTTAGGCAGAGTTCTTTCTGTAGTAGAAATGAGGACACTTTGCCCAGTGGCTTGTTTGCCACATTTGAATCTGTCTCCATAAGAAGGTTCTTTAGTACCTCCCTAGAAAGTAATTTTACTCAGGCAATATAATTTTACTAATACTCATTAATGAGTTTTCAGTTTCACGTCTGGGAGCCTTTCAGGCACTCGTCATGTCCCAGTTTAAAGTCAGTCTAGTTAACAATTACAGCTGCTTCACACCTACACCTAGTTTACAACTTCAGCCAGGCCCACATATTTCTTGCCATGCTACATATTTTTCATACTATTCTGCTCCACTTTTTGTTCTCACTGCAAATCTGGTTAAACTCAGTGAGCAATAATCATGCTGCAGCCTGACTGCTCGCTACACAACCTAGACTTTCTTTTGCTAATAATCCATTATTTAAAAAAAAAAAAAGCCAACCTCGTTCTAATTTTCCAGAAATAGGTAGAACATAGGCACTGCTGTGTCAAAATATAACATGCTTGACATCTTGCCTACTTCCAAATTAAGTCTTTGTTTCTCCCTAAGCCTCATGAACACATTATTATTGTCTGCATATTTACTGGCATTCTGGTTCCCCATAACCATTATTACGCATGAAAGTCTGTATATAACATTCTAGGGCTTATGTTTCCCATGACTTTAAATGAGTACACCTTTCCAAAAGCAAACCAATTTGAGTTTCTATGTATGGTGTGAACATGTTTATCATAGAAAACATCTCCACTTCCAAGTAACAACTTCATGTATTTGTGACTGTTGTTACTACCATGAGAACAGGAAACAGCACTCAGGCCATAAGCAGGACTGAGCTGTGGCCTTTAAGCAGGCTCCCTGATGACCAACTTCTGCACTAAAATCTGCTTCCTAAAGGTTCCACCCCAAAGAGAAGCAAGTTTTTAAACATATGAACCTCAATGGGGAGGGCATTTCAGATTCGAGGTGTGACACGAATACCTTGGTTGTGCTTCCTTTCTCTTACTGGTTTATCATCCATGTTCAGGGGATTAACTGCACATAAATTATCAGAAAATCGAATACCACCCGAGCGCTTTGAATCCTTGTCTGGTGAAGTGGTAAGTGCCCTTTAACATATTAATAGAATAATAGTATCCTGTTAAGTGCAATTTTGATTGTGTTATGTAGAGTTTACATATAAGTTGAGGATATATGCATTGGTGTGAAATTGATGGGTGAACTCTGATGTGACTTTGATGTGTTAACTTACCTGGACTTCATCCTCCAAATATTAATTTATATGTGGTCAATTTTATACTCACTCTAGGAATTGATCCATTTCTCCTACATAGCTTGTGTTTTACCTTATAATTGTTCTTAATAGTCTGTTACGGTTCTTTATCTTTCTCCTCATTCAAATTATAATGTCTCTTATTTATAATTTTACTTCTTTGACATTTATTGATCTAGCAAATTGTCTATTGTATTAATTTTCTTTTAAAAGCATACATTTAGCTGTTTTATCTAGAAATTCAAATCAAAACCTCATACCTGTTAGGATGGCAAAGATTAAAAAAATAAGCATGCACATAAATATAAAATATAAGCTGCTGAACAGGATGTGAAAAGAGAAGAAATTAGTGTTTGGTGAACATGTAAGATGAGATAGTTATCATAAAATAATAATATGAAATATCCTCAAAGGAATTAAAATATAATAATTGTTATATCCGCTAATTCAATGTCTTAATATATACAGATGAGTCAAAATCAGGATATTGTCAAGATATCAGCACTCATGTGTTCATCTAACATTTCCCCCATTAGAAAGGGCTAGGAAAAAATGACAGCACATATGTGTCAGAACATGGTCCAAGAATGGAGTCCTGTGAGAAGAATTCTCAATGTTTGTGAGGGCAAGAAAACAAGACAGAGTCTTGTGACTTGGTGTCTTGAAAACACAGAATTGTTCTTAGAATGTGTTTTCCTGCTCCTCCCAGATGGAGCAAGTTGAAGTGAGTTTACAGATTACTCATTATTGCTTACAGCTATTATTTAGTAAAATTTTAAACTATCCTTTATATGCCTCTCTAGAAAAACATGGTTTTCCACATGTGGTTTGTCCTTGTGATTCTATACAGCTTAAACTCATGACTGCTGTATACAGGTGACCTCTCTTCACCTTCAGAGTGGAAATTGTGTGAGGCTTTGAATAAAGTTGGCTATTGCCTGATAGGAGTCTGCCTTGTCCATAAGCTCCATTCTCCCAGGTCCCAGTGCCTCTAGAGTGGCAAAAACCATGTTGTAATATATAAAAGAAATGTAACATGGTATATGTGTGATGAATACTGTTCAGCTTTTAATAAGAAGGAAATGCCACCATTTAAAAAAAATATGCAAGTACTTTGAGAGTGCTATGTTAAACAAAAGTAGCCAGACACAAAAAGGCAAATGTGATAGTCTCACATCCTGTAGAGTCTAAAATAATCACACTCTCAACGCTGAAGGTAGAATGTGTCCAGGGGCAGTGTGCATGAGGACTTGTGAGGGAAAAGAAGATGTAATGTTTGACATTTCAGTTTCCATTGAACAATATAATCCATCTCCAGAGATCCATTATGTAATAAAGTGAGCATCTAATAAAACTATATTATAAACTTTAAATTTGCCAAGAGGCTAGATATAGTATGTTCCTATCAGAAAGTCAAACAAAAGGAAGAAACCTGGTGACAATAAGCAGGTGGAAGGAAGTCTGAGAGGTGAAGGATAAGCTTGTGGCGTTGATGCTCACTACAGCTTCATGACAGCATAGCCTCTACATCATTGGCACCTGTGCATTGAATGACTCCAAGTTCTGAATGATAGTCTTATCTTAATAAAACCTCTGAACATAAATGCAATTATTTTTCTGCAGTATGACTTAGTGTTTTCTTTTCCAATATTAAACATTTCTCTCAAAACTTCACCAATAGGAAATTTAACAAATTCTTTCCATAGATAAGTCCTTATAACTTATTGAATGTATCCATTATCAAACAGGCATTCTAAGAAACTCTTTTTCAGATTATTTAGACTATCGCTGATAAGATAGAGTTTAGAGTCAGATTTCTGGCAAAGTTCAGAAATCATTTTATTTGGTAAATTATGCAATCAAAGTCTACTTCTTGGTTTTATTAGGATTTCATTAAACTCTCTAAGGTTTTCACATTGAGAAATGATCTTATAATGTCTTGTAAGAAAAAAATAGAAAAAAATAAACTCTTCTTAAAAAACTTCCATTATTCTTGAGCCTTTTAAAAGAGATAGTTTGTGTTGGTAGTTTAGCTGTGGTTGCCATTTTTAAAGGTGACTACAGGCACTTTTCTGTGTTTCTTTAAAGATAATAATAATGAGCAGAATATAGTATTGCCAGCTGTGGGCATTGTGATGTAGATAAAAATCTCTAACATGTATTCATCTTTATTAACTGAAACTTTTATCCAAGAGAAATCTTCTCACCTGTCCCTAATACATACCACTGCACTCTCTTCTTTCATTACTATGAATTCATGAAGACTTCATGAAAGTAGATTGAGTATTATCTTTCTGCTCTAGCAATTTCACATAGTAGAAATTCACATGTCTCCAGATTCACTTATATTGCTTTGACTGTCAGGGTTTTCTTGTTCTCTAAGGTCACGCAATATTCTCTACTATATTTGTATTTTTTATTTTTTTTCTATTTATTTGTCAGTAATTGGTATGACCATTTCTCCATCTTGTGAATCATCCAGCAGTAAATATGGTCATGTAGGATCTTTCCAAGATCCAGATGTCAACTGCTTTGGCATTGGAATGATGAAGGATGGATGTAGAAGTTCTAGATAGGCTGGGCGTGGTGGCCCACGCCTTTAATCCCAGCACTCGGGAGGCAGAAGCAGGAGGATCGCTGTAAGTTCAAGGCCAGCCTGGTCTACAAAGTGAGTCCAGGATTGCCAAGGCTACACAGAGAAACCCTGTCTCAAAAAACAAAACAAAACAAAACAAAAAAACAAAACAAGAAAAAAAAAAAGAAGTCCTAGATAATGTAAAAGAGGGTGCATCATGTATTAATTGTTTTCAGTACAAAGTGAGTTCACAAAATTTTTTAAAAGGCAACATTAAGACCCTTTGAGAGGCAACATGTATGACTGTTACTATGTTTACAGTAACAGCTTCATGGATAGTTACATGTCCGAGCACATTAAATTGTACATGTTTAAACAGTTGTTCTTTTTCCAATTAGAAAACATATAAACAAGATAAAGTGATGGAGCAAACACATATCGAAAATTTGCAATGTGCAATACATTCTGCCAGGCCAATAAGAGATTATCTCATTTAACTACATAGCTTTTAAAATAGGTATTACACTATTGTTATTCAAAACTATAAATAAATTCTATAGGGGGAGATCCAAGATGGCGGAGCTGATCTCATACCATTTCTGATCACCAGGACAGCAGTGACTACACAGCGATGTAAGCAACAAGTTGAGAACTACAAAACACAAGTGATGGTGTTTCTCAAGTGAGGGGGGACACCCTGTGTGGCATACAGGTGGATCGCTTCTCTGGCCACCTGGCTAATCCACAGAAAAACCCGTGGTCAGTGCATGTGCTCATGCAGTCTCCTAACTCAGTTGCAAGCGCACCCTGTACCAGCATTCTATGAGTATCAGACTGAATTGGAGACTACAAAACATCAGTGTCCACTGTCCTCTACCTGAGGAAGCTGGCAGGGCCACTGGATCAACTCTCTGTTTGAATATCTTTCTGCCTGCTCACCAGCAGCCAGACTTTCCTAGGTCAGAAATAGCTAGCAAGCAGAGAGTGAACCCAGAGGAGGGGACTTGGGCAGTAGACCAAAATCCCATTGTCCTCCACCCAGAAGAGGCCAGCAAGGCTACTGGAGTAGATCTCTGCTCAGATATCTTTCTGACAGCTCCCCAGCTGCCTGACATACATGTGCCAGGAACAGCAATCAAACAGAGACAGTTAACTCAGAGTAGGTGGCTTGGGTGCTAGACTAAAGTCCTATTGTTCTCTGCCCCAGGGAGGCCAGCTAGGCACAGAGCTCTGCTCAGATACCTTTCTGCCTGCTTCTATGCAGCCAGACTCACCTAAATCAGAAACATTAAGTAAGCAGAGACTGAACCCAGAGGTTAATTGTGGGTACTTGTGCTTGGGTTCAATGTCCCACTCTCCCAAGTCCTGGAGGAGGCTGGCCAGGACACTGAAGTAGTTCTCTGCTTGGATATCTTTCCACCTGATCCTCAGATGCCTGGCCCATCTTTGTTAGACACAGGGAGCAAGCAGAGAGTGAACTCAGAGGAGGTGATTTGGGTGTAGACCAAAGCCCCATTGTCTATACCTAACCCCAAACTATCTGACCATCAGAGACCACCAAACCTGGTAACACCAGAGACATCACAATGAGAGGAGGTTGGCATAAGAACACAAGCAACAATTTGACACCACCAGAAACTAGCAGTCCTACTACAGCAAGCCCAGGAGATACTATCACAGCTGACAAACAAGAGAAAGATATCCAATCTGAGCTTCTGAAAATGATATGGGCCTTAAAGGAGGAAAATAAATCCCTCAAACTATAGCAGAAATATACAAAGAAAGAGGTGAAAGAATTGAACAGATTGCTTAAAGAAATTAGTGAAAGATATGAAGCTACAATAAACCAGAAGTATATGACTAGAAGAATGAATAGATTGGATCAGAAAAGAAAATCCTCTAGCCACATAATAATCAAAATATTAAACATACAGAGCAAAGAAAAATATTAAAAGCTGCAAGAGAAAAAAGGCTAAAAAATAAAGGCTAAAATATCAGAATTAAGACTGACTTCTCAACAGAGACTATGAGCTAGAAGGGCCTGGATGAATGTCATGCAGACATTAAGAGACCACAGATGCCTACCCAGACTAATAAACCCAGCAAAACTTTCAATCACCATAAATGGAGAAACAAGGAATTTCATGACAAAACCAAGATTAAACAATACCTAGCCACAAATCCAGTCTACAGAAGATATTAGAAGAAAAACTCCAACCCAAGGAAGCTAACTTTGCCCAGAAAACAAAGGAAATGAATAACCACATAACCACAAAACCAAAAGAAAGGACACACACACATACACACACACACACACACTTTTGACCAAAATAAATCAAGAGATGGGGAAGGACACATCTTACTCATCAAAGGAAAAATACACCAAGATAACATCTCAATCCTGAACATCTGTGCCCCAAATTCAGGAGTACCCACCTTCTTAAAAGAAACATTACTAAAAATTTAATCACACATTGAACACCACACATTATTTGTGGGAGACTTCAATATCTCATTATCACCAAATGACAGATCGTCAAGACAAAAACTAAATGGAGAAATAATGAAACTAGTAGACATTATGAATAAAATGGACCTAACTGATATCTACAGAACATTTCATCCAAACACAAAAGAATACACTTTCTTTTCAGCACAACAAGGAACCTTCTCCAAAATTTACCATATACTTGGTCACAAAGTAAACCTCTACAAGGAGATCAAAATATCCCTTGCATCATATCAGACCACCATGGATTAAAGCTGAAATTCAACAACAAGAGTAACAATAGGAAACCTATAAACTCATGGAAACTGAACAACTTTCTACTGAATGACCTCTGTTAGGAATGAAATAAAAAGAGAAACTAAAGACTTCTTAGAATTCAATGAAAATAAAGGTACAACATACCCAAACTTATGGGACACAATGGAAGCAGTGCTAAGAGGAAAGTTCATGGCACTAAGTGTCTTCATAAAGAAATTAGAACAATCTCATACAAGCAACTTAACAGCATACCTGAAAGCTCTAGAACAAAAAGAAACAAATGCTTCCAAGAGGAGTAAATGGCTGGAAATAATCAAACTAAGGGCTGAAATCCTTAAAATAGAAACACAGATAATAATTCAAAGAACCAATGAAACCAAGAGCTGGTTCCTTTTTTTTCATTTTTTATTAATTTATTCATATTACATCTCAATTGTTAGCCCTTCCCTTGTATCCTCCTATTCCTCCCTCCCACCCACTTCCCCCCTTCTCCCCTTCTCTAAGTCTGTGATTGAGGGAGACTTCCTCCCCCTATATATGCTCTTAGAGTATCGAGTCTCTTCTTGGTAACTTGCTATCTTTCCTCTGAGTGCCGCCAGGCCTCCCCATCCAGGAGACGTGGTCAGAAAAGGGGCACCAGAGTTCGTGTGAGAGTCAGATCTCACTCTCCACTCAATGGTGGAGAATATCCTGTTCATCGGCTAGGTCTTGGTAGGGGTTCAAAGTTTACTGCCTATATTCTCCTTGGCTGGTTGGTGCCTTAGTTTGAGGAGGACCCCAGGACCCAGATCCGCCTGTCATAAAGTTCTTCTTGTAGGTTTCCAGGACCCTGTAGATCCTTCTATCTTTGAGAAAACCAACAAGATAGACAACCCTTTAGCCAAACTAACTAAAAGGCAGAGGGAAAGTATTCACATAAACAAAATCAGAAATGAAAAAAGAGATATAACAACAAGCACCAAGGAAATCCAAACCATTGTTAAGTCTTACTTCAAAAGCCTATATGCCACAAAATTTGAAAATCTAAATAAATGGACAGTTTTCTGCATAGACTCCACTAACCAAAGTTGTGTGCTTAATACTGCTCCCAGGTGGCCATCTTTGATTCTGTATGATGTGGTTTCATTGCTTCTAGGTTTATTGAAAATCTTAACTCTGTATGAATTCGCTTTCCATTCTGCCCCAGAAGGAAAATGAGTGGCCTATTTTTGCTGCTTGAATATAGAGAATTCAGGCTGTCTATGTCTTCTCTAGTGGTATAACAGATACAGACAGCTCATTCTATGCTGAAGGATAGGAGTGGGTGAAGCATTTCTAGCACAATCAAGCAAAAGAGGTGATTTTCCTTAAAGAGACTATGGGAGTCTGTCACCTTCACTACACTTGTGCTGAGTTGGATCCAGCAGTAACAGATTGTTCTTCAGTGTTCAACTGGGACAGTATTTGTGTGACCTAAACTACAGACCCAAAGATGTTAAGTAACAAGGTAGGTGGGTGGGGGTCTTTAATGTCACTGAGAAGGGAAAATAGATTCTAGACATAGGGGGGATGGAGAGAGGGGACTAGGTCGGGGAGGGATGGGGATGAGAACAAGAGGAATGAGGTAGGTGTAGGACAGAGGGAGAAAGTACTGGGAGAGACAGTTGGATTGCTGGGCACATCTCTAGGAAATTTAAAACACAGTGAGCAAATGAAGGCTTCAGCCCCCCCTCCTTCCTCTCCCATCTCTCAAAGAATCATTTGGACCCAGATGCTGCTAGACATATGTGGAGTCCTCAATTGAATGATTCACATCCTCTGATATTTCTCTCAACTTTTGGTTATTGATCTTTCTGGATAAGAAGAGAACTAAACTCATGTTAGCCTGAGATTAGATTCCACAATAGTTGGCTTGTAAAACTATGTTTATCTATGGAAGACATTGGAGCCCATATAATGAACAGTCTTCTTTTGAGGTACAGGCAGGAATGGTTGTCCCACACCCCAACATTCCCAGGCTAGCATCCTCTGCAGGCATCACAGAGAAGTGGGAACTTCACCTCTATATGCACTGGCCCACCCAGTCTCACTCACTGTAATGTTGATTTCATAACTACTTCCTGGACCTCTGCTCCAGAGGAGCTGTGGGGATGTTTGTGGTGCCACACATCTTCAGCCATTGCTTCTGTAAGGAAGACAGTGACATTTTTTTGTAATTTTCATCAAAATGACATTGTTTTTTTCCGTCAACCATTGCTAGCAAGACAAATAGATGTGTATACTTCTTTGTAAGTGTTTTGTCTTCATGCTGAGAGTTGCTTCAGTGTTTGTTGCCACTGCTCCAAATTTAAATGCATAAGAAAACAGACACTATTTGACTATGACAAAGCAAATGACAAGCTAGTATTTTAGGCCATAGAAACAAAGTAATTAAAAAACAAAACAAATGTTCATTTTTCAGCTGTTTGTCATGAGACTGTGATTGCTAAGAAAAATATAGTTTATACAGAAAGACGCTGTCAGCAGTGACTTTCCTAAAAATCACTATAGAGTGTGATCAAACTGCAGTACTATGTTTATTCATTCACACACACACACACACGCACACACACACACACACACACACACGTCTTGTGCTATTAGAAATGTTTTGAAAATAGCTGAGCAAATAGTTGCTGATTAATTGGTGATAGACATAGATTAAGGTAAGAAATTGAGTAACATGTTCAAGAAAATAACAAAGGACTATGCTACTAGATACCATTGTCTCCTTGCTTCCTGCATAAATGGACCAGCAGCTTAGAAACGCTGGCAGTGAGCATGCAATATTACGATGCATAAATGCAATCCCATTGAACACTATCTTGATTTAATTGCTTGATTTCCCTTCAGAATAATATTGAGTGGTCAGACAATAGACAAAGATCTAACTTCTAAGGAAAAAGAATATATATATATATAAAAGATGTGTGTAGAACACAGGAAATATCAAACATATTTCTACCCTAAAGGATTTTAGGCAGGAGCTTAACTTTTGGTGAAGAATACAATAATACAAATGTGTTAATACAATTGTTTTTTTTTTTTTTTTTTTGAAATATTCTCTTTGACCAAACCAGTCTCCTTTCTTTCAAAAGGTTGTTAAGTAAAGACGAGAAATAACCAACTCATGCTCACTGCAGAGGTCAAGAGCCAGGTTTCGTTTTCTCTGTGAGTGTCACAATATTTATCAGAAAGAACCAAGAGAGAGGCGGGGGTATTGCTTGATACTGCTGCTGATAAGAAAATATATAAATAATATGGCAACAACTGCAAATAGCAAGGCTCTTTGTGAGAATTTATTTACCACAGACTAGATTATTTTTAAAGAATCACTGTAATTAGCCATAAAGCTCACTAACAATAAATGGATATTTTGAATAAATTTAAACTTTCACCCCATTTGTTCCTACACACAAACACACATACATGAGCATGCACTTGCTCTCACTTCTGCTTTTTAGGCAGCTGATTGCCACCAGCTTTAATCTCTGCCAGCATATGCCAGACCCATAGTCTTAACTGGAAACACAAACCACAATTGTAATGGGCTAGCACCCCACAGGCTTGCTCAGGAGTGGCAACTCCAGTCCCTCTTAGATTCCTCTTGAATTAACACTTCCGTCTTGCTCAGATATGGTATACAAGACCTTGGCACCTCTAGTACCTCTGCTTTCATTCCAGGCCATGGCTACGTATCCACAGAAGAGCCACTCAGGCTTCATAGCTCAGCTGCATGGCTAACTTCTTTATATCTAAATTGTCCCATTTTCTCAACTGCTGATTCTTTTCTAGGATTAAATAATTTCAAAAAAGAAATATTTACATCAAACTGACATTAAGAAGTTTTTTAAAGTATGTTTTCAGTTAATGATCATAAATTATTTGTCAACTACTACATGACAAGTGAAAAGTAATTAAAGAATAGTGATCATTCAGTTTTGCATCCCAGTTTATTCATTTTTAAGTTATTTATTTACTTTACATCCCAATCACAGCTTCCCCTCCCTTCTTTCCTCCCACTTTCCCCCTCTGACCTCACCTCCCCACTGTCTAATCTTCCTCCCCTTATCCTCAGATATCAGCCATGATAAATCTTGGCATATCAAATTGCAGTAAGATTAGGTACACAAGAAGCTTTAAATAAGTTTTAAAGTGCTAACAGAATCCTCTCTCTTACTCTCTTCTTCTGTCTCTATCTCTCTGTATCTCTGTTTCTCTCTGGGTAACTCCTCTCACTTCCCTGCTATCCCATGCTCAGTTAAAAACTTCTCCAAATAATAATAATAATAATAACAATAATAAATAAAATAATAATAAAGTGCAAATAGAAGCCAGGAGTGGTGGTAACCCTTTAACTTAAGCACTCAGGAGGTCCATCTTCATGAGTCCGAAGCCAGCTTGGTCTACATAATGAGTCCAGGACACATCCATTGCTATTAAGCAGAGAAACCTTGTCTCTAAAAACAACAACAACAATAATAATAGTAATAATAATAATAATAATAAAGTGCTACTAGAGACCAGTGGCTGCTTCAAGCACTGACAGTTCTGCGCTGTCCACCAGTAATAAGAACATTCTTTGAAGACCAACATGTAAATATATTTTAATTCTTATCCATATCTTTTGTATTTTAATTGTTATCTATATTTTTCTAGTTCATTTTTATTTAGACAAACACAGACAGTTACAATTTTGTCAGTGTAGTCAGGCTTTGTAGCAGGTTGCACAGCATAAGTTCAAAAATGAACAGTAAGAGAAGATATATGTCTGCTGCTATAAATAAATACATCTAAAATTAAGTAAAACTAAAGGCTGACTTTAGATAGATGTCCCTCATTAAACTCCATGTGTCACAATACACAACAAAACAAACAGTCATGAACATGGGAAAAAGGCCCGAAGGGGACACGCTGATTGACAAGGTTGGGAAAAAGATAAGGGAGCTGGGAGCTGAGTAACAATAATCAGAATGCACTGTGTGCATGTATGAAGTCATCATAAAATAAACAAAATCAAATTTTCAAAAATCTTCTATCAAATGCTATCCCTAGATGTGTGTGTGTGGTGGGTGTGACTTACGTGCATGCTCTCAAGTATATGCTCCCTAGAGCCCATGCCTGTTCACATGTACTCATGTGCAGGCCAGAGTCCGTTATCACATTTCCTTCTCAAACACTGTCTATTTATTTGCTGAAGAAGGGTTTTCCCTTGAACTCTACTAGTCTATAGCCAGCTCCCCAAGTACCCCCTCTCTTGCCTCATAAATGCTGGGATTCCAAGTGTCTCACACACACCTTTTATGTGGATACAGGAGATCTGAACTCTGGTCTTCATGTTTGCTTGGTAAGGATTTTATCTACTGTGTACAGTAGCAAAATGAATTGTTAAATAGAAGATTCTTCCTTTTAATGAACTTATAATAAACATAGCCTTCAGATCAAAAGAACACATACACACACATATGTATGTATGTAAGTATGTATGCAGGTATGTATCCCATAGGGCAGGGCTTTTTACACCTGTGAGGTTTACATGACTTTGGTTATATAGGCTCATAAAGTAAGCAGACAAGTATATTTGGTTACAAGGAATATTAATTAGTTTTAACGCAAGCCTTTGTATATACCTAGTTGTAGCCTTTATTAACAATGAATACAAAATTGCATAGCAATGAGATAAATATTCCTATACATTTTTAGACAAAAACATTTTGCAGACATGTGTGATACTGAAGAATTGAGTAGATCTTCTATTGATATTTTTAGTTTGTATTGATCAATGTTGAGGACAGTTTATCAAACATATTTTTGAAAAAGATCACAAAAAATGCATTTAGTCCATTTTAATTGTCCTAATACCAAGCCAAATAACACTGAGATTTTTTTTTTAATTTGAAACTAAAATCAGGTCTGGCAAAATGGCTCAGATTAAGACAATTTCCACCAGGTCTAATGACGTGAGCTAGTTCCTTCAAACATGGTTGTCCTCTGAGTGTCATACACACTCAATACCATGTGCATGTATATAAAACATATAAACACACACATACATACACATAATTATTGTATCCCACTGGAACTGCTATCTGTGAGCCACCATCTGGTGGTGAGAAGCTGAACCTGTGTACTCTGCAAGAGCAAAAAGTACTCATAACTGATGACCTATCTCTCCAGTCCCAGGAACTTAATTTTTTAAATCCAATACTCTAATAAATACAATACAGAGGCTTACTATACTGTTATTTACATACTGAAGAATGGTGGAATAAAAATCTTTTAATTGTTTTCATAATTAAATTGTTATGTTTCTTTATGAATAAAACACTTTGTAGGCAAGGTAAATACACTGTGATGTGTGGTATAGTGGTCTTGAAAGTGTCAAGATGTTTCAGGCAGTATTGGTTGACTTTACATGGCATGAAAGCATGTGCAGGTCAATATGTGCTTGTTGTGTGGTCAGAGGCTGCAATGATATTGTGGATTGCAACACAGGCCAGCACTCCTCCACAAAACACCTCAGATCTATCACATAATTGATTTAAATTAGTTTTAATCATTGTGAATAGCAACCTTGTAATTGCCACTTTTTTTCATTATTCCTACATTCAGTTAAGCAACCCTATATGGGCTTGAAACACACAACTGGAGGTTGGAGAGGTGGCTCAGTGGCTGAGGACACTGGTTGCTCTTCCAGAGAACCTGAGTTTAATTCTTAGCATCCTAAAGGTGACTCACAACCATCTATAAGTTTAAGGTGTCCAACACACTCTACCCCCTATCTCTAAGGACATTGAACACACAGGTGCACAGACATACACGCAGGGTAAACACCCATACATGTAATAAATTAATTAATTAAAAAAGAAAACACAACTTAAGCTGGGCACAGGTGTTATTAATGAACATAGACACATATACATGCATCCAAGACATAACACATCCCCAAAACACAAGGAGAGAGGCAACAATCATGCAACATTCAGGGAGAAAATTACAAAAGGTAGATGAGAAGCCTTATACATCATGCTTCATAATATGACCTCTAAATTGATGAGTTCAAGAAGACTCAGATTTTGTAAAATACATGAATGTAATTGTTGAAATAATTAAAATATTGCTTAAGAGGCAATCTCACCCTACAACGAAACTAAACATTTTATATTATCTTGCCTCTGGTTGTAGGGGAATAAAATAGAAAGTGAGTATTTTCTAACACAATCACTTCTGTGTGAAGGGTAGAATAGAACACAGTGCAGTTATTAGCATTGCTAACATGTTTTAAAAATGCATATGTCTAGTTGTGTCTTCTAAAAGCTGGAAAGGCATTTTGTTTAAAGAACTAAAGTCTACAATTAATAAAGACAAATAAGAAAATTAGAAATGTGTTCCTCATCCTCATATTCTCAGCAACAACAAACTCAACTGAGACAAAAACTGTTTCAATCAGAAAAGTTAATGAAAAAAAAGAGACATATAACCTAAAATCAATGGTGTACAGGGGCCTGCTTTAATACTCCTTTGTAGTGCTTATTTTAGGATGAGTCACTAGTTTGCCATACCGTTGCTATTTGTTTATTGCTTTTGGTTTGCCTGGGGACTGCTTATAATTCAAATAGTTGAGGTAGCAGTGCAGAGTGTGGAGGGACACAAAATAGAGCTAAAGATCCAAACTCTAAAAGGGCTCAAGGGTGGGAATCCACTGTGCTCATCTCTGTCTTGACAGTTTCTATAAGAGCCGTTTGCATATGAGCCCAATTCATATGCAAAGCCACTGGAGTTAGGGGATGGGCCTATGAAATGCTATGTCCAGGACAGCTTGTCATTAAATTTTGGACTTTTGCTGGTTCTCAACCTTCCTAATGCTGTGACCCTTTAATACAGTTCCTCATGCTGCAGAGAGCCCCAACCAGAAAATTATTTTTGTTGCTATTTCATAGCTGCCATTTTGCTATTGTTATAAATCTTAATATAAATATTTTTTGAAATAGAGACTTGCCAAAGGGACACAACCCACAGGTTGAGAACCACTGCCGAGGCTTAGAGGCGGGCTGTTGGTTCTGGTGACTTAGAAAACCTCAAGTGGCTCTCCTTCTGTCTTTTGCATCTTCTCTCATATCTGTCGCCTGTGTTGGGGGAAAAGGTCGGGGAGAAGGAAGTCACAGTCAGTAAGGCCATGTGTGGATGCCTGAAAACCTGTTTCTCCAACTGTCACACACTCCCCGTGCATAAAAATATCATGAAAACAATCTGATTATAATACTGGAGATGATGATTTTATCAGTAATTCATGAAGAGGATTTGACACGGGAGCCATTGCTTTGGTGGGACGACAGGTGGCAGCAGAGTGGGTCTCTGGCAGGGCAAGCTGTTTCTTGCATGCCATTTTGAATCCTGCCTTAAAGTTCAGTGTCTCCAAGGGAATCTCCACGCAGTTTTGCATAGTAATTACATTATGAATCAATTATTGTTTTCACATAATAGTGTTCATGACAAAGTGGGGAACGGGTATCTTTTGAGAGCCCCTTGGAACTTTCGTACAACTGATAAGAAGAAAAATAACCCAGCTGAGTAGATGTGTGTTTTGCAAGCATTTGCTAATTAAGCCCCTCCTACTGCTCTGGCCTCTATTTCTCTTCCTATTAAGTAAAATTTCCTTCAATGTAATATTTCAGTTTTTTAAATCATCAAATTTAGTGAGTCATATAGTTTGAAGCTTTTTAATTTAGGACTGAAATTATTCACAGGAAATGTTTTTTAATAAAAAGAATTAATGCGCTACAGAAATTCATGTGGAGAATTAAAGAATGGTGGCTATTGTTCTAATAAACTCTAATATTAAAGTACAGCATAACATGAATCTAGACAAACAACCAACCAAAAATTTTCGTTTACCAGAGATAACATTTCTTTTATAACGTTTGTTTCTTTGGTTGGTTGATTTTTTAAGACTCACACTGGAGTTTAAGTTTGCTTGGACTTGTTATACCACTCAAGCTGGCTATGAACTAATGGCAGTCCTTCTGTCCCAGCACTCAAGGGATGAGATTACAGATAGGAGCCATCACACCTTGTCCAACTCCTTCTTCTCACATGTGGCCTTTTCTGCATAGGTAAATTAAGCTCAGAAGGATGGAAGCAGCCTATATTTTCTCTGTACATAGCAGGGGGCTTCATCTAGTCACTGAAGAAGCCCTACATGTCACCAACATGAAAACATGATAGGCTATAGGTTGACACCCAGACCCATGTTTACTATTGGTACAATATCAATATATTTAAAGTTGCCATGCAAGAAAATCATGACTTCCCAGGGTCGCATCTGAGCCCCTGCGAGGCCGAAGCAAGAGAACTGCTCACAGTTTCAAGCCAGTTTAGTCTACATATTGCGTTCCAAGGCAGTCAGGCTATGTAGCAAGATCTTGCCTTTAAAAAAGAAAAAGAAATTGAGAAAAGTAAATAATTCTTTCTATTTATAAATGAGTACATTAATTTTTCTCTTTGAAAGAAATAACCTACATTTGAGCACATGGGTCTTGTTGCACTGCCCTCCAGGCACAGATTCTTTCTGTCTTTTGTTAACTGCAGCTGTCAAGAGGGAAAGAAGTGTGGCCTCAGGAAAGAAGCTTTCAGGAGAATAGCTTGGTGCTGTGTAAGGAAATAAAGTGTAAACACCCTCAGATTTCTTTTTCTCACTCAGCCCTTATTTCTAGTGATGTCACCTCTATAGGCCTTGGGTCCTCATGCCTTCTTACTTCATGTACTCAGCTATTTTTGGAAACTTTCCAAGTATAAATAGTTTACAAAGGGCCAAAGCTACTGCCTATATATTTCTTTTGGGCACTCAGTTATCAAGAGGGTGGGCATAAAGGCACAGAGAAGAAGCTGAGCACAGAAGAAACTGGGTAGACATTAATGCCAGTAGCTACCCTTCCCCCTGTTTCCATATCCAGTAGCCAAGACCACTTTAGCTACATGCTACTGAGGCCATTTCAGAAATGGCCATACTATTTACTCTTTCCAACTCACTGTCATTGTCATATGAAACCTTGGACAGTCCATCCCAGGTTTCACAATTTCCAGTGGCGTGAAGGACACAGGCTCACAAAAGGCAAAAGCAGTTTTCTCTAACTTGCTCGTACCTTTGAAAATAATCTCTCAAAACAAAACACAAGGACTGGTTTCAGAAGGAGTGCTGCCTTCTTTCCAAATGAAAGCAGCCTGGATATCAAACAAGTGGAGGAAGGTAGCAAAAATCAATAAAAATAGTGAAAAGGCAATGGACACAAATGAAGAAAAAAAGCACAATGGAATTTTGTTTGTAGTGCAGGAAGAATGTCATGGACCACGACAGCCAATCTCAGTTTTAAAAAATGTGGAAAATATGTATGTGCCCTCTCCAGGTCAGTCCTGGAAAAGGAACCACAGCTGAAGGAGACCTGAGCACTGAGGCATATAAACAGGAAAAGGGAAGCATCTGACTTGGGGTGTTCCAAAGAAGGACCACTGTGCAGATGTCCTGGCTGTTTGATTCTCATCTCTAAATGACAATGAATCCAGTGTCACTTGGACCAACCCTAAAAATGGTTGAGAAAAGAATATACTCCTGCTCCACTGCTCTGGGATTCTTTGGAGGACAGAAACATTGTTAAGTGAACAATTGCATCATTTAAAGTGAGCAGAGAGCTTAGAGATGTCCATAATGCCTCACAGGGTGGTAAGAGTACACCCAAGTATGTTATGTGTGCTTCTGTACTAGCACCACTTAAGCCATAGTGCCAGGACATCCTTTAGTTCATCCTAGTGAAAATAATCAATCATGTTCCTGCACACACCACGTCAGTAGCCTGGGAGGTTAAATGCTTTAATTACAAGTCAATATCTCGAGTACATTGAGCTCCATAGAGACAGCGCCGGGGCAAGCGCGAGCCGGACGGGCAACCGGGCGACTCTGAGCCTCGCGGACGAAAATCAACTAAACATGGGCAAAGGAGATCCTAAGAAGCCGAGAGGCAAAATGTCTTCATACGCATTCTTTGTGCGAACGTGCCGGGAGGAGCACAAGAAGAAGCACCCGGATGCTTCTGTCAACTTCTCAGAGTTCTCCAAGAAGTGCTCAGAGAGGTGGAAGACCATGTCTGCTAAGGAAAAGGGGAAATTTGAAGACATGGCAAAGGCTGACAAGGCTCGTTACGAAAGAGAAATGAAAACCTACATCCCCCCCAAAGGGGAGACCAAAAAGAAGTTCAAGGACCCCAATGCACCCAAGAGGCCTCCTTCGGCCTTCTTCTTGTTCTGTTCTGAGTACCGCCCCAAAATCAAGGGAGAGCACCCCGGCTTATCCATTGGTGACGTTGCTAAGAAGCTAGGAGAGATGTGGAACAACACGGCTGCGGACGACAAGCAGCCCTATGAGAAGAAGGCGGCCAAGCTGAAGGAGAAGTACGAGAAGGATATTGCTGCCTACAGAGCTAAAGGGAAGCCTGATGCAGCGAAAAAGGGGGTGGTCAAGGCTGAAAAGAGCAAGAAAAAGAAGGAAGAGGAAGACGACGAGGAGGATGAAGAAGATGAGGAAGAGGAGGAAGAAGAGGAAGATGAGGATGAGGAAGAAGATGATGATGATGAATAAGTTGGTTCTAGCGCAGTTTTTTTTCTTGTCTATAAAGCATTTAACCCCCCTGTACACAACTCACTCCTTTTAAAGAAAAAAAATTGAAATGTAAGGCTGTGTAAGATTTGTTTTTAAACTGTACAGTGTCTTTTTTTGTATAGTTAACACACTACCGAATGTGTCTTTAGCTAGCCCTGTCCTGGTGGTATTTTCAATGGCCACTGACCTTGCCTGGTACAGTCTGGGGGTTGTAAATTGGCATGGAAATTTAAAGCAGGTTCTTGGTGCACAGCACAAATTAGTTATATATGGGGACGGTAGGTTTTGTTTTGTTTCTTTTTTCTTTTCTTTTTTTCTCCCCCCCCCCTTTTTTTTTTTGTTTTTTTGTTTTTTTGTTTTTGTTTTTGTTTTTTTCCCCATCTTCAGTTGTCTGTGATGCAGCTTATACGAAGATAATTGTTGTTCTGTTAACTGAATACCACTCTGTAATTGCAAAAAAAAATTGCGGCTGTTTTGTTGACATTCTGAATGCTTCTAAGTAAATACAATTTTTTTTATTTAAAAAAAAAAAAAAAAAGTCAATATCTCTCAGGACTACATACCACATACTTGGGGACATGAGTCATCACCAAAAAAAGAGAAAAAAAATCACAACACATTTAATTTGTAGTTCAGTTTTCCCAAATAGCTGTAATCTCCTACAGTTCCAGAATATCTAGAGGAGAGTTTGTTTGATTTATAGAAGGCTAAGTGTAGGATATCTATTATAAACCATGTCCTGGCTTATCTGACACACTAGTTTTCTTTCATGAAACTCGCACAAAACTCCAGAAAGAAAATTGGGTTCCAGAATTCCAAATATTTAAAAATTTAGAAAGGTGTGTGTGTGTGTGTGTGTGTGTGTGTGTGTGTGTGTGTGTGTGTGTCCTACTAGATGAATTTGGATTAAAACATGACTATCATATAATATTGTATAAATTAAAATATATAAATGGCCACATTAAATTAGGATAAAATTCTAGTGTTTCAGTAGCTGAAGAAGCGGAATTATGTGTTCGAGGTAAAACTTTTTCAAAAAATAGGGGCCTGGGGGATGTCTGAGGGGGAAAAGCACTTGCCAAAAATGTATAAGGACCTAAATTTGGATCTCTAAAATCCAGATCTGTCTCAAACAAAGTGAAAGACAAAGTCTAACATCCAAGGTTGCCCTCTGAGCTCCAGATGTGTGCTACGGCAGGTACGCACATGCCTGCAACCACACAGCAGTATGAGAGCATAACACACACACACACACACACACACACACACACAAGATAAATTAAGATGGTAAGTTATGCTACCATTACATACAATTACTTCAACTATTTTATAAAGAAGTGATGTTGCCTTTATCCATTATGTCTCCCTTCTGTCTTCTTGGATGCAGTATACTTCCTTACACTGTGCTCTTTTGACATTTTTTTTAAAGATTCAGTCGGATCACGGTCCATGTTATCTGCTGAGGACGTATGATAGGCTTGGGGCATATTCTTTACTCTGTACATGTCTGCTTCCTTTGCCTTGGCTACATGTCTAAAACCACACTCATTGTGTTCCTGCAGCATGCAGCTGTGCTTGCCACACCCCATTCCAGACAGACAATCAGGAAAACCAACTCTCATCTGCAGAGTAGGAAATGATACTCCATCCCAAGGGAGGTCAAATCTCTACATAAATTATTTGGAGGAGTTCTGCACAGAGGTTTATTTATTTATTTATTTTGTCCCTTTTAATAATTTCCTAGATTCTTTATAGGGTAATTAACATTATTTTTTAATGTGGGTAGTAATCTAGTGTTATTTATTTTATATTCAAATGGTTTCAACTGTGGTTATTTGGGACTCTGCCAGTTGACTCAGTTCTCACAGGCTCCACCCTTTCTCAAAATAGGTCACATCTCCAATGTGCCATGACTCTTTGTTGAAGGATAATATAAAACCAGAATCAAGCCCCAGGGATGGTCACTGGTTCAGAGTTGTTTTCCCAGAGCCTCACAGGTCACAGAATAGTGTTTATAGGTGTACATATATGAAGTCATCTCTTACATGTATCCTACATATTTCTATGTATGATTCTAGAATGTGAATATGTGCATCTCTTCATGTGTTGTAAGTTAGAACCAGTATGCTAATACTAGAAGGTAGAAACCTGGGATGTGTTTATATCACATGGTAAAAGGCCACTTAGGTAGGATTAGTGCCCTTGTTTAAAAGGCCCTAGGGGACTCCATCAATCCTGTTACCTGAGAGTTCAGAAACAAGACACTGTCTACAAACAAGAAAACAGGCATCACCAAAAAGCAAAACTGCCATTGCTTTGTGTTTGTACTTGCTATTTGCAGAATTCTAAGCAGCACGTTTCTCTACTGCACAGTTTATGGATAAGTTAAGACACCAACAATTTTCATGTAAATGAGTCTCTACTATTGTCTGTGGTTATAATTCATGCCTCATGGGCTATCCTACCTTTCCGTCCTGCTGTCTGTAATTTTTTTCCTACAGATATATACCCTACTACCTACCACCCACTTAAACATATTACCCTTCAGTATAAAGGAAGTACTTTCAGAACCACTCCTTTGTGCTGCCTTAAAAAGTGGGCTTTTCCACTGTAGTTTCTTTTCCCTTTTCCATTATTCAGTTTATATTCAGGGGAAACATTTTCTTCAATTCAGTGACAGTGTGTCACGAGTTCATAGTACAGGCGAAGTCTCTGGTGATGCTTTTCTTTATGTCTTAGGAGTCTCTATCTCTTGAAAGATTTTTAATCTTCCTCCACTAATGTCTCCTTTTGCTGTGATGCTCTGAGGGTTTCCTAAAATGTAGAGGGCAATGTAACTTACATTACAGAATTATAAAGTGCTGTCTCATTTGCCAAACAGCTGATCTCCTTTTTGTTCCATCATTATGGCTAATCTATAATTCTGTATAAGTAAAAGTATACATTGTGTAGTCTCATCAGATTGGCTTCTTTGAAACAGTCCTCATGTGATACTGATCTGGGATTTTACGTGCTTTTCAGTTTATTCCTTTTCATAAATGGGTAATACTGAATTCTTTGTATGTACTATATAGTTTAACCATTTTCATAGTATAAGACATATCACTAATCCAACTTGGAGTCATTTTGAATAAAGCTTCTATAAACAATTTTTGCATAGTTCTGTATGCGTGCAAATTTTCAAGTCACTTGATAAATACCTGAGAATGTGGTCATGATAAATAGTCATCCCTGAAGAACAAGTTTACCAATATGTCTTTTAGGTTATTTAAACCCTTTAGCTGTTACAAGGCCAGCTCCCAGCTCTTCACACCCTTCCAGCCCTTTGTGTTGTCAACTACTTTGATGTTTAGTCTTCCTTGTAGAAGGACACTGGCCTTTCACTATGACTTCCCACTGCGGTTCCCTAACTGCATCTGGCATTGGCTTCTCTGCCTGAGCTTTGTGAGCAACTGTTGAGATATCTGCTAAGCTCTTTGAACCCATTTTTAAATTAGGCTGTTTCTTTTCGTGATGGATTCTGAATGGTATTCTATGCTGAAAACATTTCTAAAGCATGTGTCCTGTAAATATTTCCTCCATCTCCAGCATGTCTTTTTCATATTTAATAGTGAGCCCCTGTTCTAATTTAGTGAGTCTAACTTATCTTACTATCTTTTGTCTCTTGTGATTTTAGTGTGTCTAAAAACTCATTACCAATCACCACTTTCTTCTAGTTTCTTCTAAGTCAGTGGCTCTCAACTTTCGTAACATCCCTCCTTGTTGTGGTGACAGCCCCCCAACTATAAAATTATTTTCTTTGCTATTTGATAACTTTAACTTTGCTACTGTTATGAATCATACTATAAATATCTGATATTTAGGATACCTGCTACGCAACCCCCAAAGCCCCAAAAGGATCATGACCTACAGCTTGAGAGCCAGTGGTCTCAATGCCTCACAATTTCACATTTTCATTTAAATTGATAGCCCATTTTAAATGTTTTTTGTAATGTGTATATCTGAACCGAAGTTGATTTCTTTTTGCTTAAGTTTTTTTTTTTTTTCATTTTTATTAGATCTTTTAAATTTTCATATGATGCATTTGATCACATTTGCCTCCATCATCCATGGCTCCTTCCCCTCTTCCCTACCCACCTATCTTTTGGTCCCCCTTTTTGTTTCAAATGCATCGAGTACAGGTTTTTGCTGTCCATATGCCCTGCTATGTCCTGAAAACGCCATTTCTTTCTACTTATCTTCCACCAACGTCCATATAATCTTTCTGATCCCTTTTTGTGTCATCTCTCTGCCTTAGGTGAGGGGCTGTGATATGGGTGGATGTCCTGTTTAAGGCTGAGCGTTGAGCAGTCCCTTATTCTCTGCACCTTGAACAGTTATGTGTCTCTGTGTTAGTTTCTATCTACTAAAAAAAAAAAGAAGTATCTCTGATAAAAATTGGCCTCAATTGTGGTACCATTGTAAATTTTTATTTTAATTTGAAATTCTAGCTGGTTTTTGTTGACGTTTACAAAAAATAGTTGACCTTTGGATATTTTCCTTGCATCCTGAAAATTGCTATATTTTACTTTTTAATTTATCCAGGAACAAAAACAGCTTTGTCACTACCCTTCTAAGATGGTTATGCTCTTCTTACTAATATCTTGCTGTACACTTTGGCAATCATTGTAGGTGTACCACTGAAGAGGACTGGTGATAGAAAGCATCTGTACATTGTTTCTAAGCTTCAGAGAAAATATCTAGTCATTCTCTCTTAAGTATGACATGACATAGGTGTAGTCCCTCTGCTACATGATTGTGTGTGTGTGTGTGTGTGTGTGCATGTGTTTGTGAGTGTGTATGTGTGAGTAGGTGAGCACATGTAAGTTTGTATGTAGTATGTGAGTGTGTATGTATGTATTATTGTGCATGTGTGAGTGTGCGTGTGTGTGTTTGATATGTATGTGTGAATTAGTGTTTGTAAGAGTGCCAGTGTGTGAATGTGTACAAGTGTGTGTGTGTGTGTGTGTGTGTGTGTGTGTGTGTGTGTGTGTGTGTGCATGCATTACCTAAAATCCCAAAAAGATGGCACTGGAACTCAGTCAGTTATTGGCATTGGTCCTGATTGACTTTGGTGCTCTACTGCTAGCCAGAGTCCCAGAGCAGCAAGAAAACCCAGCACCAATTCACAGTCCACTTCACACCACTGCATAGTGGGCAACCTGTCCTTGTTTGTTGTCAACAATGAGAAAAGCATATACTTAAATGTAATCATATAGAACTATTTATAGACCCCAAATGTTATCACAAGATATAAACTTAAAATTAATCTCTCAACTTTATATGAAAAAAAATTTTAAAAACCAAGATGGCTAAAACAATCCAACCAATAATAGAGCTTCCTGAGGCATTGCCATTCTTGATTTCAAGTTATATCTCAGAGCAATAGTTATGAAAACTGCATAGCATTGGCATAAAAACAGACATGTTGATCAATGGGATTAAAGTAAAGATCCAGAAATAAACCCACACACCTATGAGCACATGATCTTTGATAAATAAGCCAAAAGTACATAGGGAAAAGAAAGCATCTTCAACAAATGGTGCTGGTCAACTTGATGCCCAGAAGAATACAAATAAATCCATATTTATCAGCATGCACAAAACTCAAGTCCAAGTGGATCAAAGACCTCAACATAAAACCAGACACCTTGGACCTGACAGAAGAGAAAGTGGAGAACAGACCTGAACACATTGGCTCAGCAGACTGTTTTCTGCACAGAACAACAATATCTCTAAGACCAACAATTAACAAATGGGACCTCATGAAACTGAAAAGCTTCTCTAAGGCAAAGACACTATCAAACAAATAAAGCAGCAGCCTACAAAAAGGGAAAGCATTTTTACCAACTCCATACCTGATAGAGGTCTTATATCCAAACTGTATAAAGAACTCAAGAAATTAGATGTCAAAAAAACAAATAATACAATTAAAAATGATGTACACATCTAAACAGAGAATTATCGATAAAGGAATCTTGAATGGCTGAGAAACTAAGGAAATCAATATGTTAGTTCCTCAGAACATGTGGGAATTGATCTACATCAGGACCCAGCTTGGGCATGTTTATAAGGACTCTCCATCCTACCACAATGATGTTTGCTCAACTATGTTCATTGCAACTTTATTCAAAATATCCAGAAACTGGACACAACCTAAATGTCCCTCAACTCAAGAATGGATAAAGAAAATGTGGTACATTTACACAGTGGGTATCACTCAGCTGTTTTTTAAAAAAAATGGCATCAGGAAATTTTCAAGTAAAAAGACACGAGCAGCAAAAAAACTCATCCTGATAGGTAAGCCAGGCCAACAAAGATAAATATGGTATGTATTCATTTGTAAGTGAATGTTAACTGTTAAACAAATGATAATAAAGCTACAATGAATAGATTTGGAGAGGTTGGGTAAAGAGAAGGGCTCGGGGGTGGGGGGGATGCATGGGTCTCTCTGGGAAGGAGAAATAGAATAGATTTTTGCAGGTGGACTGGGGAAGGGTGGGGACAGGAGAGGGAGGGATAAGGTGGAATGGAAAGACTGAGTGAGAACATGTGGGGAGACAGAGCTGGAATTAGGGGGCATTTGGAGGGTGGTGTGGAAAACGTAGTGAGAGAGTTAAACCTTCTTGGAATCTATGAGGGTGGCCCTGGTGAGGATTCCTAGTAATGAAGGATACAGAGTCTGAACTGGCCACCTTTTTTTAGCCAGACAAACTTTCCTGTGGTGAGACTGGGTTGCAATGAGTTGACCTGGGGGATGCCATGGTGATCCCTAAACAACTCAGGCTAATGCTAGGACAGAAGGTCACTCTCTAAGGACTTACAGTGGGGCTCCATTGCCAAGGACAACATCCACGCAACTCATTTCCTTAGAGGTCGAAGTGGTGCCTGCATGGAGTTTTCAACTTTACATTATAGCCTCTTTGGCAGAAAAAATGTACTCTGCAGGCTACTAAAAGAGAAACCTGGACACCAACCTTGCCACAGAACCCTTGACCTACAATCTGTCTAGCCTGCAAGGTGTGCTGGGACAACGGTGCTGCAGAACTTGTGGGAGTGGCTAACCAACTCTCCTATACTCACAGACTGGTGTCCTGCCTAGTAATTTGCAGAAGATCAAGTCAATTCAGAGACACACACCCAGACGTTATGAAGACAAAATCTAAATTTGAGGTCTCCATTGGGTTTCTACCATCAGAGACTAGGGAGCCCTTTAAGAGGGGGAGGAAAGATTGAGTCAGAGGGGATGAAGGACACCAGGAGAACAAGGCCCACTGAATCAACTAAGCAGGGCTCATAGGGGCTCACAGAGACTAAAGGCCTGTGTGGGTCTGCACCAGGTCCTCTGTGTACATTATGTTTTTCAGCTTGTGATATGTCAGTGGGTATGGGTGTATCTCTGCTGTATTGTCTCCTGCTGGAATGTTTTTCCTAATATTGAGTTGCCTCTTCCAGCTTTGATATGAGGGCATTTGTCCTCTTGTACTGTTTCTTGTTTTGTCCTGTTTGGCCTTAGTCTCTTAGAGGCCTGCTTTTTTCCGAACTGAATGGGGGGTGAGTGAATTTGAAAGAGAGGCAAGGTGGGGGGTAGCTTGGGACAGTGGAGAGAGGGGAAACTGGTAGGCAGGTATTCTATGCGAGAAGCATTTATTTTCTATTTTAAAATTAATTAGATATTAACCTAATAATAAAATAAAATTTATTTTTTAATATATTTTATTTATATAGTTGTTTTTATATATTTTAAGTATTCTAAGTTTGCTCTTTATTTTACAAAATGGTTATACTATAGCATAAGGAAGCTTAGATTTTAAGGAGAACTACCTTTACTTGAGGAGATCTGCTAGAACGTGCTACAATATTGTCTTATCAGAAAATGGATGCTTGTTAAGCATTCACTGACTGTCAGAATTCATGATCTGGATGAAGTTCCAACTTATTAAGTAAAGCATACTTAAAGATACTAAACATTATGACAATCTGGATACTCCTGACATGGCCAGAGCCACCTCTGTCAGCATGAAATAGGCACTACAGCTTGAAGAAGCTGTTGGCACTTCAGCCATTGAGTCAAGATGCTACGTTCACTTCCACTCTTCAAATAGTGATGCTTTCCATGCTCTGCTTCTTTGCTTTGCTCACTTGAGGTTCACACTATTGGCTTAAAATATCCCGTTTCCCAATCCCAGATCTTTCCTCAGCTTCTTCTCTCATTATGCTCTGACACCAAAGTGGTCCTATTTTTGTCGCTTGCATTTCTGGAGGATCCGGTACTGAGTGGAGTAACAAAACTTCCTGGGAAGTCATTCATAGACTATACTGGAGGCATTTTAGCCATAGTAGAGATGCAGTGCCAAGATGTAGTCCTAAACACAAAGTACTAATAAAGTCACACATACAGGATACCTTATCTCTGGGATGGATGTGTTGTCTCATTGACCATACTCAACGACAAGTAATTAACCAGGTTCAACTACACAAATCCAAGATCCTTCTTATTTAGTTCTAATCTCCAAGGACAAAGAAGAAGTGCCTACTCTTCAGAAAAGCTCCACCATCAAGGAATCTGAAGAGACTTGATACCCTATGAGCATATACAGGGGGAGGAAGTCCCCCTCAGTCACAGTCATAGGGGAGGGGAGTAAGAGGAAAATGGGAGGGAGGGAGGAATGGGAGGATACAATGGATAGGATAACAATGTATATGTAATGTGAGTAAATTAATAAAATATATTAAAATATAAAAAAATAAAAATACAAAATACAAAAAGAAATCTGAGACCTTTACGGAAGTATCAACATGCATGCAAGCTTCTCCACGTCATCCACACGTGACTCCCAGCACAGTGTCTCAATATCTTAGCAGAACAAATCTTAATACAGAAGCACAGAATTATGTTTCTAATAACAAACTGTACAAGGCAGCAGCAGAAGCCTCTTGTGCCAGGAATAAAGCGATGCACCACAATGCTTCGTAGGAAACCTAAGGCACACCAGGACCCCGTTCTGTGATGATGGGGTATGCTGCTTGTGGGAGGTAAGGAAGCAAATTAACGAGGCTTGGGGACAGCTTGCTGGTTTCCTATGGCAGAAATGAGTTGTAAATAGTTCTGGTGGCTTAGCATGCGACAAGCACTTAGATGTTATCCAAATTAAAGTGAGTTTCTGGAGCATGTCATGTCTGCAAGCCTGACATTTGTAGAAATGACTGTCTGAGAAAAGGCTTTTAGCATTTTCTCAGTGGGGGCTAAATGTGAAATATGAGACTTCTTCCCCTCTGATGGATGAAGGTTCTTGGGGATCTGATGATGGTTATATTAATGTTGAATCTGAAGGAGAAGTTAAGATATTCTTAGTATATTTAACTTCCATATTTTCTATTCCCCTATTAAGAAAAAAACAAAATACCCATTTAAGGAAATGCACAGCTCTGATGCTATACTCTCATCTCACTAAGTTCTGGGACAGTTGTCATGCTGGCGAGTGAATGAGTAGAAAATAACATCTAGAAAAATACAGTTGTAAAATCCAATATCTTAAATTATGTGGAAAATGTGGACAGCATAATTATTTTAAAACTCAACATTAGGCTTTGATCAAATTCAATTCATGTCCACACAGAAATCTCCTGAGCTACCATGTCACAGGACACACCACATGGCCTGTTCATAAAGCTGCAAATTCTTCTTCTGTCTTATCAAGTAAGTTCATGCTCATCCTCGGACAGACAGAACCACCTCAGAAACCCAGTCTCTGTAGGGTGGCGAGCAGAGAAGTGGCATGTTTGCCAAGCCAGAATCCTGTCCTACTGAAGCAGCAGACTGCAGCAGTTCCAAGTGGCAATGTGCGGCACAATCAAGCCTTATCGGATTAAATGTCAAAACAGTAGGCACTGGGTAGAGCGCACATTTTGTTCACCAACCTGTGTTGCTGTGAGGTTGGTGAAATAAGAATAGTCCTGAAATCAGTTTAACACACGTAGGCACTTCCGGTGGTTGTTATTGAGGGTGTTGTGGAAGTGGCCTCCTTGCTAGCATTGGAAACTAGATAAGGACTGATGCGTGTAGCAGAAGTACACAGGTGTTCTTGCCCTCAAGCTCCCTGCTGTGCGTGGGAGAGGGCATGTCAAATCTATCAGAACCAACGTACTTCTATTTTCATGTCAGCAGATACAATTCCATGGGGCTTTTATAAACAACTGAAAGCCCAGTTGCTTTGAGGGCTCATGTATCACAGGCGTGGCTCGTCTGCTTGTCTATACGGCTTGTCACCTAAAGAGCAGGGGCCAGTCTTTATTCATTTCACATGCCACTTGCTTCCCATGTCATTTTGCTTGTATGATTATCTCACTTATTAATATTTAAGCAAGTCTCCATTAGTGAAGCCGGACATTGAAATGTGGTTAGTCTTAAGAATTCTGTTGGCTTTCTGTGCTAGCTTGACTCACACACTTACAAGCAATAACCTTGAACCTATTCTTCCTCGCAACATCATGGGGATCTAGTGGCGGTGCTGCACCATTCTGTAAACTGAGGCACGTGGCGTTCAGTGAGCCACCCAAGAAACTTGAACCAAAAGAATGTTGACCTGGAGCCGCTCTGTTATTTTGATTTTTTGACAGTTTGGTATGTGTGTCTGAGGTACTGGGATCATATTTACCCCACAATTTCCTGTCTTAATTGCCTTCTACTCGTCATTACCCTTTCTTCACAAATAATCTATCTCTGATTGTCACTGTTTTCCGTGTATTTTTTGTGATGTTGTTGTGTATGTGTCCACAGATCTTGCACATATAACTCAGCTTCTGTGTGATCCTGAGTGCAGTAGCCATGTTATGAGCAGAACACAGCACTTCACAAGCTCCTCCTTATCTTGGCTCTCATATTCTTTCTGTTTTTCATTTCACGTTATCATCCAGACTTCGGACAGGGTTATACAGATGCTATTTTTAGGGCTGAGCACCCAACTGTCAGTATTCTCAGCACTAAGGCTTTTCTCATATTCACTACTACCCTCTGCAAAAAGAAGCTTCTCTGACCCAGGCTGGGAGGAGTGCTAATCTGTGAGAATAAACATTAGATTTCAAAATTCTATTTGAGTACATGTCCACTTAGCAAAGCATTAGTATTATGTTCCTCCTAGGGCCTGTGACCTCCCCAGCTGTAAGCTTTTAAGCATGTTTACAGTACCAAGTATATATTTCCTCCCATGGAGAAGGCCTGAAATTTAATCAGAATGCAATTGGTTATCTTTAGACAGCCTTGGCATTATTTTACCAGTAGTAGGTGGACCTTGATTGACAGGTCTGCATTATAGCACACAGCATCTACAGCTGGGTAAGATCAGTGACGACTTTGCACTTTCTAGCAGCTTCATGGTACTATGTACACAGTATTAGTACATAGTACCTTCCAGTACTATGAATGATAGCCAGAAAAGGGCTACCATGGGGCTGCTGGGAATTGAACCCAGGTCCCCTGGAAAAGCAGCCAGTGCTCTTATCTGCAGAGCTATCTCTTTCGTGCCTAAATTTCAGTGTCTAGGGGCATTAATTAAATGTTTGACTTTCCTGTATCATGCTTCCAAAGTATGTGGTGTCTAAAGCAGTCTGTCTTCCCATATTGTGCTGGTCAGTAGCCAGAAGCAACAGAACTGGCTGTGATGCATTGGGAGCCTGTGGACCTCACTGAGAAACAGCTAGAGAACTATCCGTGGAGCCGTGTTCTTACTCATGCTCCCCCTGCAGCAAGAGTACAGGAGAGATGGAGACTGAGAAAACTGGTCCCTTGCAAAAGAGTTAACAGTTCTCATACCTAAGCAGAATGCTCTAGAGCTTTACACAGAGGGCAGCCCACTGACAGTCAACCTGGGTTTTAAAAGCAGTTTTTACCAACTCAAAATAAATATGTTTGTACTAGCCCTTGGTTGTGACACTTTAAAGATCCCTAATAATCAAGGCAGGTCCTACTTTTTATATTTACATAAACTATATTACCTTTTAGCCAGATTTTCTACCTTGCGGTCATCATATTTTGTGACAGAGATAGCAGAGTGAAATATTCAAAGCCATGTAAGAGAATGAAAGCTGTTACCGTACTGAAGCTCACCCTCACCTGATATCCATGGGCTCAACGTTATGAGTACCATCATGTGTGAAATCTTACTCAGTGTGAGCAATTGCATTCTTTTTATTAAGTACAACAGTATGTGTTTCATTCTATGTGTGGAGGTATTTTGTCTGCATGTATGTCTGTGCACCTTTTGCATGTTTGTGGAGGCCAGTAGAGGGCAATAGATTCACTGGAATTGGAGTTATGGTTGTTGTGGGCTACCATGTGGGTGCTGGGAATGGAACCCAGGTCCTCTGGAAAAGCAGCCAGTGCTCTTATCTGTGGAGCTATCTCTTTGGTGCCTAAACTTCAGTTTCTAGAGGCATTAATTAAATGCATTTGGAGCACATACATTTGATTTCAAAGTATAGAGTTCTTGGTGGTGGTGTTATGTACCATTCCCATGGATGTTTGTCTGTCATCCTGTTCTCATGGACATCGGTCTGTTTGTTGTGGTTTTTGTAGAGGCTGGCTTCTCTGCTGCCAGACTTCGAATGGTTGTTTCTAAAATGACAGCCATCCTGCAACCTGACTGGATAGAGCAATATCTTGTTAATATTTAAAAGGAACTGAGTAAGTCATTTCACCACTCTCCTTCTTCTATGACAAGTATGATAGCCTATTTTTCATAGAGATATTTGTCATTCATTAATTTATTCCATCCTGCAACACAGAGCTCCTGTACTTTTACAGGACCCAGGCACTTGGCACGTCATAGGCTCCAGGAAACTATGATGAGCAAATTAAATCTTTCCGTTCAGAAACTAAGGTCTCAGTGTAATGTTGTTGAGATTAAATTGGGTGAATGTATGTAAATTGTCCAGTACATGTAAATTCTGAATTAGTTCTAGTCCTAAAAGTACACTATGTATTATAGTAGCTAACGCAAAGAAGTTGCTTAATCTACAAGAGTACAGCTGGATGAGGAATGCCAGCCACTGGCACAGTTTAGAGACTATAAACCAAGGAAAAATAGAATAAACTAAGTAGATGGCTCCTAGTAGGTCCTCCTTAGTCACCAATACACCAACCAGGCTAGCAGCTGTGCTAGGGCTAGGGGTATTCCTGCCTGCTTCATGTCATGTGGATACATTTAGACTCCACAATGCATGCATGTTCAGGAGGGTTCCATATACCTTGAGACACCATCCTTCCTGTCTGCCAAAGAGCTTGACAGGGCCTAAGTTAATCCCCATTAGAAAATACGACAAGGTATTTCCCCTTCTTCACCATGTTTCTCAGGAACGCTTCATATTTTGTGGCCACATAGATCCAGGCAGTTTGGTATACATTTTCTGAAAATTTATATTGGCTATCCTAAAGCAACCAGTTAGCAACTGAGGACTCTGTCTGTATGGAGCAAAAAGTGCCACTGGAAAAGAAAAGCGCATGATGTTTGGTGTCTTGAATTTTACTCTGTAGCCAGATTACCATTTCATATGCTATCGGTCATAATAGGAAAAATCCAAAGAAGTAGTGTTTATCCAAATAGGAAGCCAACTATAACAAAGAGGATCTTACTCTGCACATCTTCCACTGTTTCCTGTTTTCCTCCTTTCTCTTCCTTCTTCCCTATCCACTTCCTGATTTCCATTCATTCTGTTTACCATTCTTGAAATTTTCCCAGTTGTTTTTCAATTCAGCTCTCTGAAAAAATGATTTACTGTAGAATGTACGTAGAGCTGTTTCTTTACAAGCCTATATCATTTTTCCATTACAGGGCAGTAAATTTGTTTCAAAGGTAGTCACATCACACAAGCCAAGCCTCAATGAAAAATTTGCTACTTGTTAAGCTATCTAGATGAGCAATCTAGAATAAAAAGCAATACTCAGTCGATATATAGTCTAACACAATCCAGAGGCCTTGAACTAAACCAATAACTCATTGCAATGAACATTTGCCAGTAAAGTTGTTTGGGCAAAGGGGTACACTGTGTGACACACTGCAGTTTCTGTGGCAAGATGATTTTTTTGGTTTGGGGTTTCTTGTTTGTTTGTCTGATTGGTTTGGTTTGATTTGGTTTGGTTTGGTTAGGGCTTTGCTATTTTATTATTTTATTTTTTGTTTTGTTTTGGAGGTAGGTTGCAAAGGCTAGGAGCAGATATGAAGGGGTGAGGAGATGAATGGGATTGGGATGCAGGGTATGAAATTCACAAAGGCTCAATAAAACATTAAAAATAAAAATTGTTAACAAAACAAAAATAATTTTAAAAATAACTACTAAAGTGTTAGCTTCAGAGTATTAGCTTGCTAGCAATGTGAATTTTCAAGGCTGCAGGGATGACTCAGAGATTCAGAGCACTTGCTGTTCTTCCTGAGGACAAGAATTCAGTTCTCAAGATCCACTTCAGGTATCACAGATGCCTGGAACTCCACACTTCAGGCATCCAATGACCTTTGCCTTTCCTCCATATACACATCATGCCTTAGACACACATATGACAGGGCAATACAATGCAAAGATTCCTCCATTTGGTATTCTTGCTGAGGCCATTTCAGGTTTAGTTAGAATTCTATTGCCTTGATGGAAGATCCAAGGAAAATTATCCTGCTCTATTCTAGGAACCACATTGTCAGGATGCCTTAGCTAATTTGTCTGTTTGTGTGGGCCACTCCCACCCCAACCCACAGCTAACTGTTTGTTGTACCTTCCGTTAAACTGCTTGCTCCTGTGCAAAAGCCCCTCCTGAAGCTGCTGGGTGAAATGAGATGCCAGGTTGTGGCGTCTGCCTTCAAAAACCCCATGTTCTGGAAACTCGAGGTCACACCTAGGACCTTGAAACCTGGGTGTGAGCCCATCTGGCTGGAATAAAGGCTTTCCATTGGATATAAGCTGTGTTTCAGTGGTCATCTTGCAGAATACTAAGAACACGTGAACATGGTCAGTATACACCACATTCATAATAATGTTTCAAATATTCAGTGAAAAAAAATGGATGAAAATGTGAGTGAATAATCAGAATTAGCCATGCTAATCTTGCTAAATTGCTGTGTGACGCAGGTGCAGGGTCAATAAGAGGCTCTTGTAATGACATCACTGACTCATGGAGATCTCCCGGTTGATTTGTATGAATAGTAGCTGTTGTGATCTGATCTGGACCCGCTCTTGATAATCTGACATCAACACTCATTCACTATCTTTGATGTATATAGATTCTTATTCAAGTGTAAATTTTGAATCAATATTTGCATATGGCCTTTCATTCTTTTTTTTTTTTTTTTTCATATAATGAAACTTTATTTCTGAAGATAACAGCACACTTGAGTGAGAAAATGTTAAACAAAGACAATGTGGATTATATGGAAAAGACAAACTATAGCCTGGCTCCAGAAAGCCACAGAACATTGGGAGTGAAGAACAACAGAATCTACTGCATTGCTCACTGCTATGTCTCCAGCATAAGTTTTGGGCATCTAATGGTTTTTACAAATCAGCTAAAAGCTGAAATGGACATATTGGGTTTTCTATTTTTGTGGCCTTTCATTCTTAATCTGATGTATGTAACCAGCCTCAACACCAGCAGCCAATGCTTCTTTTCTTATAAAAACTGAGCAATAGCCTTCCAACGCTAAAGATAATCATTCATTTCAGTCCCATGTAAATCGTATGTAGTATATTACTTAGTTCACCACATTCCTCTCTTTCTAGGAATTCTTTCCTCACCTCATCATCTGCATTCCATGCTCTATTGTCTGGATACCTTGTGGCCATGCCCACTCTCTCTTATCCTTTGCACACCCCTTATATGGCAGGGTTCTGAGTTAAAACTGTCTAGTAATTTTGGATCAAATAATCTTGTTCTTATATGCATATCCACTGCTTTAATTTCATACAAATTTCAACCATGTTTTTATCTTTCCTCTATGTCTCAGGCGCTAAGTCAATAAAGATTTTATTGTCCATTAGAAAAATATACTCCACGAATAGCTCAGGCTCTAAGACCAACAATTAATAAACGGGACCTCATGAAATTGAAAAATCTTCTGTAATGCATGCAAAGGACACTGTCAACTGAACAAAATAACTGCCTACAGACTGAGAAAATATCTTCACCAACCCTATATCCAACAAAGGGCTAATATCCAAAGTATATAAAGAACTCAAGAAATTAAACACCACCAAACCAAATATCCCAATTTTAAAAAATGAGCTACAGACCTAAACAGAGAATTCCTTACAGAGGAACATCAAATGACTGAAAAGCACTTAAAGAAATATTCAATATCCCTAGTCATCATGGAAATGCAAATCAAAATGGCTCTGAGATTCCATCTTATCCCTATCTGAATGGCTAAGATCAAAAAGTCAAATGACAACACATCCTGGCGAGGATGTAGAGAAAGGGGAACACTCCTCCCTCATTGATGAGAGTGCAAACTTGTACAATCACTTTGGAAATCAATCTGACACTCTATCAGAAAATTGGGGATAATTCTACCTCAAGACCCAGCCATACAATTCCTGGCCATATACCTGAAAGATGCTCTGTCATACAACAAGGACATTTGCTCAGCTATGTTCACAGCAGCTTTATTAATAATAGCCAGAATCTGGAAACAACTTAGATGTCCCTCAACCAAAGAATGGATTAAAAAACTGTGGTATATTCACACAATGGCATACTACTCAGCTATTAAAAACAAGGAAATCATGAAATCTACAGGCAAATAGATAGAACTAGAAAAGATCATCCTGAGTGATGTAACCCAGAACCAGAAAGACATCCATGGTATATACTTACTCATAAACAGATATTAGCCACATAATACAGGATAATCACACTATAATACTAGGGAGATTAGTGTACCAACCAAGGACCATATATGATATCGACCTAGACCCTCTGCTTAGACTTAGTAGATAGGCAGCACAGTCTTCTTGTGGGTCCCACAATATGGGGTGTAGGAACTACTTCTGACATGGACTATGGCCTCCCAACATTGATCACTTCCCCCTGGCAGAGCAGCCTTACCAGGCTACAGAGGAAGTGGATGCAGGTAGTACATATGAGAATTGATAGGCTGAAGTCAAATGTTAAGGGAGGAGGGCTCCTTTTTCTGAGGACTAGAGGAGGGAGGGAAAGAAGATGAGGGATGGAGGGAGGGAGGGAGGGATCAGGAGGTGATGAGGGAGGAGGCTACAATCAGGATGTAAAGAATTCAAACTGCAGAACAAGCTGGTAACCTATATTGTTAATTCCACTACATAGGAATACTCTGAGACAGGCTCAGATATGAATATCTATGCATAGATAATGCTTCTTGTTGGTTACAGAATCCCTGTAACTTATTACTAGATGTTATTCTTTGTATGGAGTGAATGAAGACTAACAGATGTGTTTCTTCTGCCCATACAAAGAGCAGAGAACTAGCCTTAACAGTTCTGGGCATCCTGAGCACCTCATACATTTATAATTTCAGCACTGTATAATGCTGTGAGAAATGATATGCTTTCAGAACAAAAGACCAGTACACTGATGTTGGATCTGTCCTGATAGCATTCATCCCTCTCAAAATGCTGAACTCTAATATGCTGCATCTTTCATGTTCCAGCACCAAGTACTTCAGTTGCTATTCTTCATCAGAACAGGACAGCTCCCAAGACAGCTTCAAAGAAAGCTTCTGATCCCAGTTGGGTCAACATTTCAGACTGTCACACACAGGACTTCTATTAAGCCTAGACTTTCTCAACATTGAGAAACTGGACCACAAATGCTATTCCTAGCTTGTTTAACTATTTTTCCCAATTTTATTTGGGCCCCTACAAAGGTATTATTCATCCCAAATCAGCTGGAAGAAACCTTAAGAGAATGATGTCCCATTTCCCTTAACAGAGGTTGGGTAGGTTTTTGGTTGCCTTCTTAGGCTATAGATGCTTAATTGCATTGGGTGTTGGTTATAAGTTAGTATTGCTCTTATTCAGAGAGAAAAGGAGGTTGGACTCAGGGATGTCTCTCTTTTCCTTTATCTGTTTTTCTTAGGTTTGGAGATAGGGGTTGAAAAGAAACAAGGGAGAATATAGATTTATAAAGGGTAGATAGAACAAAATGTAGATTAGTGAATCTACTCCTCAACTTAAGGCCTTAATTGTTACTCAGAACGTTATTTTTAATTCATTGGTATAGAATTTTGTATATTGATGAAAAATAGGTTTAATGTTGATACATTGGTATAGAATTCAAATTTGATTCTCTCTCTCTCTCTCTCTCTCTCTCTCTCTCTCTCTCTCTCTCTCTCTCTCTCTCTCTAATATATATATATATATATATATATATATATATATATATATATATATATATATATACTCTCTTATATATATATATATACTCTCTAATATATATATATATATATATACTCTCTAATATATATATATATATATACTCTCTAATATATATATATATATATATACTCTCTAATATATATATATATATACTCTCTAATATATATATATATACTCTCTAATATATATATATATATATATATATATACTCTAATATGTGGTGTCGTACCCACACAACTCAATTGTAATAAAGGATTTAGTTCCAATATTTTGAAAGTGCTATTACAGGTTGTTTAGGATAATTAAAAAGCACAAGTTAATTGTTAGTTGACCAAATCGTGGTCATGTCAATTACTAGTCTATTATGACAAGATAGGATTAACAAATAGACATGATTTTATACATAGATAAGGTAAAACAGTTAAATAAGGTTGTCTAAAACCTCAGAGACCCTCAGAATATGGCATTTAAAGATGTTTTTATGTGAGGCACCAGAGTACGTGAGAAAGTCATATCCCACTCTCCACTCAACTGCGGAGAATGTTCTGACCATTGGCTAGATCTGGGTAGGGGTTTAAAGTTTACCGCCTGTATTGTCCTTGGCTGGTGCCTTAGTTTGAGCAGGACCCCTGGGCCCAAATCTGCCTATCATAATGTTCTACTTGTAGGTTTCTAGGACCCTCTGCCTCACATTTGACCATGTCCCCTGGAGGGGGAGACCTGGTGGCACTCAGAAGAAGGACAGCAGGTTACCAAGAAGAGACTTGATAACCTATGAGCATATACAGGGGGAGGTAATCCCCCTCAGGAACAGTCATAGGGGAGGGGAATAAGGGGAAAATGGGAGGGAGGGAAGAATGGGAGGATACAAGGGATGGGATAACCATTGAGATGTAACAAGAATAAATAAATAAATAAATAAATAAATAAAGATGTTTTTATTATTTTAAAAATTCTTTGACAATAAGACAGATTAACTCCTGGAAATACCCAGCCTTCCTCACAGAAGATGAGGAGCATCAAAGAACCTCCTTATGAAGATAGCTTCAAATGTGACAAATAAGCCACTAGGCAAAAGCTCCTTATTTCTACCACAGACAGAATTCTGCCTAAAAATGGGCAAGCTTGGATGCAGGAAGAGTCAATGAACAAACCCTGCCAAGACAGGGTTAGCAAGTCCTTAATAGTTCCTGCCTCATGAATATGTCTGCCAGATATAATGGGCCAGAAGGCTGAAGACCTCCAATATTACAGAGAGTTTTGGGTGACTGCTCAGGCAGCAAATTGTCTCTGTCATCTTCTCATTTGGGAAACTACTAAACTTCACTCCCTGCATACTCAAGTAATTAATATTATTTCTTCTCAAGTGTGTGATGGTGTTGAAGACCACATAGTTTAGTTTTGTAAGTAAGCTTAGTTGTTTGGGGATTAAGATGTTTTTAAGTCTAGATAGATTTTTTTAAGTTGATAGAGAAGAGATATGATAGGTATTGGTTTTCATTCAGAATTTTAGACTCACCAAGATAGGAAAGATATTCTCTTCAAGGCTACCAAATACAAATAGCCAAAACATTATGAATGTAGCATTTATATAGTTCCTGATTGTTTGGAGGTTCTTCTTACTGTATATAGTTTATTGCATATATATCACATATATATATAATATAATTGTATATATATTAAACATATAAAAAATCAACAGAGGAAGAAAACAGTCTAAAAAAAAGAAAAGAAAAATATACTCTACTACTACATAGCTCCAATTTAAATGCAGCTGTATTTATCCTTTGTTGTATCCACATTCCTACACAGTGCTTTCAATATTTATTTATTTATTTATATTTTATGTTTATGTATGTATTTTCACATATGTATGCATACCTCTTATGTGCCTGGTGACCTCAAAGTCAGAAGGTAGTATTGGACCCTCTGGAACTGGAGTTTTACATAGTTGTGAGCCATCACGTTAGTGCTAGGACACAGATCTCAGTCCTCTACAGTGACAAGAGTTGCTCTTACCCTCTGAGGATGCTTCTACTCCCTCGCATCCCTTATAGTTCTCAATATAGCATTAACATTTAAGGAAAGGAGTGCTGGAGAAATGAAACTCTTACTTGTATCCTGTGTTCTCATTTTAATGATATAACATTATATGAACCTAAATTCTATGCCAACCCCTCACCCCATCAGTCATTAAAATTGAGTTTATTTTAAGAATCTCTGCTCCTTGTTCCTACTACCATTGAGAAACCTCTTTATGTCTGCAGTGGCCTGGAAACTATGGTCCCAAAATACCTGTGAAATTATCCTTTCAAGGTAAAGGTATGGATCCTGAGTGATGAGTGGGTCATAAGGGTGAAGCCTCATGAACAAATGGTTAGGCGTTCTATGAGTCAAGATCAGAGAGTTACCTTTCTTCTTTCCATCCGATGAGCAGAAAGTATGTAACATGGGAGAGGTCTTCATCAGAGTCTACCTTCCTGGCTCCCCTGTGCAAGTTTTCAACCTCTAGATATGTGAGAAACACTTTTCTATTTTTCATAAGCCATTTAGTCTATGGTACACCACCTGGCAGGCCCAACATGATACGTACTTTGGGATAATATACCCATTTCTCTGATAAAATTATAGTTTCATTTCTTTAAAAAAACAAGCTAAAACAAGTGTGTTGTTTCTCTGGTTGAAACCTTCTGTTGGTTTCCTGACATCCACAGAATACCGCGCACACACACACACACACACACACACACACACACACACACACACACACACACACACATCCGTCCCCATGCACCCTCAAAAGATCACATTCAAGAGTTTTCTGAGTCAAGGTCCAGTGTATACCCTTTCATTTTTGTTTTTTGTTTTTGTACAAACAAAACAAGTGTACTGCCTGCCTACCAAGTTCCCCTAACGTCTGTCTTTACATGAACATGAAAACTGTCCTTATGAACCTCGATAGTTTGACTTATCCTTTAAGCACCAACCCTTGGTTGGTGTAAGCCTTTCCTTCCCTGTTTCCTAGAGAATTGCGATTTTCCCATGAATGATTCCACAATGGACTTACCTGTCTCTTACAGTGGTCCTAACACATATGTCCCTTCCACTACACTACAGTGAATTATTTTGTCACAGGGGCATCCTTAACTCCCTCAATGGCTGATTGCCTATAGCTCCTCAAGAAATGATTTTTAAGCCCATCTTTAATCCAGATAACCAATACACTCAACTCCTACTGTCCATTAAGTATTGTATGAGACTTTCACAGAAATAAATATTTTCTGTTTAAATTAAATATAAGATGCTACACTAAAAAAGCATATTTTCCTCTCCTTTCAGTTATGAAAATAGTTTGGTTAAAATGAACAAGATTCCTGGAAAGTCAGCTAGGAGTATGGAGAAAAGGCGATAATGAGGACTTTGCTTTTCACTGAAGAAGTGGAAAAAAGCAAACAGCAGGTGCTGTGAGCCCGAGAAGCTATTTCTAGGCTGAGATATTCCATTTCCATATGTACTTGTCTGAATTCCCTGCTTCCTGTTTTTCCCTCTTCTTTTAAATCTCTGTGCTGGACAGTCAGCAAGAAAGCAAGGGTAGGGATGGGAAAGGAGCTTTGTATTTTTGCGTAGGGGGACATTATCCAGACTCCAGTGAAGGAACAATTTGTTCTGCTACATTTTGCATAGGTCAGTGAAAATTCCAGACATATGCACACCTTACTTAGTGCAAATGATCAGTAGCAGCACACCCACATAAGTGCTCATCACTTGCCAATCTAATGACTCTTGGATGGCTTCTGCTCCATTGGTCTGTCCTCATGGACACTTCTGTCACCTCGTGCTCCTAGTCCCTGAACTTCTTCCTTCTCCTTCCCTCCTTCTTCCTTCCACCTACTGGTTCCTCTGAGACTCCAAGCCCAGGAGCCTAAGCTCTACCTACCTCTCTTCTGCCCAGTCAAGTGTTTCAGCAACTTTATCAGCCAATTAATTTTGAATTAGGTAGAGCAGAGTTTACACAACAACAAAGACAGGTGTACTTGAGAATGTGCTTACCTGGGTAGCAACCAGATCTTGGGGACCAGTAATTACCATTAGAATACTGCTTAATACCACTACAATCCTCATAGGAATACCAGACCAAGCACCAATAACTAGCCCAAGACCAAGTTCCAAGTACAATAAACTATTGATACAGTTTAAGATGCTGAGGGTGGCCCTGCGCCCCTAATCCCAACACGCGCAGGGGGGCAGGGGGCAGAGGCAGGCGGATCGTTGTGAGTTCAAGGCCAGCCTGGTCAACAAATCAAGTTAGGACAGCCAAAGCTACACAGAAAAATACTGTCTCAAAAAACAAACAAACAAAACAAAACAAAAGATGTGAATTTTCGCTGGACATCAAAGGTTTCACTAGTAATGTCACATGGCTGTTCCTCTGTACTTCAATCACAGGCCCAGACTGAACAAAGTGCACAACTCTCCTGATTGCAAACAATTTAGAACATATTGGGGAAAAAACACAACAAAACTCAAGCTCAGACAAATAATAATTAAGCATGTAATTGACACATAAAATTCCAGGTATTCTCTTTCTTTTACTTTTTCGTTGCTCAAGGGTGATTGTTAGAACATAAATACAGCTTTCCAAAATGATGGTCCTGGAACCATTCATGCCACGGTTCTTGTTTGCATATGGATTTTTGCATGACCCTATATTCTTTTTGTAGTTTTTTCTGCATTTTACACATTGAGGGGGAAAAAAACCTGTCCTCTCATAACAATAAATAAATTTTATTGAGTCCACTGTTACTTCCACAAGCAAATGGGGGAATCTGTTCTTACCAAGAAGAGACCAGAAAAGACAAGTTTATCCAGTTTCCTTTCTGTGCTCACGGAGCAGTAGAAAAAGCACACACTTGGTACAATTCACACTGTTCCCTCAAGATCTTAGCTGCAAATTTCCTTGTCAATATCCCCATGTGCAAAGTTGCTGAATCCAAAACCCAGTAAATCTGCTTGTTTGTATTTTTAGACTTTATTTCCCTAAATGAAATAAATGAGAGTAATATTAGTTACAATCATAGTGCCACTAAAGCATCCATTGAGTTTCAATAATAAGAGCAACTATAACAATAAAACTTTATAGCTTTTTTCCCTCAGAGGAAATTAGAACACTTTACCAACATTATTGTCCCATTAATCCACATGTCTTTGAAAAATAGAGCAGTGTGTGTGTGTGGAGGGAAGAGTGTGAGCTGGTGAGGCTATAAGTTAATGAGTGGGTGTGGAGCTCAGTGCGTTGCCCTCTGTTCACTGCTTTCTACCTACATCAGACTTTCTCTCTGACTTCCACTCCCTTTTCTGCTCTACAGTAGTAAAGCCAGAGATAAGATCATTTCAGTTGGATGGGGCTATTTCTGGTTTTACCTCAGAGTACTCTGATTTTCTTTCTTAAATAACCATAAGAGTTATCTCCCATGAACATGAATATCTCTCACCTTCAGCAAAGTCTTCCAAAGTAAGGACAAGGAGCCTGCTCTCTCACTATCTTTTTAGAATTGGAGAAGTTTCCATTTGAGGACACTATAATGCCTATCTGTTGAGCTATTAGGTGAAGAAAACAATCCACAGAGCAGAGACAGAGGAAAGTATAACAGAGTGGACTTGTAGAGGTAGATTAGCTGTAACTGATATGCTTGCAAACTTGAGGAACTAAATTCAACCCCAGCACAAACAAACATAAGACGCCTACTGTGGTGGCTTACATTTGGAATTACAAAGCTGAGCAACAGAGGCAGATAGATCCCCGGGTTCTACTTGGCCAGTCAGTTTAATATAATTCATATATTCCCAACTACCTGGAGACTGTCTCAATAGAGGTAGGTGGCATTTTAGAGTAACACCCAAGGTTGTCCTCTGACCTCAACATTAATACCTATATAGTCACACAGGCACCAGCACACATGAGAACAATCACATAGATAGTCAGACACAGGCAGAAAGACAGATAGACAAACAAACACACACACACACACACACACACACACACACACACACAAATTCAATGAGATTTAGAATTCCAAGAATTCAAACTAGAATGTGCTAGAATGTTTTCTAATTGTAATTAGCCATGATGTATTATGGGAAAGACTCCACACCAATGCTTAGTGGAGACATTAAGTGGAGAGTGTATCAGCAGAGGCCACATGATGGTGCTGATTACAAAACATTTCCATCCAACACAGCAGAGCATAGTGAATTCTGGTCTTTAAAATCTTACTTTTGCCCAGCAAGATCACCAAATGGAGATTCTGCCTTCATTTCTAATCCAGAGAAAATGTGTACATAACCTCAAAATATAGAACTTATCTTCTAAAGATGCTGTAATGTGTGGCATTTGAAATGTCTATAGATAGAATAATTTATTCATAAAGGACAACCACATTGCCAAACTGTGCTCAGGCCTTGAAACACTCAGTGTTTCCTCAAACAGGCAGGCATGCCAGTGAGCATTTAGATCCATGGAAGAGTAAACCTAAGGATGTCTCAATAAACTATATCATTAAAAAAAATAAATCATAGCTGCAGGAATGAACTACATCTTAATAAAATTGTAGTGCCCTGTCACTGCCTCCTTACTACATTCATTTTCTATAGAAGTGAGTGCACATACACAGAGAAATAAAGAAGAGCCCACACCTTCCACTCAGAATAAATGGGAATATAATGAATAACTCTTTGATGTGGCTTCAGGCTCAACAATAGGTTCTAATTTGTAAGGGCAGTATTATGAGGCACAAATTGGCATGGATAGGCTCAAATAATTAGATAGAGAGACAAGAATAATGCTGTAGTGTTGCAAGATTGTTGGTTTTAAAGATGGAGGAACCAGAAAAAGTGTGGCTGCATTTTCAAAAGCCCGAAAAGACAGCAGAACAATGTGAAATTAAACAAAAGAAAAGCTTGCCAGCTCCCTGGGACATTTTCTCAACAGGGAGATGTATTACCTAAGAGCAAGTCTCCCCAGGGCTGTTCTAAATGCTCCACTACTCATGTCATTTCACATGAAATGCATAAAGCTGCTACAGGAGGTGGGCAAGGTGACCTGGCCGGTCTCCTGTCTATAATCCCGTGATTTAAAGGTTCTATGCTATTACCCAGCAGGACACACTGCTTTTTAGCAATTCCACTTGTAAAATGACCCCACAGGTGTTTTTCTCATTGTTTCCACCTTTGCTGAACTCTTATTTTTTCCAACTTATGCAGTGAGACTCCGATGATAATATTTGGGGCATCAGAGGGCTGGGAAGGTGGCAGATGGAGACTTAAGCAGAAGTAAATGTTTGCTTGCTAGGAAAAAAGATAAGACCAAAAAAGTAGAGGAAAGGTGAAAAGACCATCACTGCACACCGGTGAGTTTTTCTGCATCTAAATGGAATTTTTATGTAGACACCACATTCCTCCCAGAAAAGCTGTATCAGGAGCAGAAAGCCTGCACATTAATCTTCCTCTTGACAAGCCAAAGGAAAAGCAAACAAAGGTGCTAATTTAACACCAGCTCATCGCAGTTCTCTGGTTGTAAGTGAATTCTCTAAGGAGGCAGAGGTTACTGACACCCTTTGAATGACACCGAACATCAACAAATCTTTAAAAAGCCTTTTAGTAACGATTCTGGGCTGGAGCCCATGCACATCCTTTATGTGACCCAAGGAAAGCTTTATCTTCTGGTCCAGATGGTCCTGGATTCACGAAGTGAAAACCTGTCAAGAAGCAACCCTGCTGGGTTTCAATTAGAAATACAAGATGACATTTGACTCTTCCCTCAGTTATGTAGGTAAGGCACAGTGTGGAGAAAGAGTGAATTTTAAGAAATGGTGGAACACTGCAGGCTACACTACACCTCAGTAGGATTCATAATTCAGTGAGGCTTGCCAGGCTAAAGGATTTTTTCCCTCATCTCAATGCTTTAACTAGGGTAGAGCTGTGTTAATGATGTGCTGAGACACAATCTACCTCAGAAACATTACTTCCCAAGGCTAATAAAGAGAAATATGTGACAAATTCCCTGGATTATAGAACATCAAGTAAATAAGAGGAAATAATTCAACATTTCTTTTTATCTATCTCCCAGGCCTCTCTCTTATTTTCTGTTCTTTACATAACCATTGAAACATATCACCTTCAATCATTACCCAAAAAATCAGTATCTGAAGTAGTTGGGCCTACAGCTTTATAGATAGCTAGACGATGTATTGAGGTGAAGGTGTTCCACACATGAAAATTTCACTGGCGTAGAGTGTCAGTCAGATGAGACAGAGACTGCTCGCCACTCCCCTCTTTCTTCGACACTCACAGGCACCAACTCAGAGGCATCCACTAGCCTGAAATTTTTGATTCAGCAAAGCAGCTACAGTTAACCAAACAATGGCAGGGAGCAGCCCTTTCTCTCCTGGGGCTCTTCAGCCTTCTGAACAAGAATGAGTGTCATTTTCCACATTAGACTAACTAGGCAACCTCTTTCACTATTGCTACTGTGCCGTCTCTATAAGAGACCCATCCATCAGTAACATCCTCAGTTTCCTTAACTTTATCTGTGTATTTTCTTTCCCTTTCCCTGACACATTATATAAACCTCCAGGTTGGCATTTACTGTGTAATCTTGAACCAAATGGATGCATGTATTTATCTCCACACAAGGAATACAACTGTTCCCAAAATTTAGTGTTAGCAATTTGGATAAAAAGGGGAGTTGTAGGAATAAATAGGTGGGTACATTTGTTCCTGCTTAATAGCAATAGAAATCAAAATAATATCAAATTTTGTGAATACAATCCAAGCTAGAGCTTGCTTCATTGAAATAATCTTGAAGTTTCATACAAATGCCCTTAGCAAGCACGTCTCTCATCATTCCTTGGCAACTTTTTACAATAGGTATCTCTAGGCATTACATAATGGTCCATTTTTTATGTACACAACTGCTACAAAAATAAAGCCACAGTTACGGGGTTATAAGTAGCAGGTGAGTTTGGGGGTCTAGTCAAGGGAAGATCTATTGAAGCAAAATCTTAGGACAGGTTCCCACTCAGAGGAGCTCTGAAGGGAGGGCTTTCCCTGCCTCGGGCTATGGCTCTTCATTGTACACCTTCAGATGGAGAGAGAGAGAGAGAAGCAGCAAGCACACACTCAAATAAAACATCCAACACACAGCATATTAAAACAAAAAAATAAAATAAACACACAATCAAAAGATCCCAAGTCTAGGTGCTACGTTGCTATATAATTATTCTCTTCTTCCACACTTCTGCTTTGCTTTTACATTTCATTTTGGTTTTTCACTAGCTCATTCTTGAAATGGATATGATATTCAAAAGAGCCACTGAGAAGTCTTTGTCCTTCTCATGTTGAAATGCCAAATGAACATGCCAGTGGTTTATGTGTCTGTAAATTAAACACGGTATGCTTAGTAAAATGTGTCTGCGGCGCTAAGTAACAGCAAGGACAGTAAAACAGAATTGCTTACACCACCACCCCTCAGTGCTGGGCTGCCACCTGGAGTCCCTCAGCCTGGGTTCCACATCGGAAGCTCATATGTAGCACAGACATTCCAAAATTAGGACAAGACCAAAACGAGAAAAGCTTTTACTCATGTCACACAGAGAATCTGAGTCCTAGTAGGGTTGCTGAGGCATCACCAACCTTGGAGTCCCTCTTAGCAACTTTTAAAATCTAAGAATCAGGAGCTAAGGAGCAGTTACAGCTCCTTATGAGGGAAATAAGAATCTAGTCAGGTCAGTACCACCAGCAAGCAGTCGGGTTCCTCTGAAATACAAACGTATGCCTGCAGAAGTACAACCTGGGTCATGTCCACACCCAGATCCCACCTCCATACCAGTCTTCATACGTACCCTCGTCTAGGAAGAAGAGAAATTTCCTTGTAGAGGAAATTCAGAATATGGCTGCTCTGGCAAGAGATCAAATCCAAAGACCTTATATGTCTGTGTGATCCTGCTGGAGTACAGGCATGCCTTTAATCCCAGGAGACAGAGGCAAGCAGATCTGTGAGTTCAAGGCCAGCCTGGTATAGAGCAAGTTTCAGGTCAAAGAAAAGCTTAAGTTCAGGCATGGTGGTACATGCCTTTAATGCCAGCACTCAGGAGGTGGAGGCAAGAAGATCTCTGAGTTCTAGCGCAGGCAGTTTGATGGAGAGTGAATTGACAGGCAATGCAAGGAGTTGAGTTCATGGTAGTTCAGTTTGTGGAACTCAGCGATGGTTTTACTGGGAAAGTTTTACAAAGACAAGTTAATGAGTGGATAAGCTAGACACAGTGAAGACAGAATGAGCCAGAGAATGAGGAGCCAGAAGACTAGAACAGATTGCTAGAGTTAGTTTGAGGCCAAGCAGAGAAAGAAATTCAGTGAGAAGCAGAGAGAAGCTAGCATGAATCAGTCAGCTTGGAAAGGAGTTTGATCTGGAATGAATGAGTTGCACCAGCCAGCCAGAGTTCAGAAAGACCTAGAAAGGGTGAGTTTATACAGCAATAAGTCTCAGATGCTGAAAGTATTCTAGGCTTAGACAGAGGAGGCTGGAATCTTCCAGGACTAGGCCTAGGTTAGCAGACAGAGGCACTAAGCTTCTGAGAAGACAATTACATCAGGTAAATAACATTTACTTTAATGGACCTGTATTTAATCCCAGTGCTTAACATTTGAAGATTAAAGCTAATGCCCACAAGGGGATCGTTTCAGGCTTTCTCACATCCCCTGAGTATCCAAGGTCTCAGAGGAGCTCCCTGACCCTTCTACACTGCACGCTGAGGTTACATACATTAATAGTTACTATTAGTGTGTCTTGTTCTATCAGTAGCAGCTCCATTGGCATACTTCAAAACTGTTCTGATTGTAATCATGTATCCACAGTGAGCTCACTGTCTTTTATCAAACAGCACATTAACGAAGATGGTGAATCGTTCCTGAAAATGTGACAGGAAGCAGTCAGAAGTACGAACGGCCTCAAGCTCAGAACCAGTCCAGATGGCTGTCCTTCTGAGTGACTAATGTGCCTTGTTTTAGGGCAAGTTCTTAACCATCCAGAAATTATTATCTCTCCTTGAGTTCAAGTAAAAGAAGAGTGTGACTTCTTCCTTCCCTCCATTCTTCCTTCTTTCTTTCCTCTGAATACCTTTTTTTGTCCCTTTCTCTTTTTCTTTGTTCCTTTTTTTTTACGTGCACATGTCTATGCACGTGCTTATGCATATTCACATATGTGGGGCAACACACATGTATAAATATTCCTGAAAACATGTGCACATGTGTATGGAGGACCAACATCTATCTCATCATCATCTGATCCTAGAGCTCTCCCTTGCTTCCTGGTCTAGCTGACCAGTTTGCCCGTGTCAGGCTAGCAAGTCAAGTACTTCCTACCCTGAACCATCTCACAGGCTCCAGGTCATCCTTTATGGGTGTGAGTAGCTGAAGGCTGAACACAGAGGTTCACACACACTTAGCCCACTCTAAACACGAGAGTTGCATCCCCAGCCTTGACAGGCGTGTTTGGAATAATGAATGCTCATATTTTCAATCATTTTATCAAACACAGGTATTTTCAAATGAAAGTAAAACATAGTTTTGGCTACAGAGAGAGGAGGACAATAGACATACCCCATCCAGGGCTGGGTGAGGTGCAGCTGTGTTTTTCTAGTCAGGGTCTATAAATGCTCTAGTTCTAGAAAGAATCTGCCTCAGCTGTATGATACTCGTGGTAGTGGAAACCAGACCAGAGAAGGGAAGACAGAATCAAGGAAGAAGTGAGGCTGGCCTTTCCCCTAAATGGATGTTACTGGGTTGTATTGTATGGCTTTTTGAAGAAGGGATTTCTCGGGGATGGTTGTTTTAGTTTGGGTTTGTTTCAGTTCTTTTCAGCATATTGGGATACATGTACGTTTTTTTTAAATAGGGAAATGTTTTTTAGTTGTTGCTCATAAATCAAGCTGCCTTCTTAAGCAAAATGTATTTTTTAAGGACAAAAGATGAACTCTAAACTTATCCTGTTTACACAGAAATAAGAAACAAAAAGGAAAGAAGAGATGGAAGGAGAGGTGGAAAGAGGGAAAGCAAGGAAAACAAAGAGAAAGAGAGGGTGGGGACAAGAGGGGGAGGCACAACAAGCTCATTGTGAGTAGAAGCCCAAGTAACAGAGTCCTAAGTGACAGTCGGAAGCTGTGAGGCAGTACAACAGTACAGCAAGAAGGCAGGACAGCAGGATGCTACTCCCTCAGAGCTCCCATGCGCCTGGATGGTTAGGCTATCCACTTTCCACTGAGAAATCCACTCTCAGCTCCCACAGTCTGGCTGAGAGGTTTGCCTTTTCTTTGGCCATTGCCTTTTTACAAGCTGGGTGTTGAAGGCTGGCCTTGAACTCATGGCACAGTCAGGACTAACCTAGAACTCAGGATCACCCTGTTTCAGGCTAGCTAGTGCTGGGATTACAAGCATGCATCACCCTGCCAAGATGCAATAGTGAGATTTTTGAGAATGAATTCTGCCCTTTGGATCTCAGAGATCTGTAAAGAATGTGTGAAAATCTCCAGAGCATTTCTAAGCCCTGCTATAAAAGAAAGCTAATAAAATCCCATTTCTTTTATATTTGCACTTAATTAGATTATATTAATTTCATCATGGGAAATTTATTATAGATGCATTTAAATAAAATGCTCATAAAAGTGGTGGCAAAAAGTAGGATATTCTTATTCACTGTGTCACAACAACCTAAATTAAGAGTACCACTGCTTTAAAGCTTATTTTCACCAGCACTGCTATTATTTTTCTACTGGCTCTTACAACCTTTTCTATCTAGTCAATCCAGTAATTCATTGATTATAAGAATCTTTGACATGCAAAAAAATCTTGAACATATATTGTGATATCACATTATTCCAAATCATTGCACTATAACATTGTACTAGAACCACGTTAGAAACAGAAATAGAAATAGCCCCATTAACTCCAGCTGGGGCCTATTTATAAGAACTAGCTGAGCATATAGATTGGATTTCAGCGTCATAAAGCTATGTGTGAACATAAACCTGCAGACACACTGGCGTGCGTGACTGGTCTGATGTGACTGCTCTTACTGGCCTGTGACTTGTTTCGCTCCTGTATGGTAGAAGAGAAGCAGTCTCATCTCCATGCCGGGTAGAACTTCAATTATCGAGCCTGCTATACTTGACACTATGCGACCTGCCTGACAGATCTGGGTGGAAGACTGCTCTGTGGAAACTCCCTTGCACTCCACAGCAAAGTCTGATCTCGGAAAATAGCTTTCTACTGTGACTTTACAGAAACTTAGGCAAAGAAACTGTGCTTTCATGGGTCACTAGGTTGAATTTATTCAAGTTCAGAATAATAAACAAATAGTATTTGGTTTCTATTATAATTATACCAACTGTTTTTACTTATTAGGTTATAGAGATAAATTTATTTCTAATTGGTATTTTTAAAAATAATAATTCTGCGTGTATCCTTAGGATAACCAAACTATTTATGCTTTTTACAAATAACAAGTCTATTTAGTACTAATTAGCTCAGTGTCATTTATCAAATGTATATATTTAACATTATAAAATGTCCCTTATATTTTGTCCATATTCAATGATTGAACTACTGACTGTGTAATGGAGATACCAACAGAACGTCTTGACCAATCACTATTTCTATTGAGTGTCCTCTGCTGAGTTACTAAACCTTTTCCATACACTGGGATGAAGGTATAATCTCTACCTATCTATCCAGGTAGGTATTTGTCTTACTCCACACATAAATCTTAAATATGCTAATGTTTTATGTGCAATTTCCAAATGCAGAGTATCTATACTTAAGGTTTTAAAGAGAGTGCAGATAACTGCACTCTGATAGCTCTAGGACCAATGGTATGTTCACAGCACAGCTCTGTGTTCAATTTCCAACCTTTGGAAAAGTAATGAGAAACTTTCCCTTGATCTCTTAGACTAGAGCCAATTTGTGTAATTTCATTCATATCACCATTTCCCTATTCCTATCCGTTTGTAGTTTGTGGCTTTCGAAAGTGCAGATCCCTCCTCACCTTTTTGTCTGTAATCACTTTCCTGCTTTCTAACCATAGCCACTACCCTGGTACACACACCACCAGAGCTGTCCACTCACACCTTACTAGTCAGTTTCTAACTTCTCTCTATGGACTCGTAAGTGTGGCTTTTAAACTGAGATCAACTGCTGGCATCCTTTACCCAAAATTGTTGTATGGGTTGTCAACTTGATAGAACTCTTGTACCTTAAGCTGTCTCGGTTCTGGCCTGGGAGTGTATTTCAAACCTTAACCCAATCCTACTACTTAAGATGGGTCATTGTTGTCCAGAAGTGAACTTTGATGCCTCCCAACCTATGTTCATGCCATTTTTATATCACAGATTGATGTAGATACTGACACACACACACACACACACACACACACACACACACACACACACACACAAATGTGGTGGTTTGAATAAGAAGGCACCCCCATAGGCCCATAGGAACTGGCACTATTAAGAGCTGTGGGATTGTAGTGGTAGGTGTGGCTTTTGGGGGAGAAATGTTTCACTTCAGGGTAGGCTTTAAGGTCTCAGATGCTCAAGCCATGTCCAGTGTGGCACTCACTTCCTGCTGCCTTGCGATCCAGATGTAAAGTCTCAGCTTCTTCTCCAGTGCCATGTCGGCCTGCATACTGCCATGCTTCCTGCCGTGATGATAACGGACTAAACCGCTGAACCTGTGAGCCAGCACTAATTCATTGTTTTTCTTTATAAGAGTCTTCTTGGTTATGATGTCTCTTCACAGCAGTAGAAACCCTAAGACTTATCTATCTATCTATCTATCTATCATATATATATCCATTAATGGTTTTCTAATACTTTGTAAAATTTAACATCTACAACATTTACTAGATAAGCTGACATTTATTTCCCTGCTAGGTTATAATTCTGCTATTACAAGTGAATTTCCCCAAATACATTCATATAGATCTGAATTTAAATATGGAATTTCTTAGTTATTTATCTGTTTTGTGTCTATAAAAATGTGTTCAATTAAGGCATATACAACCTCTAAACTGAGAACTTCTTATGAGACCCACTGGTGTATTTATCATATAGTTGAATAAATAGCATTTAACACATATCATTTACATATCTGTAGGGTTGCCCAGCTGAGTATAGGAAATGTTTATCTTGCTCAGTCTGTGTCACCAGCATACAATGCACATTCTGCAATGTTATAAACACTGAACATGTTTGATACACATACAGTGACTGAAAGGACAAAGAAATTCATAACTTCACAATAAACAGAAAATTTCTATTGTGGATATTTCATACAACCATATGAAAAGATAATTCTATAGAGTTCCCTGCCTGTTTGACACAGGTTAGCGATTGTAAATATGATAAAACATATACTTCATCGTCACAGGGTGTAAGTGGAGTTATGTCTCAGCACCTGTGTTCAGGAAGCACATCTCAATCAATGTTTCAAGAATAAAAGCTTTTATGGCACCCATCTTTCTACTTTCAAATTTTCTCTATTTTCCAATGGCTGCTCTGTTTAGAAGACCTCTGATATAACTCCTTTGTGTGATAAGAGAGATTAGCTCTTTTTAAACAGCCAGTACACAAGAATAGTTTCTGGGTGTTTTTTTTTTTTTTTTTAAAGTGCAAAAATTGCTGAAAGAAGATTCTTTTCTTGATACAAGGTAATTGTCGGCTGACGCATTTTCTTTGGGGACAAATGTTTGCATTGTCTAGGCTAGACATCTCTGGAATCCTACTTGCTTGAAAAGACAAACATTGGTTAGTATTTTGAAAGTCCCAGCACAACGACTGTTCAGCAGTCTCAGGCCTCCTTGGGAATTATGGCATTGGCCTCAATACACCCTGTATAATTTAGGGTAATATATTAACAGGAACCAGCAAAATGAAATTTTTTAAAAGTTTAACCTCTAAAGCCCAGGTAAATATTTAACCTCTGATTCTTCAATCCAAGGTAGTTGTCTTTTCCGTTTTCCGTATTCAAGGCTTGCTGTTCCAAAACAGCACTGAATGGCATTATCCCCTCACTCAGCTCGGAGTGGTGGAGTGAAGGTTCCAAAGCCTCCCTCATCTGAGTCAGACATTTCTCTTCTCGTTTGCTCATGTTGTCTACCTTCCAGCCCAGATTTTCCTTCTTTTCTTTCTGTTCGTCATTTCATTCCTTTACATGGGATAAAAAAAAAAAAAAACTCAATATATTTTTTTAGAGTCACTTGCCCCCTTCACGCATTTATAACCTATAGGCTCTATAGGCACAAGCTGGTCCAAGGTGAGGCAACAAAAGAGCAAAGGCACAAATCTCACATTCAAGCAAATCTAGGTTATTTTTTCTTGTTTATGTTTTTTTTTTCTTCAAGACAACATCATTGTAGCCCAGGCTGCCTTCCCTCGCTGTGTCATTGAGGATAGCCATGCGCTTCTGATACTCCTGGCTCCATCTCCTAGTACTGGGATTGTAGGTGTGTACTAACACAGTTGGCTTAAATATAGATTTAATACTTGTTTTAAATCCCATGAGCCTGGGAGTGTTTATTAAATTTTAAGTTTCTCATTTGTAAAATGTAAATAGTAATCTAATTAGTCTGATAAACTTAAGTACTTGTGATGTGGCAGATTTTCAATATACATTAATGTAAATTTTCTTGGATGGGTATTTACTTCATGATATTTTCTTGAACTCCACAAACCACAGCATAGAAAAGTCCCCCAAACTTTCTTCAGTCTCTGGATTACATATTTAAGTAACCTCAAACACAAAGGCACACCCCAAAGCAGTTAACCAATTCCCTCTCTGCTGTGGAGATTGCAAGGGTAGGTCGGAAGCAGTTTTTATTTTTAAAAGCCCTCTAGGTAATTTCAGCATGGAAAATTTGGGGGAATTATAGAAACAATAACTCCCTGGACTACTATATTATAAAACCACATGGAATATTTAGTATATAATTAAAAATAGAGTCCACCATCAAATCTGTGGATCCTTATTCAAGACTAAAGCACATGAATTTATACTTTCAGTATATTGTAGGTAAATCCTATAGTCAGGCAGATTTAGAGGTATGTTCTCAGCAGACTGAATGCACATCTATATTAGATATTTTTAATGACTTAAAAGCTTTACTATAGTTGGGTCAGCTGTCTCCCCAGAATCCTGTGTATTAAAAGCTTAGTGACCAGGCAGCCTTTGCCACTATTGCAAGGTGATGGACCTGATGGAAAGAAGTTAGGTCTTTGGAGTATTCCTTGTAATGAGACATGAGGGCTGTTAGGTTTCTCTCTCTTTGCCTCCTAACTGTCATCTGACAAGCAGTTCCCCCGCAACATGTTCTTTCCTAAAGATCACCGCAAGCCCAAAGTCAACAGAACCAATAGACCATAAGCCAAAATAAACCTTTCTTCCTTACAAGTACTTTTTCCTCAAGTATTTTGTCACAGTGACAGAAAAGTGCCCAATACAAGCCTCTTTGCAGTCTAGCATTTCTTTTAACTTAATATTTTCTAAAATATTATTATACAATATAGATATTCACAAAGTGTTTGGAATTGGAGTACATTAAAATGTAACAATAGAAGAAAAATTATAAAAGTATCTTAAGGAAAAATTTTCTAACTTGTATAAAATCTGTGGATAAAATATTACTATCTAAAAAATATTACTATCTAAATTATAAACAAGATTGCTGGGTTTTTTGTTTTGTTTTTGTGCTTTTGTTTTTTGTTTGTGTTTGTTTGATTGTTTTTTGTTTTGGTTTGGTTTCTTTTGGTTTGGTTTTTGGTTTTTCAAGAGAGGGTTTCTCTGTTTCTCTGTATAGATTTGGCTTTCCTGGACTCACTCTGTAGACCAGGTTGGCCTCAAAATCACAGAGATCCACCCGCATCTGCCTCCCCAAGTGCTGAGATTGCAGGCGTGCACCACTGCACCTGGCTAAGATTGGCTGATTTTACGTATAAAGATTATTTACATTGCCTCTACAAAGCCATTTTGTTTCTCAGTTTCCTTCTATGTCTAATGTTGTGCATACACACTCTAATGAGATGAATTCCCTAAAGTTTATTTACATTGGATGTCAAACTATATGTAAATGTAATTACTTTATAGCACTTCTTTAAATTGTTTTTCCTGGAAAGACTTTCCCCACTTCTTATACTGCATATTCTGTCAGATTCAGGCTGCTGCTCTTCAGTATTTGTTGCTGGCTACTCTTGAAGCCCATTGCCTGTCATAGCACCACTAGCAGCTTACAGTGCCCTCTGTCCTACACACATGTGTCTTTACTTATCTTTATTTAGAAGTTTCACTTTTTCTGCCTGCTTGATGAATCCTGAGTCTGCATCCGAGCTTCCTGCCAGAATATTTACTCTTCACCAATAGGTCTTTTTTTTATCAGAAGATCTATATACAAGTATCACTCTAATTGATAATATTCTCATTATATGAAATAAAAAACCATTTTTAGTTTTATCAGTGTGTTAAAGATATTCTTGCTTCTGAGAGAATATAGATTTAAGCCCAACATGCTTAGATAGTGATAACCCAAACAAATAACAAAACCACCATGTTAAAGCAGAGATAATTAGCTATTAATTTTCTTTTTTGTTTATTTCTTTATTTACTCACTTTACATCCTGGTTATAACCCCATTCCTCCTCACCTGTCAGTCCCACCCTCCCTCCCTCTCTCCCATCTGCTTTCCCTTACTCCTCGGAAAAGGGAATGAAATTGCAGGCAATTTTCATGGTTCCCATGTTTTTCATAGC